>NC_136527.1:98738347-98815847 GCF_053919585.1 Euprymna scolopes | reverse complement strand
GAACAAACGGTGCAGTTTTAGGCCTTAATAAATTTGAGTTCTGCATCATGCAAAAAAAAAAAAAAAGAAATGACTAAGTCCATCATTTGCCCTTGCCTACCATTTAGCTCCAAATGCCCCCAAAGCGTTAACAAATTTAAATTTGAGTTCAGCACCATGCAAAACTGCTAAATAAACCTACACAGAAAATTTTGGACAAATATGGTAAAATAGTCCCAACAATAGAGTGTTTTTATTAGCATTAAAAGAGCCCCTGGGCCACACCCAAGAGTTATCACAAAGTATAGACAAACAAAATTATATAGAAATCAGTTAGCTACAACTTTTCAGAAAGTTTTATAAAAATCCAAGGCATTAATTTTTTTAATAAGCACAAAAAGTGTCAATTTTAGCCATTTTAACCTGAAATGCACCTCTAGGGTAGCCGAACCGGAGTTTTCCCGGAAAATCCGTTCTGTTACTTTTTTTTTTACTCATGTCATGTTTAATGTTTGTGCAAAATTTTAAAAAATTCCAAGGCATAGTTTTTTTTTGTTTTTTTTTTTTAACAAAGGGGGGACCACTTATCAAGGCCCGGAGGCCACTTGAGGATAAGGATTATTGAGTGTACAGTAGTCAATAAAAGTACGAACAGACGAGGGTGAATTTACAGGTCCACCCTCCTTTTGTCGGGGGAACAGTAAATGATCTCCATTGGAGTTATGACTGTGTGAAAATAAAAACGAAATCCTTAAACGATTCTTAAAGATATATATTGGGTACAATATAATAATCAATATAGAATTGGCTTCATACGAAATTATAATAAATATGAAATCTGCAGGAATAAAAATATATTTGATGTTTCTGAATTTTTGAGTCTAACCAGAAGATATCTCACTACTGATGCAATTCTCTATCTATATAAAAGCCAAGTACGTCCAAGGATGGAATACTGCTGCCATATCTGGGCAGGAGCTGCTAAAAACAGCCTATCCTGCCTTGACAGAGTACAAAATAGACTTCGTGGCTTAGTGGGGGATGCCCTTTTCTCTACCCTGCAACCTCTCTCCCACAGAAGAGACGTTACGAGCCTTTCCTTGTTTTATCGTTATTTCCATGGCAGGTGCTCGTCTGAACTCCAATCTCTGGTCCCCCCCCCTTGCCAATCTTTCACCCGTCTAGCCGAATCTACTGTGAAAAATTTCCCCCACTCTTTATCTGTGCCTAAATCAAAACGTGGATTCCACGAACAAAGCTTCTTTCTTAGAACTGCACGCCTGTGGAACTCTGTTCCGTCTGCCTGCTTCCCACCTGACTACAACTTGGATGTGTTCAAGTCCAATGTTAACAAATTCCTAATGAACTGCCCCCTTAAGTAAACACTTCATCAAATCTCCACACTAACGTAATGTACTTGCAATAACCCTTATCTCTGAGTGGTTTCCGGGCCTTGATAAGTGGTGACCACTATGTAAAAAAAAAAAAAAAAAAAACACTGCGCCACATTCCGTTCCAAGTAGTCTAACCATTCCAACTATTCTGACCACTGCGCCACGGGTCTTTGTGGACCATAACTACAATGGACATTTGTTATTTTCGTCAAAACTGGAAATATTTTCAATTTCACCAGCTATGGGCAAATAGCTCCGTGGCACATTGGTTAAAGTAGTTAGAAAAATCAATTGTAAAAAGTGATATTCTCCTGAAGGTTGAAGGTTCAATCCTCAGTGTGGGTGATAAAAAATTAAAAAAAAAAAAAAAAAAATGAAAAAATACAATTGTGAATTACTTAGGACCTCTACTCAGTCGTGGCTGACAGAACAAGAGCATGCTACCCTCGTGAAGCAAATAAAGGGTTCCGCTCGAAATTCCGTCCAAATTCCCGAGTTTGGTAGAAACATTCCAGAGTTTGACAAGATATACCTGAAGAGGGTCGGAGGTTACATCGACTGAAACATAAAAATCACACTCAAAATGAGAACAGTAGTTCACTGAATCCAAATAATATGAAAGATATAATACTACTAAACCTTATGTCTAGAATCTTTATTCAAATATTGATCAAACTCCAAAAGATTATTTTGGTTTTAGAAAATGTCTAAAATTTAGGTCTTATGCTTAAGGGGTCTTAAGAAGAAATTTAAATCCGGGGAATCTTAATTGGTGTCTAATGACTATGGATCATGATGAATCCAAATAATGTGAAAAATATATTTCAGCATATTTTACAACCGGGCAACACCAGGCGGCTTGCTAGTCTAAAATAATACCCTTATTTCTTTTAACTGAAGCAAATGAAATATATATGCGAAGAGGTTTAAATATAATGTGAACAGAAATTTCGCTGCTCAACTCCCCACAATCTCCTGTTACATCCAAGTGGCAATATGAAAAAGGTTGGAACAAACCACGAGCGACCATCAAAGATAAGGACGGCTGACAATAAGCAAGTAACATTATGGCAATCTCAGACAAATAATGAAACACGACCACAGAGCACAGACATCGCTATTATTATCGATATTTTACTGGCAGGTGCTCGGCTAAGATTAAATCTACGCCCCCCCCCACCTACACACTGTAAAACATTCACAATAAAACTCATGGAAAGGAGTGGCTGGTTACTTTTAATGCGTCTAAAAACCAAGCTTCTATCTTTACATCATCAACGTTCTGATCCACATCTGGCATCAATTAAAATGAATGGCTCTCGTCTTGGGGAGGCCTCAAGTTTTGACAGGCTTCTGGGCTTAACCTTTACTCCTGATCTTAAATGGAATACGTACATCAAATCTGTTGCCAAGGCTGCTGGAAAAATGGTCGGATCCTTTTATCGATCCAGTAGATATCTCACTGCTGATGCAATTCTCTATCTATATAAGAGCCAGATACGTCCAAAGATGGAGTATTGTTGCCACATATGGGCAGGAGCTGCTAGAAAAGACTTGTCCTGCCTTGATAGGGTTCAAAATAGACTTCGTGGCCTGGTGGGAGATGCCCTTTTCTCTTCGCTGCAACCTCTATCTCACAGAAGAGATGTTGCGAGTTTGTCTCTGCTTTATCGTTATTTTCATGGAAAGTGTTCAACTGAGCTTCAATCTATGGTCCCCCCTCGCCAAACTTTCACAAGAAACACGAGACTAGCTGAAAACATTATCAACAATTTTCCCCACTCTTTATCTGTACCTAAACCTAAACATAGATTCCATGATCAAAGCTTCTTTCTTAGAACTGCACGCCTGTGGAATTGTCTTCCGTTTTCCTGCTTTCCAGCTTTCTATAATATGGTTGTCTTCAAGTCCAACGTGAACAAATTTCTGATGAGCCGTTACACTTAAGTTAACAAATTTACCGAACTTCCATTACTATTGATTACTATATTGTCCTTTTGACTACTCTACACTCTTTAACCCTTATCCTTGAGTGGCCTATCGGCCTTGATAAGTGGTGACGTTTATGTAAAAAAAAAAAAAAAAAAAAAAAAAAACTACAACCACTGCCAATATTCTCTATTTCTTTCGCTCTATATCTAAAACTAAACTTTCCCGAGCTGCTGCACTGTGGAACAATACCACAGAACTGCTTCCTAGCTGACGATAACAGCAGTTTTCAAGTCCAATGTAAACAAGTTTTTATCAGGCAGTCCTATTAAATAATCAAATCATCATTACCAATCATTGGGGTGCTATCTCACCATCATTAATAAGATGTTGGATCCTTTACATATGTAGTAGCAGGTCACCCGGCGTTGCCTGGTTGTAAAATGCGCATAAATATTATATTTTAATTAATGCAGATTTCTTGTTTTTCTGAAACAGAAATACCGTAGTTATTAAACATAAGGTTAAAGTCATTTAAAAAAAAAAACGAAGTAAAAAAATAAAGTAAAAAAAATGAAAAAATTAAAGAAAAAATTTAAAAAAATTAAAGAAAAAATGAATTTAAAAAAATGAATTAAAAAAAATTAATTAAAAAAATTAATTAAAAAAAATTAATTAAAAAAAATTAATTAAAAAAAATTAATTAAAAAAAATTAATTAAAAAAAATTAATTAAAAAAAATTAATTAAAAAAAATTAATTAAAAAAAATTATTTAAAAAAAATTATTTAAAAAAAATTATTTAAAAAAAATTATTTAAAAAAAATTAATTTAAAGAAATTAATGTAAAAAAATTTAAAAAATGATTTAAAAAAATTAATGTAAAAAATGATTAAAAATGAATTAAAAAAATGAATTAAAAAATGAATCAAAAATAAAATGAATTCAAAATAAAATGAATTCAAAATAAAATGAATTCAAAATAAAATGAATTCAAAATAAAATGAATTCAAAATAAAATGAATTCAAAATAAAATGAATTCAAAATAAAATGAATTCAAAATAAAATGAATCAAAAATAAAATGAATCAAAAATAAAATGAATCAAAAATAAAATGAATTCAAAATAAAATGAATTCAAAATAAAATGAATTCAAAATAAAATGAATTCAAAATAAAATGAATTCAAAATAAAATGAATTCAAAATAAAATGAATTCAAAATAAAATGAATTTAAAATAAAATGAATTTAAAATAAAATGAATTTAAAATAAAATGAATTTAAAATAAAATGAATTCAAAATAAAATGAATTCAAAATAAAATGAATTTAAAATAAAATGAATTTAAAATAAAATGAATTTAAAATAAAATGAATTTAAAATAAAATGAATTTAAAATAAAATGAATTTAAAATAAAATGAATTCAAAATAAAATGAATTCAAAATAAAATGAATTTAAAATAAAATGAATTTAAAATAAAACGAAGTAAAATAAAAAATTAAGTAAAATAAAAAATTAAATAAAATAAAAAATTGAGACATGTGCTTGCGAGTACTATGTTTTTTTCTAAACAGTTCAATTCTTGTAAGTAAAAAAAAATACTCGAGTTGAGATCAAAACCAAAACTTAAAGTCAAGTTCATGGAATCTACAGATAAAGAGTAGGGGAAATTATTGATAGTGTTTTCAGCTAGACAGGTGTTTTTCGTGAAAGTCAAGCAAGGAGGGGGTACAATAGATTGGAGCTCAGACGATCACTTGCCATGAAAATAACGCTAAAACAGAGACAGGCTTGCAACGTCTCTTCTGTGGAAAAGAGGTTGCAAGGAAGAGAAAAGGGCATCCCCCACTAAAACAATAGTTGCATGTTATTTTCATGGCAAGTGCTAGGCTGAGCTCTAATCTCTGGTCCCCCCTCGCCAAACTTTCACAAGAAACACCCGTCTAGCAGAAAACCCTATCACTAGTTTCCCCCACTCTTTATCTGTGACTAAACCTAAAACGTAGATTCCGTAAGCAAAGCTTCTTTATTAGAACTACGCGCCTGTGGAATTGTCTTCCGATTTTCCTGCTTTCCGGCTGACTACAATATGGTTGTCTTCAAGTCTAACGTAAACAAGTTCTTGATGAGCCGTTCGATATAAGTTAACAAATTCACCAAATTTCCATTACTAACGATTACTATATTGTCTAATTGACTACTGTACACGCTTTAACCCTTATCCTCGCGTGGCCTTAAGGCCTTGATAAGTGGTGATGCCCATGTAAAAAAATTTTTTTTAAAAATGTAGGTGTGTGAAGATATTTAACGATAAACATTAATCACCTAACAATGATATAAACAGGAAACAGTAATCATACACAAAGGATGTTTTTTTAACGAGTAAAAACCTTTGTTAAATGAATCACGCATAACAGAAATATATCGGCAAGTTAAAATGCAAAATCGTCATTTCAACTTGCCGACATATTTCTATTATTTGCGCATGCGCGAATTCATCCATAGCTTGAAGTGGTTTAATTTCTCTCCCCTCACTCATTTACCATTGCCAACACTATTTTCCAGTGCTTACTTATGTCATAGGTACCAATATTCATAAACCAATTTAAAATGTTTCGGGTTTTTTTTAATTATATCAGTCCGAGGGAAAAAAAAAGAAAAAAAAAGAAATCTGTCTACTGAATAAATTATTCACAATAAAATCGGTATTTATTCTTTTCTTGCTATTTTCACATGCTTTTTATTTAAGATAACAACGTTCTTGGAAATCGCTAACAGAAATATATCATGCAAATATATTTGTTGGACACGCTGGCTAAGATTTAAAAATTGGTTTGTTCAGAAAAGCAAGAAATTCTCCATTAAAAATATATTAATATTGTATGGTTTTGTGTGATCGAATTTTTTTTTTTTTTTTTGAAATTTTTAGATGATGATCGATAATTTGTATCATTTTGATTCTTAAGACTACTGTTCTCATCTTGAGTGTTATTTTCACAACGTTTCGGTTGATGTAAACTTCGACCTTCTTCAAATGTATTATGCCTTTTTAATGTCCAACTTAGGAGTTTTTCTGTTGAACACTGAAAGCTTTCTGCCGGACTCGGGGAATCCTTCTGCCGGACTCGGGGAATCCTTCTGCCGGACTCGGGGAATCCTTCTGCCGGACTCGGGGAATCCTTCTGCCGGACTCGGGGAATCCTTCTGCCGGACTCGGGGAATCCTTCTGCCGGACTCGGGGAATCCTTCTGCCGGACTCGGGGAATCCTTCTGCCGGACTCGGGGAATCCTTCTGCCGGACTCGGGGAATCCTTCTGCCGGACTCGGGGAATCCTTCTGCCGGACTCGGGGAATCCTTCTGCCGGACTCGGGGAATCCTTCTGCCGGACTCGGGGAATCCTTCTGCCGGACTCGGGGAATCCTTCTGCCGGACTCGGGGAATCCTTCTGCCGGACTCGGGGAATCCTTCTGCCGGACTCGGGGAATCCTTCTGCCGGACTCGGGGAATCCTTCTGCCGGACTCGGGGAATCCTTCTGCCGGACTCGGGGAATCCTTCTGCCGGACTCGGGGAATCCTTCTGCCGGACTCGGGGAATCCTTCTGCCGGACTCGGGGAATCCTTCTGCCGGACTCGGGGAATCCTTCTGCCGGACTCGGGGAATCCTTCTGCCGGACTCGGGGAATCCTTCTGCCGGACTCGGGGAATCCTTCTGCCGGACTCGGGGAATCCTTCTGCCGGACTCGGGGAATCCTTCTGCCGGACTCGGGGAATCCTTCTGCCGGACTCGGGGAATCCTTCTGCCGGACTCGGGGAATCCTTCTGCCAGACTCGGGGAATCCTTTTGCCAGACTCGGGAATCCTTCTGTCAAACACGGGGAATCCTTCTGTCAAACACGGGGAATCCTTCTGTCAAACACAGAAATCTTTCTGTCAAGCACAGAAATCTTAACAGAGTTTTGAATGAAATCCTTTATTTAATCTACGAGAGTTGCATGCACACGTTTCCTGTCAAACTCTACTCTGCAATGACCCATAGCATAATGGATAAAGTACTTGGTAAAATTCAGTTGTAAGTGACACTCTTCTGGAGGTTGAAGGTTTAATCCTCAGTGTGCCCAATCCTCAGAATATAATTGAGAACTATTTAAGACTTCTACCCGGTCATGGCTGATGAAATGAGAGCACGTTACCCTGGTGGATTTAATAAGAGTTTCATTCGCAATTGCATTCAGATTCTCCAAGTTCAGCAGAAAGAGTCCACAGAGTTTGGCAGAAAGAGTCCACAGAGTTTGGCAGAAAGAGTCCACAGAGTTTGGCAGAAAGAGTCCACAGAGTTTGGCAGAAAGAGCCCACAGAGTTTGGCAGAAAGAGCCCACAGAGTTTGGCAGAAAGAGTCCACAGAATTTGGCAGAAAGAGTCCACAGAATTTGGCAGAAAGAGTCCACAGAATTTGGCAGAAAGAGTCCACAGAGTTTGGCAGAAAGAGTCCACAGAGTTTGGCAGAAAGAGCCCACAGAGTTTGGCAGAAAGAGCCCACAGAATTTGGCAGAAAGAGTCCACAGAGTTTGGCAGAAAGAGCCCACAGAGTTTGGCAGAAAGAGTCCACAGAGTTTGGCAGAAAGAGTCCACAGAGTTTGGCAGAAATAGCCCACAGAGTTTGGCAGAAAGAGTCCACAGAGTTTGGCAGAAAGAGTCCACAGAGTTTGGCAGATTATGCCCAGAGTTCAACGAAATATACCTAAAGAAAGATGGAAGTTACATCGACCGAAACGTTATGAAAATAAAACTCAAGACGAGAACAGTAATCCAAAAAATCTAAAAGCGAATAATCAAGCTTCATCTCAAAAATTCAAACACGCAAAACAAAATCTCTACTTGTAAATAAAAGGAACTTTTTGTGCAAAAAGTTCGTTCCCTATAGACACTGAAATGGCTAGGCTGATTTTTTTTAAATTTCTACACAAATGTTAGGAGTGTTTTTTGATAGGGTTTTACATCGGAATGCCTCTGGTATCGAAAAGCGGTTATCAAAAAAAAAAATCCAATTAAAGAAGAAAAAGTCTGATTTCGACCAAAGTTAACACCCTTGTACAGCCTAACATCAGAATCACATTTGAGCAGCTTTATCCCCAAACAAGCAGAAAGACCAGGGATATAAAATCAGCAATAGGTTCCTTGATGGGACAGAGATGCATTTGCATTGAATATTTCTATTTAGAGCACAATTAAACCATGATACTTGACTTTTGCATTTTAATCTTTAATTCAAGATATTACATGAAATGATTTTATAAAATGAACAATAGGTTCTCTACAGTGCAATGTAAACTGCAACGCATTGCAGGGAGGTATGTGAAGCTTCCTCCTGGTTCACCGTGGTGGGACTGACTAAAGCAAGTAATCGATCGATTTAATTGGAAAGTGGGCGATTTCTCTGAATTTGATGACAAAAATATTGAAAGAATGAAGGATTCTTTGATTCTCATGTAACTCTGGGCAAGGTCGGGTTATCCTGCTAGTACTTCTATATATAAACATCTTAATATAATGATGTTTCTGTGTCGTCTGTGATTGACTGGGTTTTTGTAAGGGTTTTCTGTATATATTTCGTTTAATGGCTAGTCGCCTCAGACAAGGTAGAAAGCCACTTTATGTAAAAAAGCTAAAATTGTTTTGTGTATATATTTCGTTTAATGGCTAATCAAAAGAGGGACAGAACTTTTTAAATACCGAGCAGTTATTCAAATTAAGCAAAATATTCCAGCAAGTTTTTGTTATTTTTATAATGGAAGTCGCCTCAGACAAGGTAGAAAGCCACTTTATGTAAAAAGCTAAAAATGCAAAAACGAATAAGCTGTCGTATAAGAAAAAAAAAAAAGGATGAAGGTGAAATCATTTCAAAGATGATGATTAATTCAGAAGCAAAATAATCAAAGTGGTCAATGTTAAAAGTCCCTGCCAGAGTAAAAGACGAGAAAAATTCTGGTTAGGCATTTAAAATGATTAAATATAAAAACGGCCGCGCACGTTTTTGTATCAGTTGCCAAGGTCGCTGGAAAAATGGTGGGATCCTTCTACCGCTCCAGAAGATATCTCACCCCTGATACAATTCTCTATCTGTATAAAAGTCAAGTCTGTCCAAAGATGGAGTACTGCTGCCACGCCCGGGCAGGAGCTGCTAAAAACAGCCTATCCTACCTTGACAGAGTGCAAAATAGGTTTCGTCGCCTAGTGGGTGATGCCCCTTTTCTCTTCCCTGCAACCTTGCGAGCCTGTCTTTGTTTTATCGTTACTACGATGGCAGGTGCTCGTCTGAACTCCAATCTCTGGTCCCACCCCCGCTCGCCAATCTTTCACGATAAACACCCACCTAGCTGAAACCACTGTCAAAAATTTTCCCCACTCCTTATCTGTGCCAAAATTCAAAACGTAGATTCAATGAACCAAGCTTCTTTCTTAGAAGTGCACGCCTGTGGAACTCTGTTCCGGTTGCCTGTTTCTCGCCTGACTACAACTTGGATATCTTCAAGTCCAATGTGAACAAATTCTTGATGGATCGCCCCCTTAAGTAAGACACTTTATCAGATCTCCAACACTAACGTACTGTACTTACAATAACCCTTATCCCCGAGTGGCTTCTGGGCCTTGATAAGTTGTGACTAACTTGTAAACAAACTGAAAAAAAAAATCTCCAAGAAAAAGCTTTTTTCCGTGGGGAGGGGGGTCACAATTTTTTTACAACTTTTTATTTACTCCCTAGATTATAATACGATTTCGAACGGACATCGTCTCTACATTTATTTGCAAAAATATTCACGCTATTCCGTCCTTTTACATGTTTGTTCGTCTTTTTCGTGTAAGTAAAGTGAAACTCATCGAAGGAAAGCCGTCAGTGGCCTTTCGTGCCGGGACGTCTTAAAAGGCAATTAGCGCGCTTTCGATTCAACTTTGAATCATCTTCAGGCATTGATGAAGTGAAATATCTCTAACACATCAGCAGCCGAATCGAAAGCGATCATGGTAACTACAGAACCTTCATCAATATTTTAGATCTTGACATAAAAAGATTGTACGGAAAAGCAAAAAAACTAAAAAAAAAAAAGAACCATAAAACAAAGTATCTATGTATTTTATAATGTCTGCTTGAATTAAAAAATGCTGCCTAAACATACTAATTTCATATATATCTATAATATAAAGCTGAATGTCTGTGTGTGTGTGTATATGTGTGTGTGTGTGTGTGTCTGGTCACGAATAGGCTCCTATACGGTTGACTATTTTAAAAAACTGATTACATATAATGATAGAAGATGTATCGAGACACAGGAATGAGTATGTTTGATCTGGCAAAACAGTGGTTCATTAAAATTGTGGGGTCTGCGTTCGCGCCTGGTCCACAAAGTATGGAAATAAAAAAATTAAAAAAAAAAAAATTTTACAAGTGTTTTTGATATAGATGTACATAAGAATACTTTGATAAGTATGTTTTTAACTTAAATAGGGATGGTATAATAAAAAAAAAAAATCTTCAAAAAAAAGTTTTCGGGGGGAGGGGGTTACAATTTTTTACAACTTTTTATTTACTCCCTAGATTATAATTTCTACGATTTCGAACGGACATCGTCTCTACATTTATTTACATAGACTTTTAAAAAATTCACGCTATTCCGTCCTTTTGCATGTTTCTTCGTCTTTTTCGCTAAGTACAGCGAAACTCATCGAAGGAAAGCCGTCAGTGGCCTTTCGTGCCGGGACGTCTTAAAAGGCAATTAGCTTTGATCAATGTTGAGAAAGCCCTTAATATCAGAAAACTGCTATTCATTTGAGAGTTCCCCCTTTTTCGGGGGAGCTTGGTTTCCCCAACATCGTGGGGAAACAAATAAATGAAACACCAGAAAGATTAACTGGCCTTCAGCCAATGTTCATTTCTGCGCCTGCGTCAACTTATTGACTTAGTAAGTCAACTTTTTGATTGACATCGATAAATTTGAACGCTTTTCACTTTCTATGGTTTCGTAGCGTAAGATGTCAAGTTTTCTTTCACTTTCTTTTCCGCCTTCAGGTCACAGATTCGGGCCTGCCTGCCTACTAACACCCATACAACGCCAGGTGACCCCGCTATAAATAATAATAAATACCAATTTATATTATCTATATCTATATATATAAAAGCGAAAATGCATGTATGTATGTTTGTATGTATGTAGTGTGTTTGTGTGTCTGCTAAAAACTTTTGAAAGACAGAACAAAAATTCACAAACTTGGTATCATATTAAAGCCCCATCCTTTGCACAAAAAATATCGAAAAATTAGCCAAAAACGTTAATTTTTTTCACCCTGAAATCAACAATTTTCTACGGGGGGGGGGGTCAACAAAACCGTCCTCTCATGACCAGATCGGTTCTACGCATGCGTCAGATGACGTCATGACCTGATTTAGTTTAAATAGTTGGATAACTGAGAGAATTTCATGTGTGTCGTGTTAGCTCAGTTGGTTAGAGTGTTGGGTCATTATCTAAACGTTTTGGGTTCGAATCGTGGTGTGGGATGTCTTTTTATTTCTGATTTTTTTTAATTTAAATATTGAAGCAGGGTTATTTAAGCCATTTTTCACGTAACGTTCGTTTTTCTGTTTTTTTATTTTTTGTTTTTCAGATTTTTACATTTAACATCGTTCGTTTGCCTTACATTAGTTTTTTTTGTGTTTTTTGTTTTGATTACCCCCCCCCACCTACCCCACTGCCTGCTTTATTTTTCAGATAAGTTTTAACGTTCGTTTTTCGGTTTTCTTTTTTTTACTTCGCTTATTCTTAGGTTTTCAATAACACTCCCGCCCCCGCCCACCACACACACCTCCAAACACTCGGGCAATAAATCATAATATCTATGAGTTAACAACAGAGGTCGCCTGTCTATTCAATTTGCTCGACTTTGAAAAGATAAATATTCAACATTTTTCGCCGCATGTGGATTAGGCTTTTTCGTATAATAAAAGCGACACAAATTCTGACGGTATTTTTCCGGTCGCGATCGCTGGAAATGTCCAGAAAGCAATCATCTTTGATCAATGTGGAAATATTTTCCTTATATCAAACAATTGCTACTCAATTTGGACAACCCCCTTTTTATGGGTGAGCTGCCCCCCTTCCAACATCTTGGCAAAATAAAAATAAAAAAGCGTTCTCGCAGTAAATAAATACTGTCCCCGCAGTCAAAGTTGACCTTATTAAGTCATTAAAACGTGCACCTGCCAATTCTAAGTAATGAAATAAATTCAAACATCTTTCCGTTTGTATATCGCGGTAGCCCCAGTGGTTAACGTCGCACTTTTTTTTCACACTTTAATTTCCAACTTTGCCTCAAGGGTTCGGGTTCGATCCTCATACTTACCTACCAAAACTTTTTTTTTTATTTTAACCCACCCATATCCGGAGTTTTGATTTACCCAAACCCACACACACCTCCAAACACCCGGGCAACGCCAGGTACCCCCCCCCGCTAGTTATTAATAAATATCAATTAACATTATTAATAAATATCATTAATTTATACTATCATTAATAAATATCATGTATTTATATTATATAATGTGTATAATAGTTCCCAGTGTAGATTGGTGGCAGTATGATAACTTTAGATTTACAGGAGAAAATACAAACTAATTCCTATAAAGAATGTTATGATTGTGATGATGCTTCTCCTAGGATGAACAGTAAGATTTTATTATAACGAACCAATGTGTTTAAAACAGCATTCTAAAGTTACATAATATAGTGGCTGATTGTGTAGACATAATGAATTTGTATGTGGCATCTGTTGGTGCAAACCTAGTTTACTTTGGTCCAGAGGGTAATTTCCAAAATAATTTTATTATATAGTAGATGATATAGGGTGAACCCCCCCCCCCAAAAAAAAACAGAACATTCAATTGTTGTTCTGAGACTATATAAAGTCAACAGAGAAAAAAAGGCCACCTTCACCTCAAGGATTCGGGTTCGAGCCTACCTTCCTCCAAAAACATTTTCTTTTATACCAATAAACACCCAGGCAATGCGGGGCACCCCTGCTAGTCTATCATATAAAGGACAGTTGACTGTATGTGTGTGTGCGCCAAGCCAAAAGTGGTTGCCTTTGTGTTTGTATGTCCACCTAAAAGTAAAAAAAAAAACACTACAAAACAAACACCCATAAAGTTGGAATTTTCTCGATCAGCGTTGCCCTGGATGAATAATCAGCTTTTATCAATGCGGTGAAAACCATCATATCAGACAATTGCTATTCATTTGGACACTCCCATTTTCTTATAGGGAGCTGGTTTTCCCTTAACATCTTGGGGAAACAAAACACTGCCTCGCAGCCAAAGTTAACTGCGGGATTTCATTTCCCCTATGGCGTGATATTTGACCTCATTAAATTCACGCACCTGTCACATAACTTTTTGATCATTTAATTCCATGCACTCTCATTCCATCACCTTTGTAGCTTTTTTTTTCCACCTTCGCCTCAAGGATTCGGGTTCAAGCCTACCTCCCTCCCCAAAATTTTTTCTTTTACGTCGACAAACACTCGGACAACGCCAGACACCCCTGCTAGTCTATCATGTAAAGGACGGTTGACTGTATGTGTGTGTGTGCACCAAGCCAAAGGAGGTTGTCTTTGTGTTTGTATGCCCACCTAAAAGTAAAAAAAAAAAAACACTACAAAACAAAAACCCATAAAGTTGGAATTTTCTTGATCAGCGTTGCCCTGGATGAATAATATCTCGGATTGAGAAAACATTACTTATTCTCTGGGGATCAACTGAGCGGAGTTTAGATCTTTTTTTTTTTTTTTTTTTGGTCATTTAATTTATTAAATTAAAACGAAAATGCTGGCTCATTTTTTGAGGAATCTATTATACAAAGGAGAAGTGCCTGTATGTGCGAGTGCGCCAAGCCAAAGGAGGTTGTTATGGTACCTGCCATATTCAGGTTCAAGACATTCAGACTATCTTCTGCCTTTTAGCATGGCTTCTTAGACTTTGCTATTCTTTCCCAATAAGTCCGAGAGTCTGGCCCCTCCCCTACCACCACCACTCCCATCGTCTGGTTGAAGTAAAACCTGAACCGGTTTTTGTAATTATTTCTTTTCATCTCATAATTGATTCACCATTGATCGCTTACGGCTATTTTAATTAATCGAAAGAATGTTGTGGTGCAGTAGTTATGACCTATTTAATATTTATATGGAAACTAATATGGGCGGGCGAAGAAGCAAGACTATTTGTTCAGAAAACAAAAACACATTCTTGAAAAGTTGATACAAGATACATAAACTACAGTTCATCTCCCCTCCCCCCCCTCCAAAAGTGCGTTTCTTAATAGTTGTTAGACAATATCTCCAATCTATAACATAAATCTCACGTGTCTGTTTAAATGTATGTTTGTATGTATGTATGTATGTATGTATGTATGTAAATCTTGCAAAAATTTTCGATAGAGGCGACGGATTTTCACGAGATCGGTATCATTTTGAAGTTCAACCCTTTGGATGACAAATATCGAAAAATCAGCCAAAAATAGTAATTCCTTCACCCTCACCAGGGCACTTTTCTACAGAGAGGGGATCACTTTTTTTTTTTTCACATTCTTTTCCATCTATTGCGGTACGGGTTCAAGCCTGCCTGCCTACTACCATTCCTAGTTTCATTCAATAATTACAAGAAACCTTTTCTACCACCTATAGCAATGGCCAACGACTATCTGAGAGTACGTCTTTCAAGCTCCTTGGCCTAACGTTCACAGGAAACATGAGTTGGAACAATTACATCGAGGGCATTTTGCCGATATGTTCGAAAGTCATCCCCTCTTTTCGATTGTCTAGCCTTAATTTAGGCATACGTCACTTCCGGTTTGGCTATGGGTGCCACAGCAAACACGTCACTTTTTTTTTTTCACATTTTTTTCCTTCTTTTGCGGTACTGGTTCAAGTCTGCCTGCCTGCCTACTACCACTTTTTTTTTCTTTTTTTTTTGCTCTACACCCACCTCAAAACACCTGAGCAACCCCGGGGATCCAGACTAGTCTTCTCTATATATAAAAGGCAAAATGTGTGTGCGTTTCGACAGACGCGTCGAAATCTGTATCGTTTTTAAGCTCAATCCTTCGGACGGTAAATATGAAAAATTGGCCCAAAAACATTAATTTCTTCACACTAAACTGGGCAGTTTTCTACAAGGAGGGGTCGGAGTTTTTATGCCGCCATTTTTGCAAGCCATCGTATCGGTTCGATTGACTTAGATTAATTTCAATATTCCGAACTTCCAGCCGGACGATTGAGACATCGGCAACGACGTGACATTTTTTTTTTTTTTCTCCTTCGCATTACGGGTTGAAGCCTGCATACCACCAATTTTTTTTTATTTCTCTCTCACAACCAACTTATTTTTTATTTTAATCCTCCCCCCCCCCACTGGGGACTCCTTACTCGACCCAGGCAACGCTAAGGAACACCACGACAACCACATTGTTTTTTTTTAACATCTCTCTTCATCTCCTAGGTTTCTTACTACATCATCTATACGCACCCGGGTAACGCTGGGTACCACTGCTAGTCTATAATATAAAAGCGAAAATCTATGTGTGTTTGTATGTGTGTGTGTTTGTATGTGCGTGTGTGTGTGTGTGTGTTTGTATGTGCATGCGTGTTTGTGCGTGTTTGTATGTGCATGTGTGTGCATGTTTGTATGTGCGTGCATGTGTGCGTGTTTGTATGTGCGTGTGTGTGTGTGTTTGTATGTGCGTGCGTGTGTGCGTGTTTGTATGTGCGTGCGTGTGTGCGTGTTTGTATGTGCGTGCATGTGTGCGTGTTTGTATGTGCGTGTGTGTGCGTGTTTGTGCATGTTTGTATGTGCGTGCATGTGTGCGTGTTTGTATGTGCGTGTGTGTGCGTGTTTGTATGTGCGTGCGTGCTTGTATGTGCGTGTGCGTGCGTGCTTGTATGTGCGTGTGTGTGCGTGTTTGTATGTGCGTGTGTGTGCGTGTTTGTATGTGCGTGTGTGTGCGTGTTTGTATGTGCGTGTGTGTGCGTGTTTGTATGTGCGTGTGTGTGCGTGTTTGTATGTGCGTGTGTGTGCGTGTTTGTATGTGCGTGTGTGTGCGTGTTTGTATGTGCGTGTGTGTGCGTGTTTGTATGTGCGTGTGTGTGCGTGTTTGTATGTGCGTGTGTGTGCGTGTTTGTATGTGCGTGTGTGTGCGTGTTTGTATGTGCGTGTGTGTGCGTGTTTGTATGTGCGTGTGTGTGCGTGTTTGTATGTGCGTGTGTGTGCGTGTTTGTATGTGCGTGTGTGTTTGTATGTGTGTGTGTGTGTTTGTATGTGCGTGTGTGTGCGTGTTTGTATGTGCGTGTGTGTGCGTGTTTGTGCATGTTTGTATGTGCGTTTTGTATGTGTGTGTGTGTTTGTATGTGTGTGTGTGTTTGACCTAGTTTTGCACTAGATGCCAGTTCCTGTTTTCCCGGCGATCAAAAAATATCTCGAAAATAGCTTGTAAAAGTCAGGTAAATTAAAGATAGCTGCGAACCGAGTTCCTTAGTCATAGATATTATTATTTAGACAGCATATAAAAAGTTTTAAGGAGAAAGCCAACCAAGAATCACGGCGAAAAAAGCCTTTTGTAGACATACATAAAAAGCGAACACACATACATACATACATACACACATTTTCGCTTTTATATATATACTAGCGGGAGGTACCCGGCGATGCCCAGGTGTTTGGAGGTGTGTGTGGTGTTAAATAAAAAAGAACCGGGGGGGGGAGATTTAACCCGAAGCCCTGAGGCGAAGTTTGAAAATAAAATCGGCCAGCCAGAATGAGTTAGTGAAAGATGTTTGAAAGTCGTCGAGCGTTATGACGACGACGATGTAAGCATTGTTATAAGCGAAGTAAGAAAAGAAAACGTTTTAATAAAGCGGGGGGGGGTGTAATCAAAACATAAAAAAAACACAAAAAATCTAACGTAAGGCAAACGAGCGATGAAAACAGAATAACGAACACGTAAAAATGGCTTAAATACGCCTGTTTCGATATTAACATTTAAAAAAAAATCGGTGGATACCCGGGTGTCACTAAGAATAAGCGAAGTAAAAAAAAAAAAAAACAGGAAAACGAACGTTACGTGAAAAATGGCTTAAATAACACAGGGTTCAATATTTAAATTTAAAAAATCGAAAAAAAAAAAAAAAAACATCTCACACCACGATTCGAACCCAAAACGTTTAGATAATGAACAAACGCACTAACCAACTGCGCTAAAGTGACGGAGATGAAATGTGCTCGGTTTTTCAACTATTTAAAGTAAATCAGGTCACGACGTCATGACGTCATCTGATGCATGCGTAGAATCGGTTATCGTTACGAGAAATCCGTTTTTGTTGACCCCCCCCCGTGGAAAATTGTCGATTTCGGGGTGAAAAAATTAACGTTTTTGGCCAATTTTTCAATATTTTTCAAGCGAAGGATGGGGCTTCGATATGATACCAAGTTTGTGAATTTTCATCGCGTGTGTCGAAAGTTTTTAGCAGATACATACACACAAACAAACATACATACATACATTTTCCCTTTTATATATATAGATATAGATTATAATATATTCCACCCGACATAGTAATGACTAAAGTTAAAAAAAAAAAAAACTTATGCGCCACCACTGAGAATCGAAACCAAAATGTTTAGTTTACAATTTACTTTTTCCTTTGACGTTTATGCCTGACCTATGAAGACATGTTCACTGCAAGGCTAAAAATCAAAACATGAACCAATAGCTATTACGTTACGCATGCATATTTGTAAAGCCATCGTTCAACATTCACTTGGTAAATTCCAGTTTTTAAATTTTTACACCAATTTTTCCCGGCTAAAACCCAAACAAAGTTTTGCATGACTTCGAATACCCTACACATTAAGTTTCATATCTGTAGACCAAAAATGGATGGTCACGTTCAATGCCGCCAAGACTAAACTAGTTTCATTCAGTAATTACAAGAAACCTTTTCTACCACCTATAGCAATGGCCAACGACTATCTGAGAGTACGTCTTTCAAGCTCCTTGGCCTAACGTTCACAGGAAACATGAGTTGGAACAATTATATCAAGGGCATTGCTAGGGCCGCTGCAAGAAAGGTGGGCTCTCTCTACTGTGCTAGAAAACTACTAACACCCGAAAGTATCCTGTACCTCTATAAGGCAACCATTCGCCCATGTATGGAGTATTGCTGTCACATTTGGGCTGGTGCATCGGCTACTAGTCTCTCGCTCCTAGACAAGGTTCAAAAGAGTCGCCAATCTGATAGGTCCTGAACTGGCATCTAAGCTTCAGCCTCTGCCGAAACGTTGCATCCCTCTGTCTGTTCTACAAGTATTATAATGGTGAATGCTCTGACGAACTGCAAGCACTTGTGCCCCCACGACGTGAACACCCTCGACAGACCCGACAGGCTGCAAAATCCCACCCCCACACAGTAGAAATCCCTAGATGTAAAAGATCTTTCTACTCCAGTAGTTTCTTTCCCAGAACCGCTAGACTTTGGAATTCCATTCCAGGTCCCTGCTTCCCCAACTGTACTGACGTGCAGAAGTTCAAGTGCAATGTGAACCAACATCTTGCTGCCCAAATCCCTACATAGTACCCCAGTAGTTGTTGCCCCTGTTAGTAGCCCCCTACACCAAAGTGGCCATGTGCCTTGTATGGGGTGAAAATGTAATTTAAAAAAAAAAAAAAAATGACAGAGGAGTTTGATAGACAAATTTATTTAAACAAATATACGCATACATAAATATATATAGAAAGAGGTTTGTATTTACTATAATCTTTTTACGTAAATATTACGCAAGTATAAATCACATAGAATAGCTGCATAATTACACGTAATGTAATTCCACAACCTAAAGTTGTATTTTCAAACAAAAAATTATAGGAGTATAGACATGTAAAATTATCACCTCCTTCCAAAAGCACATGCCATTGAGGAGTTTGCTATATCTATATATCTATAAAAGTGAAAGTGTCTGCCTGTGTACATTTTCCTTCGTAATAACTCTGTCAATTTTCAGTCTATAGACTCGAAATTTGATATACAGGGTACTGAGATTTGGGAAAATCTTTGTAATCTGTTTTCGGCCAGAAATTTGGCTGTTAAGGGATCAATGTTCAACGATTTAACCTTTGAGAACTCTACCAAACTCCTCCATCAATTTTGGGTATAAACACTTGAAATTTTAGATATAGGTTCGTTGGGCATGGATCTAACTTAAGAACTTGATTTGAGCCAAAGGCGACGGATTTTCTCAAGATCAGTATCGTTTTGAAGCTCGACCCTTCAGATGACAAATACTGAGAACTTGGCTAAAAACATTAATTCCTTCACCCTCAACTGGGCACTTTTCTAGAGGGAGGGATTGTTTTTTTTCACCGATATTTTCGAAAGTCATCCCCTCTTTTCGATTGTCTAGCCTTAATTTAAACCTACGTCACTTCCAGTTTGCCGGTGGTCGTAACAGCAAAGATGTCACGTTTTTTTCCCCCAGTTTTTTTTTTTCTCCTTCGCAGTACGAGTTCGAGCCTGACTTCCTACTACCAATTTTTTTTTTTTTTTTTATTCTGCTCAACACACACATCCAAACACCCAGGCAACGCCGGGCACCCATGCTAGTAAGTAATAATCTGTTGAAAATAATTATGAGTAAAGTTGTATGTTGGGAGTGTTTTGGATGTTGTGGTAGGAAGACGATTGCTCTGTGCCTAAACCTAAACGTAGATTCCATGAACAAAGCTTCTTTCTTAGAACTGCACGCCTGTGGAACTCTCTTCCGACTGCCTGCTTTCCAGCTGACTACAATCTGATTGTCTTTCAAGTCCAACGTCAACAAATTCTTGATGATCTGTCCCCCTAAGTAATCCAATTTACAAAATTCCCACAATGTTTACTACGCCATAACCACACTGACTAAAGCATACCCATTAAACCTTATCCTTGACTGGCCTCCGGGCCTTGATAAGTGGTGGTCCCTGTGTAAAAAAAGAGAAAGAAAAACTATATAGCTACTTGCCACAGCGCACAGCACTCACCCAACAACTTGTTAAAATAGCCCAGAAATTGAATATTACTTTCACTCCTACATACAGCGCCTGGTATTCCCGATATTTCACATTAATTTAGAAGGGTTTCGCTTGATATAAACTGATTCGGTTTTTATAATTTTTTTCCAAGGCTGAAACCAACAGGGATTTCAGATCTATTTAAATCTATTTCACAATCTGAAGGTTACGAGTTCAATCCCTGAGCTCTGCAATCTAGTTCTATCTTGATTTCCACTTGAACAAGATGTTACAGTTTAAATGAAATCGTCTTCCTACCACAACTACACAAAACACATAATTACTTTGCAGACACGACAACTTAAATAATTTATTACTAAGACTAGGACAACAGCACATGCCGAGGAGGAGAATGCAATGTAAGTAATAAATAGAGCTGTGACAACAGCATATTCTTTTCATTGTTTGGACTCTCGAGTGTGTATCCGTTGATATCTTATATGCTTTTATATAGAGTGATGTGGTTCTCGGTTGATTAACTGTGTGGGATATATACTCGAGAGTCAAAACAATGAAAATAATATGCTGTTGTCACAGCTCTATTTATTACTTATATTGCATTCTCCTCCTCGGCATGTGCTGTTGAATCATGCTATTCCTGATGATGATGATGCTGATGATGATGATGATGAAACAACATTCGTGTAATTTCAATTATCTTTGTTAAATATATATTTATTATTGTTGTTATTTATTATTATTATTATTATTATTGTTGTTATTATTATTATTATTATTATTATTATTATTGTTGTTATTATTATTATTATTATTATTATTATTGTTGTTGTTATTATTATTATTGTTGTTGTTGTTGAGTTAGTTGGGATGGAAGTTGAGAGGAAAAACTGAAAATAAAATAAGATGTGAAGACGAAACACCGGTTAAAGAGATGTAAGAGGGATTGGGAAGACAAAAAGAGAGGGTAAGGTGGAGAATGGAGAAAGAGAGAGAGAGAAAGGATTAAACACAGAGAGAGAGAGAGAGAGAAAGGATTAAACAGAGAGAGAGAGAGAGAGAGAGAGAGAAAGGATTAAACAGAGAGAGACAGAGAGAGAGGGAGAGAAAGGATTAAACAGAGAGAGAGAGAGACAGAGAGAGAGAGAGAGAGAAAGGGTTAAACAGAGAGAGAGAGAGAGAGAAAGGATTAAACAGAGAGAGAGAGAGAAAGGGTTAAACAGAGAGAGAGAGAGAAAGGGTTAAACAGAGAGAGAGAGAGAAAGGGTTAAACAGAGAGAGAGAGAGAAAGGGTTAAACAGAGAGAGAGAGAGAAAGGGTTAAACAGAGAGACAGAGAAAGGGTTAAACAGAGAGAGAGAGAGAGAGAGAAAGGGTTAAACAGAGAGAGAGAGAGAGAGAAAGGGTTAAACAGAGAGAGAGAGAGAAAGGGTTAAACAGAGAGAGAGAGAGAAAGGGTTAAACAGAGAGAGAGAGAGAAAGGGTTAAACAGAGAGACAGAGAAAGGGTTAAACAGAGAGAGAGAGAGAGAAAGGGTTAAACAGAGAGAGAGAGAGAGAGAAAGGGTTAAACAGAGAGAGAGAGAGAGAGAGAGAGAGAGAGAGGGTTAAACAGAGAGAGAGAGAGAGAGAGAGAGAGGGTTAAACAGAGAGAGAGAGAGAGAGAGAGAGAGGGTTAAACAGAGAGAGAGAGAGAGAGAGAGAGGGTTAAACAGAGAGAGAGAGAGAGAGAGAGAGAGAAAGGGTTAAACAGAGAGAGAGAGAGAGAGAGAGAAAGGGTTAAACAGAGAGAGAGAGAGAGAGAGAAAGGGTTAAACAGAGAGAGAGAGAGAGAAAGGGTTAAACAGAGAGAGAGAGAGAAAGGGTTAAACAGAGAGAGAGAGAGAGAAAGGGTTAAACAGAGAGAGAGAGAGAGAGAAAGGGTTAAACAGAGAGAGAGAGAGAGAGAAAGGGTTAAACAGAGAGAGAGAGAGAGAGAAAGGGTTAAACAGAGAGAGAGAGAGAGAGAAAGGGTTAAACAGAGAGAGAGAGAGAGAAAAAGGGTTAAACAGAGAGAGAGAGAGAGAAAGGGTTAAACAGAGAGAGAGAGAGAAAGGGTTAAACAGTGAGAGAGGGTTAAACAGAGAGAGAGAAAGGGTTAAACAGAGAGAGAGAGAGATAAAAGGAAAGAGAGAGAAAAGGAAAGAGAGAGAAAAGGAAAGAGAGAGAGAAAAGGAAAGAGAGAGAGAAAAGGAAAGAGAGAGAGAGAGATAAGAGCAATTTCCAGTCATAGAAAAACCAAGTCAATTATTTACTCAGAACAAACGCTTGAATCTAACGTTGCTGTAATAATCGTAGAAATGCTTCGTTTGATCATGCATGCAAATCGATTGGAAGTTCATGCCTCATTTTTTCATTGCAACAAATGTTTGCCGACATATGATTTTACTTTCAAATGAATGGGGAAATAAATTGTGCAAATTCTGAAGAAAATTTACCATAAAATAAGCCGAAACAAATTAGAGGCGAACTTGCAAAACGCAAACGAAGAAGAAGGAGAATAGAGAGGAACGAAAAGACACGGAAAGATTGAGAGAGAGAACCAGACGCAAAGACACAGACGGGGGGGGGGAGACGCAAAGACACAGGCGGGGGGGGAGACGCAAAGACACAGGCGGGGGGAGACGCAAAGACACAGAGGGGGGGAGACGCAAAGACACAGAGGGGGGAGAGACGCAAAGACACAGAGGGGGGAGAGACGCAAAGACACGGAGGGGGGGAGACGCAAAGACACAGGCGGGGGGGGGAGACGCAAAGACACAGGCGGGGGGGGAGACGCAAAGACACAGGCGGGGGGAGACGCAAAGACACAGAGGGGGGGAGACGCAAAGACACAGAGGGGGGGAGACGCAAAGACACAGAGGGGGGAGAGACGCAAAGACACAGAGGGGGGAGAGACGCAAAGACACAGAGGGGGGGGAGAGACGCAAAGACACAGAGGGGGGGGGAGACGCAAAGACACAGAGGAGGGGGGAGACGCAAAGACACAGAGGAGGGGGGAGACGCAAAGACACAGACGGGGGAGATGCAAAGACACAGACAGGGGAGACGCAAAGACACAGACGGGGGAGACGCAAAGACAAAGACGGGGGGGGGGACGCAAAGGCAAAAACTGGGGGGGACGCAAAGACACAGAGGGGGGGGAGACGCAAAGACACAGGGGGGGGAGACGCAAAGACACAGAGGGGGGGGGGGACGCAAAGACACAGAGGGGGGGGGGGCGCAAACACACAGAGGGGGGGGGGGAGACGCAAACACACAGAGGGGGGGGAGACGCAAACACACAGAGGGGGGGGGACGCAAACACACAGAGGGGGGGGGGAGACGCAAACACACAGAGGGGGGGGGAGACGCAAAGACAGGGGGGGAGACGCAAAGACACAGAGGGGGGGGAGACGCAAAGACACAGAGGAGGGGGGGAGACGCAGAGACACAGAGGAGGGGGGAAGACGCAAAGACACAGAGTGGGGAGGAGACGCAAAGACACAGAGTGGGGGGAGACGCAAAGACACAGAGGGAGAAGAGGGAGAGTCACAAGAAGACAGAGAGAGGGACGAACGAAAACAGAGGTAGATGAATAGACTGATTTTTCTTATAATTTGGTCCTAAAACTGCAATGCCCAACATTTTCTTAATAGTTTAAATTATTTTTTGTTTTTTTTGTTGTCTCAAAATGATATTTTATTCATTCCAAATTATCTCAGGTTTGACATTAACAAAATCATATTTCTCCTCAAGTTAGTCCAATTTTTTTTCACTTTACTCAAAAGTATTTTTTTTTAACATACAATCATCTTTAACTAATGCTGTTATTAAAATCCATATTTAAATTGTAAGCTGATCCCAAATTGACAATAATTCAACTTGTTTTTGTGTTTTTATCAATTAGTTATTGGAAAGTTTTAATTTTACAGAAATCCCTACTAAATATATAAAAGTCAATGTCTGTGTGTGTGTGTTCCTTATAGGTTCCTAATAGTTGAGTCTATCTTTTGCAAATTCCACACAAAGATAGTTTGTATATCTGGCAGTGTTCTTAGATATATTTTTTTTCTTTTAGAGAAATTCATCAGATAATTATTGAAAATCGAAAAAATAAAATCTTAAAAATAGCTTTTTTCTCTAATAGATAAAAAAAAAAGTTTACAAGGAAATATGATACGTTACACCGGCCAAGGTAAAATTTCAGCAAATCATTTCTTTAAAAAAAAAAAAAAAAAAAAACAGATTTATTATAATCTGGAGATATAGCTCAGAGGTTGAGCATTCGACTACAGATCGAATGATTTCTTGTTCAAGCCCGGGTGTACCTCACCATTTTTATTTCAATTTGTTTTCTTATTAATGAGCTCAGTTTACGATAAGAAGAGGTACCATTTAAAATCAACGCAAATCATTTCTTCGTTTGCATATTTTAAAACTAAACATTAATAAGAAATCACTTTTTAGGTTATTCATCGTCAAGCCCAAATATCAGCTGACATAATATTGTAAACAAACAGACGGAATTTGATGAACGACATTATTATTTTTTATTTATTTATTTATTTTTGCAAATTAATACACTGTGCAAAATATTTCTCGTATTATATGATAATCAATAGAAGATTGATTCTATAATGATACATACCCAATCTGCATAAATTAAAATATCATGTTTAATCGTATTGTACAACCAGGCAACGCCAGCTAACGGGTCCTGCTAGTATATAATATTCAATAGAGGATTGATTCTATAATGATACATACACAATCTGCATAAATTAAAATATCATGTTTAATCGTATTGTACAACCGGGCAACGCCAGCTAACGGGTCCTGCTAGTATATAATAATCAATAGAAGATTGATTCTATAATGATACATACACAATCTGCATAAATTAAAATATCATGTTTAAACATTGTACGACCGGGCAACGCCAGCTAACAGGTCCTGCTAGTATATAATAATCAATAGAGGATTGATTCTATAATAATACATACGCAATCTGCATAAATTAAAATATCATGTTTAATCGTATTGTACAACCGGGCAACGCCAGCTAACGGGTCCTGCTAGTATATAATAATCAATAGAAGATTGATTCTATAATGATACATACACAATCTGCATAAATTAAAATATCATGTTTAATCGTATTGTACAACCAGGCAACGCCAGCTAACGGGTCCTGCTAGTATATAATATTCAATAGAGGATTGATTCTATAATGATACATACACAATCTGCATAAATTAAAATATCATGTTTAATCGTATTGTACAACCGGGCAACGCCAGCTAACGGGTCCTGCTAGTATATAATAATCAATAGAAGATTGATTCTATAATGATACATACACAATCTGCATAAATTAAAATATCATGTTTAAACATTGTACGACCGGGCAACGCCAGCTAACAGGTCCTGCTAGTATATAATAATCAATAGAGGATTGATTCTATAATAATACATACGCAATCTGCATAAATTAAAATATCATGTTTAATCGTATTGTACAACCGGGCAACGCCAGCTAACGGGTCCTGCTAGTATATAATAATCAATAGAAGATTGATTCTATAATGATACATACACAATCTGCATAAATTAAAATATCATGTTTAAACATTGTACGACCGGGCAACGCCAGCTAACAGGTCCTGCTAGTATATAATAATCAATAGAGGATTGATTCTATAATAATACATACGCAATCTGCATAAATTAAAATATCATGTTTAATCGTATTGTACAACCGGGCAACGCCAGCTAACGGGTCCTGCTAGTATATAATAATCAATAGAAGATTGATTCTATAATGATACATACACAATCTGCATAAATTAAAATATCATGTTTAAACGTATTGTACAACCAGGCAATGCCAGCTAACGGGTCCTGCTAGTATATAATAATCAATAGAGGATTGATTCTATAATAATACATACGCAATCTGCATAAATTAAAATATCATGTTTAAACGTATTGTACAACCAGGCAATGCCAGCTAACGGGTCCTGCTAGTATATAATAATCAATAGAGGATTGATTCTATAATAATACATACACAATCTGCATAAATTAAAATATCATGTTTAATCGTATTGTACAACCAGGCAACGCCAGCTAACGGGTCCTGCTAGTATATAATAATCAATAGAGGATTGATTCTATAATAATACATACACAATCTGCATAAATTAAAATATCATGTTTAAACATTGTACAACCAGGCAACGCCAGCTAACAGGTCCTGCTAGTATATAATAATCAATAGAGGATTGATTCTATAATAATACATACACAATCTGCATAAATTAAAATATCATGTTTAATCGTATTGTACAACCGGGCAACGCCAGCTAACGGGTCCTGCTAGTATATAATAATCAATAGAAGATTGATTCTATAATGATACATACACAATCTGCATAAATTAAAATATCATGTTTAATCGTATTGTACAACCAGGCAACGCCAGCTAACGGGTCCTGCTAGTATATAATATTCAATAGAGGATTGATTCTATAATAATACATACGCAATCTGCATAAATTAAAATATCATGTTTAATCGTATTGTACAACCAGGCAACGCCAGCTAACGGGTCCTGCTAGTATATAATAATCAATAGAGGATTGATTCTATAATAATACATACGCAATCTGCATAAATTAAAATATCATGTTTAATCGTATTGTACAACCGGGCAACGCCAGCTAACGGGTCCTGCTAGTATATAATAATCAATAGAGGATTGATTCTATAATAATACATACACAATCTGCATAAATTAAAATATCATGTTTAATCGTATTGTACAACCAGGCAACGCCAGCTAACGAGTCCTGCTAGTATATAATAATCAATAGAGGATTGATTCTATAATAATACATACGCAATCTGCATAAATTAAAATATCATGTTTAATCGTATTGTACAACCGGGCAACGCCAGCTAACGGGTCCTGCTAGTATATAATAATCAATAGAAGATTGATTCTATAATGATACATACACAATCTGCATAAATTAAAATATCATGTTTAAACATTGTACAACCAGGCAACGCCAGCTAACGGGTCCTGCTAGTATATAATAATCAATAGAGGATTGATTCTATAATAATACATACGCAATCTGCATAAATTAAAATATCATGTTTAATCGTATTGTACAACCGGGCAACGCCAGCTAACGGGTCCTGCTAGTATATAATAATCAATAGAAGATTGATTCTATAATGATACATACACAATCTGCATAAATTAAAATATCATGTTTAAACATTGTACGACCGGGCAACGCCAGCTAACAGGTCCTGCTAGTATATAATAATCAATAGAGGATTGATTCTATAATAATACATACGCAATCTGCATAAATTAAAATATCATGTTTAATCGTATTGTACAACCGGGCAACGCCAGCTAACGGGTCCTGCTAGTATATAATAATCAATAGAAGATTGATTCTATAATGATACATACACAA
This sequence comes from Euprymna scolopes, assembly GCF_053919585.1. Lineage (NCBI taxonomy): Eukaryota > Metazoa > Mollusca > Cephalopoda > Sepiida > Sepiolidae > Euprymna > Euprymna scolopes. The sequence goes on along the minus strand of NC_136527.1, from coordinate 98,787,931 downwards.
TCTGCATAAATTAAAATATCATGTTTAAACGTATTGTACAACCAGGCAATGCCAGCTAACGGGTCCTGCTAGTATATAATAATCAATAGAGGATTGATTCTATAATAATACATACGCAATCTGCATAAATTAAAATATCATGTTTAAACGTATTGTACAACCAGGCAATGCCAGCTAACGGGTCCTGCTAGTATATAATAATCAATAGAGGATTGATTCTATAATAATACATACACAATCTGCATAAATTAAAATATCATGTTTAAACGTATTGTACAACCAGGCAATGCCAGCTAACGGGTCCTGCTAGTATATAATAATCAATAGAGGATTGATTCTATAATAATACATACGCAATCTGCATAAATTAAAATATCATGTTTAATCGTATTGTACAACCGGGCAACGCCAGCTAACGGGTCCTGCTAGTATATAATAATCAATAGAAGATTGATTCTATAATGATACATACACAATCTGCATAAATTAAAATATCATGTTTAAACATTGTACGACCGGGCAACGCCAGCTAACAGGTCCTGCTAGTATATAATAATCAATAGAGGATTGATTCTATAATAATACATACGCAATCTGCATAAATTAAAATATCATGTTTAATCGTATTGTACAACCGGGCAACGCCAGCTAACGGGTCCTGCTAGTATATAATAATCAATAGAAGATTGATTCTATAATGATACATACACAATCTGCATAAATTAAAATATCATGTTTAAACGTATTGTACAACCAGGCAATGCCAGCTAACGGGTCCTGCTAGTATATAATAATCAATAGAGGATTGATTCTATAATAATACATACGCAATCTGCATAAATTAAAATATCATGTTTAAACGTATTGTACAACCAGGCAATGCCAGCTAACGGGTCCTGCTAGTATATAATAATCAATAGAGGATTGATTCTATAATAATACATACACAATCTGCATAAATTAAAATATCATGTTTAAACGTATTGTACAACCAGGCAATGCCAGCTAACGGGTCCTGCTAGTATATAATAATCAATAGAGGATTGATTCTATAATAATACATACGCAATCTGTATAAATTAAAATATCATGTTTAATCGTATTGTACAACCGGGCAACGCCAGCTAACGGGTCCTGCTAGTATATAATAATCAATAGAAGATTGATTCTATAATGATACATACACAATCTGCATAAATTAAAATATCATGTTTAAGCGTATTGTACAACCAGGCAATGCCAGCTAACGGGTCCTGCTAGTATATAATAATCAATAGAGGATTGATTCTATAATAATACATACACAATCTGCATAAATTAAAATATCATGTTTAAACGTATTGTACAACCAGGCAATGCCAGCTAACGGGTCCTGCTAGTATATAATAATCAATAGAGGATTGATTCTATAATAATACATATGCAATCTGCATAAATTAAAATATCAGGTTTAAACGTATTGTACAACCAGGCAATGCCAGCTAACAGGTCCTGCTAGTATATAATAATCAATAGAGGATTGATTCTATAATAATACATATGCAATCTGCATAAATTAAAATATCATGTTTAAACATTGTACGACCGGGCAACGCCAGCTAACGGGTCCTGCTAGTATATAATAATCAATAGAGGATTGATTCTATAATAATACATACACAATCTGCATAAATTAAAATATCATGTTTAAACGTATTGTACAACCAGGCAATGCCGGCTAACGGGTCCTGCTAGTATATAATAATCAATAGAGGATTGATTCTATAATAATACATATGCAATCGACATAAATTAAAATATCATGTTTAAACGTATTGTACGACTGAGCAACGCCGAGCTGTCAGCTAGTATCAATTTTTTTCTCTAACCCTTAAACAATTCTTATTGAGCTCAGCTGTCTGACCGGTTGAGATCAAACCGAAATAAACTAAAAATTATGTTTCTGAACTTTTGAGCTGAGGGGTGACAATTTGTATTATTTACATTTTATACAGACTATTGCTTTCATCTTGAGTGTTATTTTTACAACGTTTCTGTCGATGTAGCCTCCGACCTTCTTCAGTTGTATCTTGTCGAACTCGGGAATCAACACGGAATTTTCAACACAACACTGGGTTTAATACATAAATGTAGTATGTGCTCATTCCATCAGCCACGATCGGAAGTCATAATTAGGGCTAGGACAACAGCATATTCTTTTCATTGTTTTTACTCTCGAGTGTGTATCCGTTCATATCTTATATGCTTTTATATAGAGTGATGTGGTTGTCGGTTGATTAACTGTGTCTAACTGTGTAGGATATACACTCGAGAGTCAAAACAATGAAAAGAATATGCTGTTGTCATTGCCATAATCATAAATAATTCGCAATGGGAAAAGGACTTAAAAACAGAAACGATCGGACGTCACACAAAACAATAGAACAATTGAATTCCGACATATGGGACATAAATATAAGACATAAAAAATAAATAAATAAATAAAGTGAATGACATATTTGGCATTGCGCGCAAAAGCCAACACGTCCTACCCACAAAACCCCTCCTCATTCATCACTTTGTAAGCCTTGTCACAAATAGACATAGTAAACTATCGGGGGGGGGGTACTTGGTGTTGCCCAGGTGTGGAGAGGCTTTATGGTAAGGGTATTGATCGACAGAGCCCTAAAAAAAAAAGTTTCAAAACCTTTAAAACCTGAAAATAGCAGCAAGTACCCGTATGAACACACATACACAAAAAAACTCTAAAACTGAAATAGCAAGTACCCGTATGAACACACATACACACAAAAAAAAACCTCTAAAAACTGAAAATAGCAAGTACCCGTATGAACACAAAAAAAAGAGTTTCAAAACCTCTAAAAACTGAAAATAGCAAGTACCCGTATGAACACAAAAAAAAGAGTTTCAAAACCTCTAAAAACTGAAAATAGCAAGTACCCGTATGAACACAAAAAAAGAGTTTCAAAACCTCTAAAAACTGAAAATAGCAAGTACCCGTATGAACACAAAAAAGAGTTTCAAAACCTCTAAAAACTGAAAATAGCAAGTACCCGTATGAACACAAAAAAAAATTTCAAAACCTCTAAAAACTGAAAATAGAAACAAGTACCCATATGAACACAAAAAAAATTTCAAAACCTCTAAAAACTGAAAATAGCAAGTACCCGTATGAACACAAAAAAAATTTCAAAACCTCTAAAAACTGAAAATAGCAAGTACCTGTATGAACACAAAAAAAATTTCAAAACCTCTAAAAACTGAAAATAGCAAGTACCTGTATGAACACAAAAAAAATTTCAAAACCTCTAAAAACTGAAAATAGAAACAAGTACCCGTATGAACACAAAAAAAATTTCAAAACCTCTAAAAACTGAAAATAGAAGCAAGTACCCGTATGAACATACATACACAAGAAAACGTAGTAAGCAGGCTGGCTCAAACCTGTAACGATAGAAGGAAAATGCCCAACCACACTTCTCCTGAATCGATACTGTTGAGTCCAGTGGCAAGGAAAAGTCCAGGATGACTGAAAACAATGCCAAGATAAGCGGAGAGCGCATACAGCACCTAGAAGTTCCAAATGGTCATCCATTTAGTACTGACCAGGTTCAACGTTGCTTAACTTCAGTGATCAAGCATGAACTGGTGTGTCAACGTGATTATGCCGTACTATACTATAACATACTACAAACATTAAATTAGTGTATCTATATACTAATTTAAAGTTCGTAGCATGTTATTACTAGGATTGTGACAACAGAGTATTCTTTTCATTGTTTTGACTCTTGAGTATATATCCGTTAATATCTTATGTTTTTATATAGACTGATGTGGTTCTTGGTTAATTAAGCATGTTAAACTGTCGTATATATACCCGAGAATGAAAAGAATATTTTCTTGTCACAGCCCTAGTTATTACTTTCTATCCTCCTATTTAATAAATAGGATATTTAGATTGTATAATTTATAATCTGGAAACCGCGACACACATATGTACGTTAAAGGTACTACGGTATAAATATATAGTTCCAATTTACAATGCCTCCCCACAGGACTGAGTTAGACACCAGGGTCGTTTTTTTTTTAATGTGGAGAAAAGGAACAAAAACAAAAATTGTCTCAGTCGTGAAGCATTTCTCCTCCACTGACAACAGAGAAAATAATACATATATAGTTTATTAATAGTAATAGTATTCAATAGTTCAAGATTGGTGCATGGAATTTTTTGCGTAAATTTAATTTCCCTGGCAATGTCGGGATACAAGTTGGATAGTACATGTAATATATCACCTGCAGGACAGTACATTTGTGTATTTCTTTGACAAACAATTCATAAACCACTTTCATACATAAATTTCAAACAAAGGTTGGGTTTTCCATCTTAAAATAGGAACAAGTTGAAATTGCATTTTTTAAAAATTAAAAAAAAAAAAAACATTTGCAAACTGATAATGAAAAAAAAGGAGGAAAACCATTCCGAAGACTGTAAGACAGCAAACATTGATCTTAGACAATTCTTTTTTCAAGTTTTTTTGTTTTTTTTACACAGTGGTCACCACTTATCAAGGCCCGGAAGCCACTCAGGGATAAGGTTATTGCAAGTACATTAGGTTAGTGTGGAGATTTGATGAAGTGTTTACTTAAGGGGGCGGTTCGTTAGGAATTTGTTAATGTTGGACTTGAACACATCCAAGTTGTAGTCAGGTGGGAAGCAGGCAGATGGAACAGAGTTCCACAGGCGTGCAGTTCTAAGAAAGAAGCTTTGTTCATGGAATCCACGTTTTGATTTAGGCACAGATAAAGAGTGGGGGAAATTTTTCACAGTGGATTCAGCTAGACGGGTGTTTTTCGTGAAAGATTGGCAAGGGGGGGGACCAGAGATTGGAGTTCAGACGAGCACCTGCCATGGAAATAACGGTAAAACAAAGACAGGCTCGCAACGTCTCTTCTGTGGGAGAGAGGTTGCAGGGTAGAGAAAAGGGCATCACCCACTAAGCCACAAAGTCTATTTTGTACTCTGTCAAGGCAGGATAGGCTGTTTTTAGCAGCTCCTGCCCAGATATGGCAGCAGTATTCCATCCTTGGACGTACTTGGCTTTTATATAGATAGAGAATTGCATCAGTAGTGAGATATCTTCTGGAGCGGTAGAAGGATCCCACCATCTTTCCAGTGACCTTGGCAACAGACTTGACGTACGTGTTCCATTTCAGATCAGGAGTAAAGGTCAAACCCAGAAGCTTGTCAAAACACGGGGCCCCTCCCAGACAAGAGCCATCCATCACAATTGATGCCAGATGGGGATCAGAGTGTTGATGATGTAAGGATAAGAGTTTGGTTTTAGATGCATTAAAGGTAACCAGCCACGTCTTCCCCCACTGAACCACGCGCTCGAGATCAGAGGAGAGAGAATCAGAGAGAACTTTGTCATTTACAGCCTTTGATGTGTTGCCGTAGATGGTCGTGTCATCAGCATAGATGTCAACGAATGATTTAAGTATGTGTTTAGGGAGGTCATTGATGTAGATCAGGAAGAGAGTTGGGCCCAGGATTGACCCTTGAGGGACTCCAGCATTAATACTGCAGGCCTCTGATTTTTGTCTATCGACCACTACTCTTATGAGCCTATCGAAAAGAAATGATTTAATGATTGAGAAAACATTTCCAGTTATACCGTAGCTGGAAATCTTGTGAAGTAGACCCTTATGCCATACCTTGTCGAAGGCCTTTGATATGTCAAGAGCAATTGCCCTAGAAAGGAAGCCTTTGTCAAGAGATTCACTAATCCTGTGGGATATAACCGTCAGCACATCTGTGGTAGATCTTGCAGAGCGGAAACCATATTGTGTGTCACTAAGAAAGTTGTTTCTGCTGAGGTGGTTGACTATTTCTCTATTTAATATGGATTCCAGCAACTTACTCATAACACGCAGGAGACTTATTGGTCTGTACTGAGAGGGAGATGACTTATCACCTGAATTCTTAAATACAGGGACAAACTGATGAGGTCTTCCAGGGAGTCGGAAAGAACTTCTCCTTAAGGCAACGCTTAAACAGTTTTCTAAGTATGGGAGCAAGTTCTGGTTGAAGCTTTTTTAACACTATAATTGGGATGCCGTCAGGACCAGTTGCTTTACTAGAGTCAAGGTTCTTGATTAGCTTGGCGACCTCATGCACGGATATTTGTATGTTACCTAGCATGTTCTGTGTTATAGGAGGAAATATGGGGAGTTGATGGCCTTCGTCGCATAGGGTAGAATTAGCTGCAAAGTTCTTTGCAAATAGTTTGGCCTTGTCTGACGCTGACGAGATGACCTCTGGTCCATTGATAATGGTTGGGATAGAATGCACACTTCTGTTCAGGATCCTATTTGTTATTTGCCAAAACTGGTGGGAACCAAGCCGCTGATCAGCTCCCTTGGATTTAACAGACTGGGCATATAGCTCTCTTGCATTTTTTATTACTCTTTTACAGTGGTTGCTGGCAGTCCTGAAAGCAGCTTTAGTCTCAGTGCATCTATTACGTTGGTAGCTATGGAAAAAGTGATTTCTGTGCGCGATAGCAGCAGCACATTCTGAGGAGAACCATGGCTGGCTGTTAGGTTTTTGTTGGAATTTTTTGGATGGTATGAATTGGTCTATGCCTACAATTAACCGTTCGGTCAGATCTGACACTCCCTTTTTAAACATGGAGTGCAGAAGTAAATCAGATATGAATGTACGGAAGCTATCCCAGTCAGCCATAGAGTATCGGTATACAGTACGGTGGAGGGCTACGTCTGGGGACTTATTACATTTCGTTTTATCTTAACTGATACGTCGGAGTGGTCGGAGGATCCTAGAGGAGAATGAACGGAACATGAACATAGCTCAGGGGAAGTTGAGAGGAAAAGGTCTAGGAGGCTTGCATATTGAACGGGTGTATCAGGCACACGGGTGGGTTCGCGAACAATCTGAGTGAGGTCATAAGCAATAGCAAAATCATGACAAAACCTCCCCTCATCGTCTGTCTTAATTGAATGGGTCAGCCATTCCACGTTATGGACGTTGAAGTCACCACAGATGTGGATGTTAGCCGAGGGATGTAAAGACAGGATGTGGTCTATTTTCTCAAATATCCTCTTAAAGATAGTAACTCCGCTGTTGTGGGTCCGATAGAGGGCAAATATAAATGCAGTGGTGTTAGCAAGTGCAGCCCGGAAGCACATATAGGGTAAATTAGGATCTTCTCTAGAGATATCCCTGCCACACGAGAAGCCATCTTTAATGTAGGCACATATTCCATGCCCATGGCGATCTTGGGGGTCAGATTTAGATATTAAGTTAGAGTATCCGTTAATTATGAACTCATCTAGGGAAGTGGTCAGCCCTATTCCGGTTTCGCTTAGAAATAATATGTTCGGTTTCGTCTCTGTAATTGGGTTTCAACCTCTGGAAGGTTGGAATGTAGAACCCTGATGTTGGAGAAGGAGACTTGGTAGTAGGGATCTACGTTGGAAGATGGGGTTCTAGGTTTATAGAAAAGTTTGAGAAAAAATAACTTTCCATTCTATTCTGATAGTGGTTTGAGGTAGAATGTTTCCAATAAAATAACTTTTGAAAATAACTGGTGAAGAACTAAAAACAGAAAAATATAAAAGAAAAATTTGTATATTTATTTATTTATTGGCGAACTGTTATCCCCATCTTCATAGTAGTTGTTTCACCATGTTTCGGCCAATTAATCCTCTGGCCTTCTTCAGGTGACTTGGCCTCAACCTCTGCATCAATTATGAAGATGAGGATAACAGTCCACAAATAAAGAAATATACAAATTACTCATCTCAAGCGATTCCAATAAAAACTATATAAAACATTTTTTATGGGGTTTTCTTTCTTTTTCTCAAAGCTATAAGAAAAAGTTATAAAAAAAGACTATATAAAGAAAAAACTATAAAGAAAAAACTATAAAGGAAACCATAAAAAGCAAAAACTAAACTATGAAAAGAAAAAAATACTATAAAAGAAATCTACAAGAAAAAAAACTATAAAAGAAATCTACAAGAAAAAAAAACTATAAAAGAAATCTACAAGAAAAAAAATATAAAAGAAATCTACAAGAAAAAAAATATAAAAGAAATCTACAAGAAAAAAAACTATAAAAGAAATCTACAAGAAAAAAAAATATAAAAGAAATCTACAAGAAAAAAAAACTATAAAAGAAATCTACAAGAAAAAAAACTATAAAAGAAATCTACAAGAAAAAAAACTATAAAAGAAATCTACAAGAAAAAAAAAATATAAAAGAAATCTAAAAGAAAAAATACTATAAAAGAAATCTACAAGAAAAAATACTATAAAAGAAATCTACAAGAAAAAAATCTATAAAAGAAATCTACAAGAAAAAAAAACTATAAAAGAAATCTACAAGAAAAAAAATACAAAAGAAATCTACAAGAAAAAAAATACAAAAGAAATCTACAAGAAAAAAAATACAAAAGAAATCTACAAGAAAAAAAAACTATAAAAGAAATCTACAAGAAAAAAAAATATAAAAGAAATCTACAAGAAAAAAAACTATAAAAGAAATCTACAAGAAAAAAAACTATAAAAGAAATCTACAAGAAAAAAAAAATATAAAAGAAATCTACAAGAAAAAAAATACAAAAGAAATCTACAAGACAAAAAAACTATAAAAGAAATGGACAAGAAAAAGAAATATAAAAGAAATCTACAAGAAAAAAAATACAAAAGAAATCTACAAGAAAAAAAAACTATAAAATAAATCTACAAGAAAAAAAAAATAAAAGAAATCTACAAGAAAGAAAAACTATAAAAGAAATCTACAAGAAAAAAAATACAAAAGAAATCTACAAGAAAAAAAAACTATAAAAGAAATCTACAAGAAAAAAAAATATAAAAGAAATCTACAAGAAAAAAAAAACTATAAAAGAAATCTACGAGAAAAAAAACTATAAAAGAAATCTACAAGAAAAAAAAATATAAAAGAAATCTACAAGAACAAAAAACTATAAAAGAAATCTACAAGAAAAAATACTATAAAAGAAATCTACAAGAAAAAAAATATAAAAGAAATCTACAAGAAAAAAAAATATAAAAGAAATCTACAAGAAAAAAAACTATAAATGAAATCTAAAAGAAAAAAAACTATAAAAGAAATCTACATGAAAAAAAAAAATATAAAAGAAATCTACAAGAAAAAAAAATATAAAAGAAATCTACAAGATAAAAAAAAATATAAAAGAAATCTACAAGAAAAAAAATATAAAAGAAATCTACAAGAAAAAAAATATAAAAGAAATCTACAAGAAAAAAAATATAAAAGAAATCTACAAGAAAAAAATCTATAAAAGAAATCTACAAGAAAAAATACTATAAAAGAAATCTACAAGAAGAAAAATATAAAAGAAATCTACAAGAAAAAAAGCTATAAAAGAAATCTACAAGAAAAAAAAATATAAAAGAAATCTACAAGAAAAAAAAATATAAAAGAAATCTACAAGAAAAAATACTATAAAAGAAATCTACAAGAAAAAATACTATAAAAGAAATCTACAAGAAAAAAAAAATATAAAAGAAATCTACAAGAAAAAAAACTATAAAAGAAATCTACAAGAAAAAAAACTATAAAGAAATCTAAAAGAAAAAAAACTATAAAAGAAATCTACAAGAAAAAAAACTATAAAAGAAATCTACAAGAAAAAAAACTATAAAGAAATCTAAAAGAAAAAAAACTATAAAAGAAATCTACAAGAAAAAAAATTATAAAGAAATCTAAAAGAAAAAAAACTATAAAAGAAATCTACAAAAAAAAACTATAAAAAAAATCTACAAGAAAAAAAACTATAAAGAAATCTACAAGAAAAAAAACTATAAAAGAAATCTACAAGAAAAAAAACTATAAAGAAATCTACAAAAAAAAACTATAAAAGAAATCTACAAGAAAAAAAACTATAAAGAAATCTACAAGAAAAAAAACTATAAAGAAATCTACAAGAAAAAAAACTATAAAGAAATCTACAAGAAAAAAAACTATAAAGAAATCTAAAAGAAAAAAAACTATAAAGAAATCTAAAAGAAAAAAAACTATAAAGAAATCTACAAGAAAAAAAAATATAAAAGAAATCTACAAGAAAAAAAAACTATAAAAGAAATCTACAAGAAAAAAAACTATAAAAGACATCTACAAGAAAAAAACTATAAAAGAAATCTACAAGAAAAAAAATACAAAAGAAATCTACAAGAAAAAAAATATAAAAGAAATCTACAAGAAAAAAAATATAAAAGAAATCTAAAAGAAAAAAAATATAAAAGAAATCTAAAAGAAAAAAAATATAAAAGAAATCTAAACGAAAAAAAAATATAAAAGAAATCTACAAGAAAAAAAAACTATAAAAGAAATCTACAAGAAAAAAAATATAAAAGAAATCTACAAGAAAAAAATACAAAAGAAATCTACAAGAAAAAAAATATAAAAGAAATCTACAAGAAAAAAAATATAAAAGAAATCTACAAGAAAAAAAACTATAAAGAAATCTAAAAGAAAAAAAACTATAAAAGAAATCTACAAGAAAAAAAACTATAAAAGAAATCTAAAAGAAAAAAAACTATAAAAGAAATCTAAAAGAAAAAAATCTATAAAAGAAATCTAAAAGAAAAAATACTATAAAAGAAATCTAAAAGAAAAAAATCTATAAAAGAAATCTAAAAGAAAAAAAACTATAAAAGAAATCTACAAGAAAAAAAAATATAAAAGAAATCTAAAAGAAAAAAAATCTATAAAGAAATCTACAAGAAAAAAATCTATAAAAGAAATCTACAAGAAAAAAATCTATAAAAGAAATCTAAAAGAAAAAAATCTATAAAAGAAATCTAAAAGAAAAAAAACTATAAAAGAAATCTAAAAGAAAAAAAACTATAAAAGAAATCTACAAGAAAAAAAATATAAAAGAAATCTACAAGAAAAAAAACTATAAAAGAAATCTAAAAGAAAAAAAACTATAAAAGAAATCTAAAAGAAAAAAATCTATAAAAGAAATCTAAAAGAAAAAAAACTATAAAAGAAATCTAAAAGAAAAAAATCTATAAAAGAAATCTAAAAGAAAAAAAATACAAAAGAAATCTACAAGAAAAAAAATATAAAAGAAATCTACAAGAAAAAAAATATAAAAGCAATCTACAAGAAAAAAAACTATAAAGAAATCTAAAAGAAAAAAAACTATAAAAGAAATCTACAAGAAAAAAAACTATAAAAGAAATCTAAAAGAAAAAAATCTATAAAAGAAATCTAAAAGAAAAAATACTATAAAAGAAATCTAAAAGAAAAAAATCTATAAAAGAAATCTAAAAGAAAAAAATCTATAAAAGAAATCTACAAGAAAAAAAACTATAAAAGAAATCTAAAAGAAAAAAATCTATAAAAGAAATCTAAAAGAAAAAAATCTATAAAAGAAATCTAAAAGAAAAAAAACTATAAAAGAAATCTAAAAGAAAAAAAAATATAAAAGAAATCTAAAAGAAAAAAAATCTATAAAGAAATCTAAAAGAAAAAGATCTATAAAAGAAATCTACAAGAAAAAAATCTATAAAAGAAATCTAAAAGAAAAAAATCTATAAAAGAAATCTAAAAGAAAAAAAACTATAAAAGAAATCTAAAAGAAAAAAATCTATAAAAGAAATCTACAAGAAAAAAAATATAAAAGAAATCTACAAGAAAAAAATCTATAAAAGAAATCTAAAAGAAAAAAAACTATAAAAGAAATCTAAAAGAAAAAAAACTATAAAAGAAATCTAAAAGAAAAAAATCTATAAAAGAAATCTAAAAGAAAAAAAACTATAAAAGAAATCTAAAAGAAAAAAATCTATAAAAGAAATCTACAAGAAAAAAAATATAAAAGAAATCTAAAAGAAAAAAAACTATAAAAGAAATCTAAAAGAAAAAAATCTATAAAAGAAATCTAAAAGAAAAAAAATATAAAAGAAATCTAAAAGAAAAAAACTATAAAAGAAATCTACAAGAAAAAAAATATAAAAGAAATCTACAAGAAAAAAAACTATAAAAGAAATCTAAAAGAAAAAAAACTATACAAGAAATCTAAAAGAAAAAAAACTATAAAAGAAATCTAAAAGAAAAAAAACTATAAAAGAAATCTAAAAGAAAAAAATCTATAAAAGAAATCTAAAAGAAAAAAAATATAAAAAAAATCTAAAAGAAAAAAATCTATAAAAGAAATCTAAAAGAAAAAAATACTATAAAAGAAATCTACAAGAAAAAAAATATAAAAGAAATCTAAAAGAAAAAAAACTATAAAAGAAATCTAAAAGAAAAAAATCTATAAAAGAAATCTAAAAGAAAAAAAATATAAAAGAAATCTAAAAGAAAAAAAACTATAAAAGAAATCTAAAAGAAAAAAATACTATAAAAGAAATCTACAAGAAAAAAAATATAAAAGAAATCTACAAGAAAAAAAACTATAAAAGAAATCTAAAAGAAAAAAAACTATAAAGAAATCTACAAGAAAAAATACTATAAAAGAAATCTACAAGAAAAAAAACTATAAACAAATCTAAAAGAAAAAAAACTATAAAAGAAATCTACAAGAAAAAAATCTATAAAAGAAATCTAAAAGAAAAAAATCTATAAAAGAAATCTAAAAGAAAAAAAACTATAAAAGAAATCTACAAGAAAAAAAATATAAAAGAAATCTAAAAGAAAAAAATCTATAAAAGAAATCTAAAAGAAAAAAAATATAAAAGAAATCTAAAAGAAAAAAAACTATAAAAGAAATCTAAAAGAAAAAAAAATATAAAGAAATCTACAAGAAAAAATACTATAAAAGAAATCTACAAGAAAAAAAATATAAAAGAAATCTACAAGAAAAAAAATATAAAAGAAATCTAAAAGAAAAAAAACTATAAAGAAATCTAAAAGAAAAAAAATATAAAAAAAATCTAAAAGAAAAAAATATAAAAGAAATCTAAAAGAAAAAAATATAAAAGAAATCTAAAAGAAAAAAAACTATAAAAGAAATCTAAAAGAAAAAAAATATAAAAAAAAATCTAAAAGAAAAAAATATAAAAAAAATCTAAAAGAAAAAAATATAAAAGAAATCTAAAAGAAAAAAAACTATAAAAGAAATCTAAAAGAAAAAAAATATAAAAAAAATCTAAAAGAAAAAAATATAAAAGAAATCTAAAAGAAAAAAATCTATAAAAGAAATCTAAAAGAAAAAAATCTATAAAAGAAATCTAAAAGAAAAAAATCTATAAAAGAAATCTAAAAGAAAAAAAACTATAAAAGAAATCTAAAAGAAAAAAATCTATAAAAGAAATCTACAAGAAAAAAATCTATAAAAGAAATCTAAAAGAAAAAAATCTATAAAAGAAATCTAAAAGAAAAAAATCTATAAAAGAAATCTAAAAGAAAAAAATCTATAAAAGAAATCTAAAAGAAAAAAATCTATAAAAGAAATCTACAAGAAAAAAATCTATAAAAGAAATCTACAAGAAAAAAATCTATAAAAGAAATCTACAAGAAAAAAATCTATAAAAGAAATCTAAAAGAAAAAAATCTATAAAAGAAATCTAAAAGAAAAAAATCTATAAAAGAAATCTACAAGAAAAAAAATACTATAAAAGAAATCTAAAAGAAAAAAAAAATACTATAAAAGAAATCTAAAAGAAAAAAATCTATAAAAGAAATCTACAAGAAAAAAAATATAAAAGAAATCTAAAAGAAAAAAATCTATAAAAGAAATCTACAAGAAAAAAAACTATAAAAGAAATCTAAAAGAAAAAAATCTATAAAAGAAATCTAAAAGAAAAAATACTATAAAAGAAATCTAAAAGAAAAAAATCTATAAAAGAAATCTAAAAGAAAAAAAACTATAAAAGAAATCTACAAGAAAAAAAACTATAAAAGAAATCTAAAAGAAAAAAACTATAAAAGAAATCTAAAAGAAAAAATACTATAAAAGAAATCTAAAAGAAAAAAATCTATAAAAGAAATCTAAAAGAAAAAAAACTATAAAAGAAATCTAAAAGAAAAAAAACTATAAAAGAAATCTACAAGAAAAAAAATATAAAAGAAATCTAAAAGAAAAAAATCTATTAAAGAAATCTAAAAGAAAAAAATCTATAAAAGAAATCTACAAGAAAAAAAATATAAAAGAAATCTAAAAGAAAAAAAACTATAAAAGAAATCTAAAAGAAAAAAATCTATGAAAGAAATCTAAAAGAAAAAAATCTATAAAAGAAATCTAAAAGAAAAAAATCTATAAAAGAAATCTAAAAGAAAAAAATCTATAAAAGAAATCTACAAGAAAAAAAATATAAAAGAAATCTAAAAGAAAAAAATCTATAAAAGAAATCTAAAAGAAAAAAATCTATAAAAGAAATCTAAAAGAAAAAAATCTATAAAATAAATCTAAAAGAAAAAAATCTATAAAAGAAATCTAAAAGAAAAAAATCTATAAAAGAAATCTACAAGAAAAAAAATATAAAAGAAATCTAAAAGAAAAAAATCTATAAAAGAAATCTACAAGAAAAAAACTATAAAAGAAATCTAAAAGAAAAAATCTATAAAAGAAATCTAAAAGAAAAAAATCTATAAAAGAAATCTACAAGAAAAAAAATATAAAAGAAATCTAAAAGAAAAAAATCTATAAAAGAAATCTAAAAGAAAAAAAACTATAAAAGAAATCTAAAAGAAAAAAATCTATAAAAGAAATCTAAAAGAAAAAAATCTATAAAAGAAATCTACAAGAAAAAAAATATAAAAGAAATCTACAAGAAAAAAATCTATAAAAGAAATCTAAAAGAAAAAAATCTATAAAAGAAATCTACAAGAAAAAAAATATAAAAGAAATCTAAAAGAAAAAAATCTATAAAAGAAATCTACAAGAAAAAAAACTATAAAAGAAATCTACAAGAAAAAAAATATAAAAGAAATCTAAAAGAAAAAAATCTATAAAAGAAATCTAAAAGAAAAAAATCTATAAAAGAAATCTACAAGAAAAAAAACTATAAAAGAAATCTAAAAGAAAAAAATCTATAAAAGAAATCTAAAAGAAAAAAATCTATAAAAGAAATCTACAAGAAAAAAAACTATAAAAGAAATCTAAAAGAAAAAAACTATAAAAGAAATCTAAAAGAAAAAAATCTATAAAAGAAATCTAAAAGAAAAAAAACTATAAAAGAAATCTAAAAGAAAAAAAACTATAAAAGAAATCTAAAAGAAAAAAATCTATAAAAGAAATCTACAAGAAAAAAATCTATAAAAGAAATCTAAAAGAAAAAAAATCTATAAAAGAAATCTAAAAGAAAAAAATCTATAAAAGAAATCTAAAAGAAAAAAATCTATAAAAGAAATCTACAAGAAAAAAAACTAAAGAAGAAATCTAAAAGAAAAAAACTATAAAAGAAATCTAAAAGAAAAAAATCTATAAAAGAAATCTACAAGAAAAAAATCTATAAAAGAAATCTACAAGAAAAAAAATACTATAAAAGAAATCTAAAAGAAAAAAATCTATAAAAGAAATCTACAAGAAAAAAAATACTATAAAAGAAATCTAAAAGAAAAAAATCTATAAAAGAAATCGAAAAGAAAAAAAACTATAAAGAAATCTAAAAGAAAAAAATCTATAAAAGAAATCTAAAAGAAAAAAAACTATAAAAGAAATCTAAAAGAAAAAAATCTATAAAAGAAATCTAAAAGAAAAAAAACTATAAAAGAAATCTAAAAGAAAAAAATCTATAAAAGAAATCTACAAGAAAAAAAATATAAAAGAAATCTACAAGAAAAAAAACTATAAAAGAAATCTAAAATAAAAAAATCTATAAAAGAAATCTACAAGAAAAAAATATAAAAGAAATCTACAAGAAAAAAAAACTATAAAAGAAATCTACAAGAAAAAAACTATAAAAGAAATCTACAAGAAAAAAAACTATAAAAGAAATCTACAAGAAAAAAAATATAAAAGAAATCTACAAGAAAAAAAAATATAAAAGAAATCTACAAGAAAAAAAACTATAAAAGAAATTTACAAGAAAAAAAAATATAAAAGAAATCTACAAGAAAAAAAAACTATAAAAGAAATCTACAAGAAAAAAACTATAAAAGAAATCTAAAAGAAAAAAAACTATAAAAGAAATCTACAAGAAAAAAAATATAAAAGAAATCTACAAGAAAAAAAAAATATAAAAGAAATCTACAAGAAAAAAATACTATAAAAGAAATCTACAAGAAAAAAAACTATAAAAGAAATCTACAAGAAAAAAAACTATAAAGAAATCTAAAAGAAAAAAAACTATAAAAGAAATCTACAAGAAAAAAAACTATAAAAGAAATCTACAAGAAAAAAAACTATAAAGAAATCTAAAAGAAAAAAAACTATAAAAGAAATCTACAAGAAAAAAAACTATAAAGAAATCTAAAAGAAAAAAAACTATAAAAGAAATCTACAAAAAAAAACTATAAAAGAAATCTACAAGAAAAAAAACTATAAAAGAAATCTACAAGAAAAAAAACTATAAAGAAATCTAAAAGAAAAAAAACTATAAAAGAAATCTACAAGATAAAAAAAATATAAAAGAAATCTACAAGAAAAAAAACTATAAAGAAATCTACAAGAAAAAAAACTATAAAGAAATCTAAAAGAAAAAAAACTATAAAGAAATCTAAAAGAAAAAAAACTATAAAAGAAATCTAAAAGAAAAAAAATATAAAAAAAATCTAAAAGAAAAAAATATAAAAAAAATCTAAAAGAAAAAAATATAAAAGAAATCTAAAAGAAAAAAAACTATAAAAGAAATCTAAAAGAAAAAAAATATAAAAAAAATCTAAAAGAAAAAAATATAAAAGAAATCTAAAAGAAAAAAATCTATAAAAGAAATCTAAAAGAAAAAAATCTATAAAAGAAATCTAAAAGAAAAAAATCTATAAAAGAAATCTAAAAGAAAAAAAACTATAAAAGAAATCTAAAAGAAAAAAATCTATAAAAGAAATCTACAAGAAAAAAATCTATAAAAGAAATCTAAAAGAAAAAAATCTATAAAAGAAATCTAAAAGAAAAAAATCTATAAAAGAAATCTAAAAGAAAAAAATCTATAAAAGAAATCTAAAAGAAAAAAATCTATAAAAGAAATCTACAAGAAAAAAATCTATAAAAGAAATCTACAAGAAAAAAATCTATAAAAGAAATCTACAAGAAAAAAATCTATAAAAGAAATCTAAAAGAAAAAAATCTATAAAAGAAATCTAAAAGAAAAAAATCTATAAAAGAAATCTACAAGAAAAAAAATACTATAAAAGAAATCTAAAAGAAAAAAAAAATACTATAAAAGAAATCTAAAAGAAAAAAATCTATAAAAGAAATCTACAAGAAAAAAAATATAAAAGAAATCTAAAAGAAAAAAATCTATAAAAGAAATCTACAAGAAAAAAAACTATAAAAGAAATCTAAAAGAAAAAAATCTATAAAAGAAATCTAAAAGAAAAAATACTATAAAAGAAATCTAAAAGAAAAAAATCTATAAAAGAAATCTAAAAGAAAAAAAACTATAAAAGAAATCTACAAGAAAAAAAACTATAAAAGAAATCTAAAAGAAAAAAACTATAAAAGAAATCTAAAAGAAAAAATACTATAAAAGAAATCTAAAAGAAAAAAATCTATAAAAGAAATCTAAAAGAAAAAAAACTATAAAAGAAATCTAAAAGAAAAAAAACTATAAAAGAAATCTACAAGAAAAAAAATATAAAAGAAATCTAAAAGAAAAAAATCTATTAAAGAAATCTAAAAGAAAAAAATCTATAAAAGAAATCTACAAGAAAAAAAATATAAAAGAAATCTAAAAGAAAAAAAACTATAAAAGAAATCTAAAAGAAAAAAATCTATGAAAGAAATCTAAAAGAAAAAAATCTATAAAAGAAATCTAAAAGAAAAAAATCTATAAAAGAAATCTAAAAGAAAAAAATCTATAAAAGAAATCTACAAGAAAAAAAATATAAAAGAAATCTAAAAGTAAAAAATCTATAAAAGAAATCTAAAAGAAAAAAATCTATAAAAGAAATCTAAAAGAAAAAAATCTATAAAAGAAATCTAAAAGAAAAAAATCTATAAAAGAAATCTAAAAGAAAAAAATCTATAAAAGAAATCTACAAGAAAAAAAATATAAAAGAAATCTAAAAGAAAAAAATCTATAAAAGAAATCTAAAAGAAAAAAAACTATAAAAGAAATCTAAAAGAAAAAATCTATAAAAGAAATCTAAAAGAAAAAAATCTATAAAAGAAATCTACAAGAAAAAAAATATAAAAGAAATCTAAAAGAAAAAAATCTATAAAAGAAATCTAAAAGAAAAAAAACTATAAAAGAAATCTAAAAGAAAAAAATCTATAAAAGAAATCTAAAAGAAAAAAATCTATAAAAGAAATCTACAAGAAAAAAAATATAAAAGAAATCTACAAGAAAAAAATCTATAAAAGAAATCTAAAAGAAAAAAATCTATAAAAGAAATCTACAAGAAAAAAAATATAAAAGAAATCTAAAAGAAAAAAATCTATAAAAGAAATCTACAAGAAAAAAAACTATAAAAGAAATCTACAAGAAAAAAAATATAAAAGAAATCTAAAAGAAAAAAATCTATAAAAGAAATCTAAAAGAAAAAAATCTATAAAAGAAATCTACAAGAAAAAAAACTATAAAAGAAATCTAAAAGAAAAAAATCTATAAAAGAAATCTAAAAGAAAAAAATCTATAAAAGAAATCTACAAGAAAAAAAACTATAAAAGAAATCTAAAAGAAAAAAACTATAAAAGAAATCTAAAAGAAAAAAATCTATAAAAGAAATCTAAAAGAAAAAAAACTATAAAAGAAATCTAAAAGAAAAAAAACTATAAAAGAAATCTAAAAGAAAAAAATCTATAAAAGAAATCTACAAGAAAAAAATCTATAAAAGAAATCTAAAAGAAAAAAAATCTATAAAAGAAATCTAAAAGAAAAAAATCTATAAAAGAAATCTAAAAGAAAAAAATCTATAAAAGAAATCTACAAGAAAAAAAACTAAAGAAGAAATCTAAAAGAAAAAAACTATAAAAGAAATCTAAAAGAAAAAAATCTATAAAAGAAATCTACAAGAAAAAAATCTATAAAAGAAATCTACAAGAAAAAAAATACTATAAAAGAAATCTAAAAGAAAAAAATCTATAAAAGAAATCTACAAGAAAAAAAATACTATAAAAGAAATCTAAAAGAAAAAAATCTATAAAAGAAATCTAAAAGAAAAAAATCTATAAAAGAAATCGAAAAGAAAAAAAACTATAAAGAAATCTAAAAGAAAAAAATCTATAAAAGAAATCTAAAAGAAAAAAAACTATAAAAGAAATCTAAAAGAAAAAAATCTATAAAAGAAATCTAAAAGAAAAAAAACTATAAAAGAAATCTAAAAGAAAAAAATCTATAAAAGAAATCTACAAGAAAAAAAATATAAAAGAAATCTACAAGAAAAAAAACTATAAAAGAAATCTAAAATAAAAAAATCTATAAAAGAAATCTACAAGAAAAAAATATAAAAGAAATCTACAAGAAAAAAAAACTATAAAAGAAATCTACAAGAAAAAAACTATAAAAGAAATCTAAAAGAAAAAAATCTATAAAAGAAATCTACAAGAAAAAAATCTATAAAAGAAATCTACAAGAAAAAAAATACTATAAAAGAAATCTAAAAGAAAAAAAACTATAAAAGAAATCTACAAGATAAAAAAAATATAAAAGAAATCTACAAGAAAAAAAACTATAAAGAAATCTACAAGAAAAAAAACTATAAAGAAATCTAAAAGAAAAAAAACTATAAAGAAATCTAAAAGAAAAAAAAATATAAAAGAAATCTACAAGAAAAAAAAATATAAAAGAAATCTACAAGAAAAAAAAACTATAAAAGAAATCTACAAGAAAAAAACTATAAAAGAAATCTACAAGAAAAAAATACAAAAGAAATCTACAAGAAAAAAAATATAAAAGAAATCTACAAGAAAAAAATATAAAAGAAATCTAAAAGAAAAAAAATATAAAAGAAATCTAAAAGAAAAAAAAATATAAAAGAAATCTACAAGAAAAAAAAACTATAAAAGAAATCTACAAGAAAAAAAATATAAAAGAAATCTACAAGAAAAAAAATACAAAAGAAATCTACAAGAAAAAAAATATAAAAGAAATCTACAAGAAAAAAAATATAAAAGAAATCTAAAAGAAAAAAAACTATAAAGAAATCTAAAAGAAAAAAAACTATAAAAGAAATCTAAAAGAAAAAAAACTATAAAAGAAATCTAAAAGAAAAAAATCTATAAAAGAAATCTACAAGAAAAAAAATATAAAAGAAATCTACAAGAAAAAAAACTATAAAGAAATCTAAAAGAAAAAAATCTATAAAAGAAATCTAAAAGAAAAAAATCTATAAAAGAAATCTAAAAGAAAAAAAATATAAAAGAAATCTACAAGAAAAAAAACTATAAAGAAATCTACAAGAAAAAAAAACTATAAAAGAAATCTACAAGAAAAAAAATATAAAAGAAATCTACAAGAAAAAAAATACAAAAGAAATCTACAAGAAAAAAATCTATAAAAGAAATCTACAAGAAAAAAAATATAAAAGAAATCTAAAAGAAAAAAAACTATAAAAGAAATCTACAAGAAAAAAAACTATAAAAGAAATCTAAAAGAAAAAAAATATAAAAGAAATCTAAAAGAAAAAAAACTATAAAAGAAATCTAAAAGAAAAAAATCTATAAAAGAAATCTACAAGAAAAAAATCTATAAAAGAAATCTAAAAGAAAAAAATCTATAAAAGAAATCTACAAGAAAAAAAATATAAAAGAAATCTACAAGAAAAAAAAACTATAAAAGAAATCTACAAGAAAAAAAAACTATAAAAGAAATCTACAAGAAAAAAAAATATAAAAGAAATCTACAAGAAAAAAAAAATATAAAAGAAATCTACAAGAAAAAAAAACTATAAAAGAAATCTACAAGAAAAAAAATATAAAAGAAATCTACAAGAAAAAAAATATAAAAGAAATCTAAAAGAAAAAAAACTATAAAAGAAATCTACAAGAAAAAAACTATAAAAGAAATCTACAAGAAAAAAATATAAAAGAAATCTACAAGAAAAAAAACTATAAAAGAAATCTAAAAGAAAAAAATCTATAAAAGAAATCTACAAGAAAAAAAATATAAAAGAAATCTACAAGAAAAAAAAACTATAAAAGAAATCTACAAGAAAAAAACTATAAAAGAAATCTACAAGAAAAAAAATATAAAAGAAATCTACAAGAAAAAAAAAATATAAAAGAAATCTACAAGAAAAAAAACTATAAAAGAAATTTACAAGAAAAAAAAACTATAAAAGAAATCTACAAGAAAAAAAAACTATAAAAGAAATCTACAAGAAAAAAAAATATAAAAGAAATGTACAAGAAAAAAAAATATAAAAGAAATGTACAAGAAAAAAAACTATAAAAGAAATGTACAAGAAAAAAAAATATAAAAGAAATCTACAAGAAAAAAAAACTATAAAAGAAATCTAAAAGAAAAAAAACTATAAAAGAAATCTACAAGAAAAAAAACTACAAAAGAAATCTACAAGAAAAAAACTATAAAAGAAAGCGACAAGAAAAAAACTATAAAAGAAATGTACAAGAAAAAAAAATATAAAAGAAATCGACAAAAAAACATAAAAGGAACTACAAAGAAAAAACTACGAAAGAAACTGTGAAAAAGAAAAACTAAACTATAAAAAGAAAAAAAATATTAAAAAAAACTATAAAAAAATAACTATAAAAAAATAACTATAAAAAAAAATTATTAAAAAAACTAAAAAAAAACTCTAAAAAAACTCTAAAAAAAAAAAAGGATGAAAATTATTTGATGCTTTTTTGATCGGTTGACAATTT
Source organism: Euprymna scolopes (assembly GCF_053919585.1). Classification (NCBI taxonomy): domain Eukaryota; kingdom Metazoa; phylum Mollusca; class Cephalopoda; order Sepiida; family Sepiolidae; genus Euprymna; species Euprymna scolopes. The sequence continues at coordinate 98,765,986 of NC_136527.1, read as the reverse complement.
TTTTTTTCTGAAGTATTCCTATAGTTTTAGAAAACAAAACTTCCGTTCTATTCTTATAGTGGTTGTAGGTAGAATGTTTTCAATACATAAATATTACAAACAGAACTGTTGGAAAATACATGCCAATAACTGGGGAAGAAAGAAAAAAAAAATTAAAAACAGAAAAATATAAATAAAGAAAAACTACTACAAAAAAGAAAAAAATATTTTTTATTTATTTATTTGCAGATTGTTATCCTCATCTTCATAGTTGCCATGGTTTCACGTTTTGGCCAATTATTCCCCTGCATGAACTATGAAGATGAGGATAGCAGCCCCAAATAAAAAAAAAATAAATATACAAATTACTGCTCTCAAAGGACTCTGATAAAAAAATATAAAAAACGTTTTTTCTAGGTTTTCTCAAAGCTATAAGAAAAAGTTATAAAAAGAAATCTATAAAGAAAAAAAGTATTAAAAACAAAGAAAAAAAACAAAACTATAAAAAAGAAATAACTATAAAAAAAATTATAAAAGAAACTATAAAGAAAAAAACTATAAAAGAAACCATAAAAAAGAAATACTAGACTATAAAAAGAAAAAAAAACTATAAAAAAAACATAAAATAGATGTACATAACAATTACCAAATATTCCTACAGTACAAAAAGATTTCCTTAAATATATTCCCAAGATAAAACTTAATTCCCTACAAAACATTGCTATAATGAAAACAAATATTTTATGAAAATATCATGAAACTATTTTATAATAAAAACAAGTGAAGCATGCATGGTCCCCCGTGAGTGCACAGTGAACGAGGCATCAAAAAAATGACTAAGTTCAGCATTCTTCCCCTCCCACCACCAATTTAGTCCCAAAAGTCCTCAAGGGACGTCAAATCCTGGTGAAAGTGAACAAACGGTGCAGTTTCAGGCCTTAACATGTGTAAATTTGAGTTCCGCACCATGCAAAAAAAAAAAAAAAAAAAAAAAAAAAAAGAAATGACTAAGTCCATCATTTGCCCCCACCCCCATTTAGCCCCCAAAAGTCCCAAGGCCTTAACATATTTGCATTCAAGTTCAGCACCATGCAAAACTGCTAAATAAACATACACAGAAAATTTTGAACAAATATGGTAAAATAGTCCCAAAAATGGAGTGTTTTCATTAGCCCTGAAAGAGCCCCTGGGGCACACCCAAGAGTTATCGCGAAGTATAGACAAACAAAATTATATAGAAATCAGTTACAACTTTTCAGAAAGTTTGATAAAAATCCAAGGCATCATTTTTTTTTTAATAAGCACAAAAGTGTCAATTTTAGCCATTTTAACCCGAAAGGCACCTCTAGGGGGGAAAAACAGAGTTTTCCCAGAAAATCTGTTGTTACTTTTTTTTTTACTTATGTTTAATGTTTGTGCAAAATTTCAAAAAAATTCCAAGGCGTAGTTATGCGGACAGACGAACGGACAATATATATATATATATATATATATATATATATATATATATGTCCTGTGTACCTATGTCTACCTTGGCTAAGTAGCACTTTTAGCCTGAAAGGCACCCCGGGGAGGTGGGGGGAAGGGAGGTCAACCAGAGTTTCCCCGGAAAATCTGTTCTGTTACTTTTTTTTTTACTCATATCATGTTTAATGTTTGTGCAAAATCTAAAAAAAAAATTCCAAGGCGTATTTATTGAGAAAAGTGCGAACGGATGAACGGACAAGGGCGAATTTACAGGTCAACCAAGAAAAAAAAAAAAAAAAAAAAAAAAAAACAGCACCATATTTTTTTCTGACTTTTCTAATGTTAAATGTTCATACAGTGTTATAATGACAGCTTTCCTCTTCTGATGAGAAGCATTTAGCATGGAAATGCCATGGACTAATAAAAAAGCTCTTTCCCTTTTTTCCTCACAATTTTTTTGTCCTTATTGACCTGATAATTTTATAAAGCTTAAGGTAACTTCTATTACTCTTTCCATTCCAAGGCGTAGTTACCGAGAAAAGTACAGACAGACGAACGATGTCCGGGAGGGGGGGGGAAATTATAAATATGGAACAGTTAAATCGTATGACTAAACTTCTCTATTCAAATGATTATGCTGTATGCAACATTTGGTCGACTTAGTACATCGTTCATTGTATAAACGGGTTACTGAAATAAAAGGTTCATTCCGATACACAGTAAAAAGGCAGGTGTTGCCAACGATCTATGAACAACAAATGCCAGTTAAGAAATGTCTGAAGAAGTGCAGATGAGAATCTATATATTAATACGATAGCGCGTGTGTTATTTTCTGTGTCACGTTTACATTCGGGTCGTTTAATTGCTACGTAATTCCATTTGTTGTAATAAATAATTTTACCAAGAATTCTTCATAAGTTTTGGTTTCGGTTTCGATTATAGTTAATGGCATTCCAATAATCTATCTTTTAAAAATAATTGTATCAAGAATTCTTCATAAGTTTGGATTTTAATTATAGCTGAAGGAAGTAAAGTTATATAAAGTTTGGGATTCGGTTTCGATTCAAGTTGGTTATTTTTTTAAAATTGACGTGAACACTAGAATATTTCAATTAAAAGTTAACAGGTAAAATTATAGAAGAATAAAAGTCGAATCAAATGAGGTATAGTTTGTTTAAACAGTTACATTAAATTTAGCTTAAATTTGCAGTTTTTGAAAAAAAATTACAAGTGCGGACTTTCTTTTTGCCTCCTCTGTGTGTATGTGTGTGTGTATATATGTTTGTGTGTGTGTGTTTCTATATGCTTGTGCATACATACATATATGTATATAGTAAGTTATAAAAATATATATGACAATTAAGCTACACATAAGCCTGACGAATTCTCACGAGAATGAAACACGGAATATTCTGTGTAGCTTAATTGCCATATATATTTTTATAACTTACTACCTAGCTCTATCTATGGATTTATATTTCATAGGTTTCGGTTTCGAGTACAGCTAATAGCACACAAGTCATTTAATTTTTTTATAAATGAATTTGTCAATATTTCCGCATAAGTTTTGGTTTCGGTTTCAATTATAGCTAATGGCACCCCAATAACCTATTTTTTTAAAATAATTTTATCAAGAATTCTTTATAAGTTTTGGTTTCAATTATAGCTGAAGGAACTAAAGTTTATATATATATATATATATATATATAGTCATACAGTACTGTTTCGCTGTTTCACAGCTCATCAGTGCGGCTAGACAGGCAACTACCGCAAGCCAGGTTTGAAACCCGACCGTCTGTATAACCACCCACTGACACGTGCTTCGTCGTCCACGACTCATCAGAGTGGCTACGTAAAAAGTGATACATTTAGTAGTCCTGTGAGGTTAGCCGCGTGGTAGAGGTTTAGGCTTCTTATCACGAGGTGCCGATTTCGAATGTCGCTAGATTCAGCCACTCTGATGAGTTGTGGACGACGAAGCACATGTCAGTGGGTGGTTATATTTTGAAAAAAATATATATACCGCTCCCCATTTAGGGGGTACCAGATTGGTTAATGGGAAAATTATTCCGAACAAGCATTTAGGCAAAAATGCACTTTCGTATAAATACTTAATTCATTCAAGAAAGTATCGCAAATAAAAACATATATATATATATATATATATATATATATTCATAAGTTTGGGATTCAGTTTCGATTCAAGCTGATGAACCCAAGTCATAGACATATTTTTTATTTTTGAAATCGCAACTTTATAATATATAATTTTATCAAGAATTCTTCATAAGTTTTGGTTTCAGTTTCGATTAATGACACTTCATTAATCTATTTTTTTTAAAATAATTTTATCAAGAATTCTTCATAAGTTTTGGTTTCAGTTTCGATTATAGCTGAAGGAACTAAAGTTAAGAAATGTCTGAAGAAGTGCAGATAAGAATCTATATACTAATACGATAACGTGTGTTATTTTTTTTTTGTGTCATGCTTACATCCGGGTCGTTTAATTGTTATGTACTTCCATTTCTTGTCATAAATAATTTTACCAAGAATTCTTAAGTTTTTTCATCGGTTTTGGTTTCGATTATAGCCGATGGCACCCCAATAATCTATTTTTTTTTTATATAAATAATGATATCAAGAATTCCTCATAAGTTTTCGTTTTGATTATAGTTGAAGGTTGGTTGGTTGTTTTTGTTTTACGGCATATCAACCCTTTTCAGGTTATTTGATGCTGAATCGAAAGATTTTGGAGAACAATTTTTAATAGAATATATTTGTTTGTTTTTAAGTCGGTTTCTATTTAACCCATAGTTGGGACCCTAACAGGTACTACTTCGGGTCAGAGTGGACCTGGGAGCAAAGGCAATTTAAGGGTGGCTCCACACTCCCCAAAGTCCGCAAGCTTGGGCCTCACCATTGGATATAGTTTAAGGTCATATCCAGGACCATAGTTGAAGGAACTAAAGTTTTATATATATATATATATATATATATATATATATATATATATATATATATATATATATATATATATATATATATATCTGTCTGTGTGTGTGTGTGTGTGTTTGGGATTCGGTTTTGATTCAAGCTGATGAACCCAAGTCATATAGATATATTTATTTTTGAAATTGCAACTTTATAATATATGAAAATCGAAATGAAAAGGGCTGGCAGAGACAGAGAGAAACGGACGAGGGATGGCAGGGACAGAGAGAAACGGACGAGGGATGGCAGAGAAAGAGACAAACGGACGAGGGCTGGCAGAGAAAGAGACAAACGAACGAGGGCTGGCAGAGAAAGAGACAAACGAACGAGGGCTGGCAGAGAGAGACAAACGAACGAGGGCTGGCAGAGAGAGACAAACGAACGAGGGCTGGCAGAGAGAGAGACAAACGGACGAGGGCTGGCAGAGAGAGAGACAAACGGACGAGGGCTGGCAGAGAGAGACAAACGGATGAGGGCTGGCAGAGAGAGACAAACGGATGAGGGCTGGCAGAGAGAGACAAACGAACGAGGGCTGGCAGAGAGAGAGACAAACGGATGAGGGCTGGCAGAGAAAGACAAACGGACGAGGGTTGGTCGAGATAGAGAGAAATGGACAAGGGCTGGCCAAGAGAGACAAACGGATGGAGACTGGCAGAGACAGAAACGTACGGAGGCTGGCAGAGAGAGAAACAGACGAGGAGAGAGAGAGAGGTAGAGAGAGAGGGACAAAATCAGATCAGTAGTGATGAAAAAAAAAAGAAATTAGTAAATTCATCAGGAATCAAGTACAGGATTAAAAAAAAAAGATGGCTGAAAAAGGAAACTCATATGATTGGAAGGACATTCATTAGAGATTATACATGCAGAGATAGAAAGGAAGAAAAAAGAAATGAAAAAAACAAAAAAAAAAACAATGAAATTGACACTTACAAAGTGTGGTTGAGTTAGAGTCATGGTAAAATCAGTTTGTCTTTGAACAACAAATGAAATGTTTCTCTCAGAATGATACAACGGAATAATATTGGTAGATGTGGGATGACCCGTCAGGTGAGTAATGGCATATAAAGGGGGGGGGGGCAGAGAGAAATGAGGGAATAAAGAGGTGTGAAGATGGCGGAAAATGAAATGAAACGGGGGGGGGGGAAAGAAAATGTAAAGACTCTGAAATAATAGAAAGAGTGGCTGTGTGAGAGAGTGAGAGGAGAGAAAGGAAAATGATTTGGAGTTTAAAATAAAGATATTATAAGTGTGATATGAGGAGGAGGAGGGGAGGTATAGAGGGGAAAATCGAGAATAAGAAAAGGTACAAGAGACAGAAGGAGAGAGAGAGAAGCAAAGATATGGTGATACATAGAAAGAGAGACGGGGGGGGAAAGCGTGAGAAAGGAAGTTTGATAGGTGTGTGATATGGAGAAGGAGATAGTGTCGGAGAAGGTGAGGATGAGAGAGTTGAGGAGTGAGAGTGAGGGGGAGAGTTAAGAGGAGAAAGACTGAGAGGGAGAGAGGGAGTGAGAGAGAGAGAGTGAGAGAGAGTGAGTGAGAGAGAGAGAGTGTGAGAGAGTGAGAGAGAGAGTGAGAGAGAGAGAGAGAGAGTGAGAGAGAGAGAGAGAGAGTGAGAGAGTGAGAGAGTGAGAGAGAGTGAGAGAGAGAGTGAGAGAGAGAGTGAGAGAGAGAGTGAGAGAGAGAGAGAGAGAGAGAGTGAGAGAGAGTGTGAGAGAAAGAAAGTGAGAGAGAGTGTGAGAGAGAGTGAGTGAGAGAGAGTGAGTGAGAGAGAGTGAGTGAGAGAGAGTGAGTGAGAGAGAGTGAGTGAGAGAGAGTGAGTGAGAGAGAGTGAGAGAGAGAGAGTGAGAGAGAGTGTGAGAGAGAGAAAGTGAGAGAGAAAGTGAGAGAGAAAGTGAGAGAGAGAGAGTGTGAGAGAGAGTGAGTGAGTGAGAGAGAGTGAGAGAGAGAGAGTGAGAGAGTGAAACAGACACTGGGTAAAGAAAAAAAAAATCTTCTGAGATACTAAGAACGAGATATAAAGTAGAGGGGAAAGCAATTAAAGTTTTGAGAGAACAGTAAAAAAACGCAGAGAGAGAGAGAAAGGAAGAGGATAATAAAGGTAGAGAGAGAGAAAGGGAGAGGATAATAAAGGTAGAGAGAGAGAAAGGGAGAGGATAATAAAGATAGAGAGAGAGAAAGGGAGAGGATAATAAAGGTAGTGAGAGAAGAAAAAGGCTATTTGAGTGAAAGAAAAGAAAAAAAGGAAGACGAGATTATAATGTGGAGAGAGAGAGAGAGAGAGAGAGAAGAAAAAAATGATAAAACTATTTGTATTCAAACAATAAAAAAAAAAAAACTAATTAAAATACCAACTCATCTGTTACCAAAGACAAAACAGATACAATAGCAACTAGGGAACCAAATAAACACATTTCATCATTTATTTTTATACTAGCAGGCCGCACGACGTTGCCCGGTCCTAAAATAAGCATAAATATTATTTTTTAATTAATACAGAAACTGACACGTGCATGTGAATATTATGTTTTTTTTTTCTAAACAATTCACGTCTTGCAAGTAAAAAAAAAAAAAAAAAAACTAAAATACTCGAGCTGAGATCGAAACCCAAATCTAAAGAGTGAGTCAAGTATGATAACCATTAGACCAGCTTGACACAATCTTTAAAAAGCGTTTTCAAGCCTACTTATTCTTAACATAAGGAATATGTCACGTAAACGCTTCACGCATGCGCATTCGTGAAACAGTTGATAAACAGATAAAAATCCGATGACCCCCCCTCCCCAAGTATCAATTTTTCAATTCTGACGCCTTAGCAGCCCTTTTTTCCGGATGAAACATTAAAAAGGTTTTCCACAAGTCTGAATACATTATGTATCAAATTTCTAGTTTGTAGATCAAAAATTCGTTGAGTATATAGGTTGAGAAGTGTCCTCACACATACATTCTCACTTTCATATTAATTGTACGTAGCACTTTGTGCATTGCTTAATCTAATTTTAACATGAAAAAAAAAATATATATATATATATATATATATATACACACACACATACATACATACACGACTAATATATGCTTTTAAAATATATATGGCAATCAAGCTACACAGAATTTTCCATGTTTTATCATCTCGAGGATTCATCAGGATATTGTATGGAATTAATGTTCCTTTATGTTTTTATATATCTCCTGTGGTACTGGGTTTGCTAGTCAGCCGATCAGATTCTTAGTTATTCACACACCCATTTATTGTAGCGTGCGTGCACCTGTTTCTTTGTTTTAGAAAGGATTTTTTATTTTATTTCTTTGTCATTGGAGATAAACATTCAAATTAAAATTGGTTATTTACATTTCATGTTATACAAGAGTATGCGCTTATATATTTGCTTATTTATTTGTTTACTAGTGGGGGTGCCCGGCATTGCCCGGGGTGTTTGGAGGAGTGTGTTCAGAAAAAAAAAAAAAAAAAAAAAAGTGGTAGTAGGCAGGCAGGTTCGAACCCGCAACATGAACGCGAAAAAGAAAGTGAAAGAAAATCTAACCGCTACGCCACGACGCGATTGGAAATGTAAAGCGTTTAAACTTAACGTAGTCAATCAAAAAGATGACTTGCAAAAGTGGCGTTGTTTTTAAACCTCACACGAAGGTCGTTTTTAATGGGGGGGGTGAAAGTAGTTCCCCCCAAAAAGGGGACACAGTAGCAGCGTCCAAATGAATAGTAATGGTCTCAGTATGAAGGGTTTCCCCTAGATTGACCAAGAAACCATTACAAAACAGATATTGTCCAATTTCTACTGTACACTCTTTAACCCTTATCCTTGAGTGGCCTCTTGGCCTTGATAATGTGTTGATACCTATGAAAAAAAAAAGAAAAAGTCCAATGTGAACAAGTTCTAATTGAATAATTGTAATCCAAGTTACAAAATTCCCACTGTTTACTATGCTAAAATCACAATGACTAATGTATACCTATTAACCCTTATCCTCGAGTGGCCTCTGGGCCTTGATAAGTGGTGACACCCATGTAAAAAAAAAAAAAACAGATATCATCCGGCCAGAGAGCCAGGCGGTGGGAAATTTTGTTCGACTAGTTTCACTTTATACGAAAAAGATAAACAAACACTCAAAACGACAGCACGGTGAGATTTTTTATAATTCGATCAGAAAAAAAAAAAAAAAGGTAAAAAACCAGAAATGGGAAATATTATAATCTAAGAAGTATGAGAAAACTTCTCCCGGAATCTAACCGATGCGAGGATCCCGACGCAAAAAGCCTTTCGCAGACATACAAACGTGCGCGGATTTTGCCTTTTATATATTAGGCTAGCTTAGGTGCCTGGCGTTGTCCAGGGGTTTGAAGGTGTGTGTTGAACAAAAAACAAAACAAAACGTGACATCTTTGCTGTTGCATCCATCACCAAACCGGAAGTGATGTAGGTTTAAATTAAGGCTACACAATCTACGGTTGAGAGTGAAGGTATTAATGTTTTGGGCCAATTTTTCAATGTTTGTCGCAACAATGCTGATTACCTATGTTCTTATAAACGTGTTTTTATCCGCATCCTTAAAATTCCAACCGTTTTCAAAGCAAGCCTTGTGAATAGCTTCTATTCAAAACGGCCGCGCGTGTTGTTTTATGTCCAGCAAAGGTATGTTTTTTTTTTTGTTTCACGAGGGTTCTCGGGGGGGGGGTACTATTTTCTAGAACTTTTTATATACTCCCTAGATTATAATATCTACGATTTGCAAACGGACGTCATATCTACATTTATTTTGATTGACTTTTATAAAATTCAATCTATTCCACCCCCTCGCGTGTTTGTGTTTTTCGTATAAAAGCGAAACTGAATCAAAACAGAAGCGATTCGCTGGCCTTCGTGGCCTGCACGTTTTGAAGGCAATCAGCTTTGATCACTGCGGGGAATAACCTTCATATCAGACAATTGCTATTCATTAGGACACTACCAGAACCCCCTCCCTCCCTCTTGGGGGAGCTAGTGTGGGAAACAAATATGGCCGAAAGCTGAACGCTAAACTGGCTTACAGCCAAACTTAAGTGCGCGATTTCTTCGCCTGCATGAACACTTTCACTTTATTCATGGCAACATTCTGATCGCTAAATTATGGCTCAGCGGTAAAATGTCACGTTTCTTTTGCTTTCTTTTCCACCTTTGTGTCACACACCTCCAAACACCCGGGCAATGTCGGGCACCCCTGCTAGTCTATTTTATAAAGGGCAACATATGTGTGTGCGTGTTTGTATGGCTGCCAAAAACTTTTGACACGCACACACGTCGGATCCTAACGAGATCGATATCGTTTCAAAGCTCGACCCTTCGGATGACAAATATCGATAACTTAACCAAAAACATTATTTCCTTCACCCTCAACTGGGCAGTTTTCTACAAGGAGGGGGTCACTTTTTTTTTTTTTTTTTCGTAAGCATTGTGGTTGACTACCCTTAATTTCAAAGCTTGCGACTTCTGGTTTCGCCGTGAACGCATCAGCTAAGACATTACGTTTTTGTTTTTTTTTTCAGTCTTTTCCTCCTTCCAAGTTCGAGTCTGTCTACCTGCTTACGACCAGGGTTTTTTTTTTTGTTTAAAACCCTCTCTCCACCCGGGCTACCTACTGTTGTTTTTATATCCCCCGCCCACGCCGCTACTACCACATTTTTTTTTTTTTTAACACCTCTGTTGTTTTGGGGTTCCATACCACATCACCTCCACACACCAAGTGGCCAAGAACACATTATCTGTAGATTCCAGAGCTTTTTTCTGAGAAGTGCACGCCTGTGGAATTCTCTTTCGTTTGCCTGTTTCCCACCTGACTACAACTTGAACGTCTTCAAGTCCAACATAAACAAATTCATGATTAATCACCCCCTTAAGACGCTTTATCAAATCTCCATATACCAACTATTACTACGATATTATCCCATCGATTATTGTACACAAAATAACCCTTATCCCCGAGTGGCTTACGGGCCTTGATAAGTGGTGATCCCCATGTAAAAAAAAAAAAAAAAAGTAGTTTTTAACTCCTAGGCCTAACCGTTTACAGGGAATATGAACTGGAATAGATACATTGAGAGCATTGCCAAGGCTGCTGCAAAGAAGGTGGGCTCTCTCTATCATGCTAGAAAACTACTTACGCCTGAAAGTATCCTGTACCTCTATAAGGCCACCATTTGCCCATGAATGGAGTATTGCTATCACATTTGGGCTGGTGCATCTGCTGGTTTTCTCTCACTCCTGGACAGGGTTCAAAAGAGAGTCGCCAACCTGATAGGTCCTGAACTGTCATCTAGGCTTCAGCCTCTGACCCATCGACGAAATGTTTCATCCCTCTGCCTGTTCTACAAGTACTTTAATGGTGAATGCTCTGACGAACTGCAAGCACTTGTACCTCCTCGACGTGACTACCCCCGACAAACGCAACAAGCAACTAAGTCCCACCCCTCTACAGTAGAGATCCCTAGGTGTAAGAAAGCCTTTTACTCCAATAGTTTCTTCCCCAGAACTGCAAGACTTTGGAATTCCCTTCCGGGATTCTGCTTTCCCAACTGTACTGCTATGCAGAAGTTCAAGTGTAATGTGAACAAACATCTTGCTACTCATCTCCATTCATAATGCCCCTACAACTTATGTCCCCGATAGTAGCCCCCTACTTCAAAGTGGCACTGTGCTTTGTTTGGGGTGAAAATTGATTAAAAAAAAAAAAAAAAAACATACCTGGGCAACGCTGAACGTGTGTGTCTATACACGAATAGGCTCCTATATGGTTAACTATGATAGAAAACTGGATCAAAAATAGGTACGTTTCTTAGCCTTTTGGGTCAAGATCAAAGTGTAGGCGGATGGGATGGTCGATGGAGGTTGTCCGTTCTCATTGGAGTTGGGCGCCGGGACGGGAGATTCTGAACAACTCGGAATTTTCCCTCACCCGGCGACTGGTCTGAAACGCGCTGCCCCTTCTCGACGAACTCTGCCGGTATAAAGAACATACGAGGGGCTTCTGTCCGCGCTGTGACGAACGCGAGCCCGAAACAATCGGGCACGCGTTTTTTAGTTGCAGCCGGATCCAGCCCTTATTGGAGTACGTCGGGGGGGGGGGGGTATAACGGCTCGCATCGATGCCGAATGCCGAAGCAATAAAATATATAAACAAGATCAAAGTGTAGTATCTGTTCCGGCAGATACTGCAAGCAAAGACCATATGTGGGGGTGACCCCACATATAAGACCTTGGCCAATGTAGGGGCAACCCTTCATACCAATTGTCACTATTCAGCTCCCCTACTCCCCGGGGAGTCGGTCTCCATTTCTCCTTCACTCCTCACTTTAAAAATCGGCCTTGTGCCTAATTTGCTCAGTGGGGGAGCAAATAAATACCTCAAAGTGTAGTATCTGTTCTTCAAATGCTGCACTTCAATTTCTTGTTCTCTGTCAGTGGAGGAGAAATCCTTCATGACTGAGACAATTTTTATTTTTGTTCCTTTTCTCCACATTAAAAAACGACTCTGGTGTCTAACTCTGTCCTGTGGGGAGACATTGTAAATAGGAACAGTGGTGGTTCATTAAAATTGTGGGGTCTGTGTTCGCGCCTGGCCCCTAAATTATGGAAATAAAAAAAAAATTTTTTAAATCTTTTACAAGGGTTTTTGATATAGATGTACATAATAATACTTTGATAAGTATGTTTTAACTTAAATAGGGATGGTATAATAAAATTGTAGGGGTCTGCATTCGCGCCAGGTCTCCATAGAATGGAAATAGGCACAAACTTTAATAAAGACTTTTCATATCTATCTGCGTAAGTATACTTTGATAATTATGCTTCAGTTTGAAGAAATATGGTATAATAAAATTATGGGATCTGCGTTCGCGCCTGACCTCCATAGAATGAAAATATGTCAAAGTTTAACAAGTTTTTTTTTATATAAATCCACAGAAGAACCTTGCGATAAGCGTGTTTCAGTTTGAACAGGTGTGGTATAATAAAATTATGGTATAATAAAATTACGGTATAATAAAATTATGGGGTCCATCTGGCTTTCATAAAATGGTTTTTATTATTTTTTTTTTTACTAAAATATAGTTTAAGAAAAATAAGTTGTTTGCGAGTAATGTCGAAACCAATTTAGGTGACCAAAATAGGATTTGATCAATATTTAAATAATTTCTGATAAAAATAGAAGGGTTAAACGATTTCATATTATTTCCTGTCACCGTTCTTGTCTCCCCTTAAGAATAAATGCCCCCCCCACTCGCCAAACTTTCACACGAAAAACACCCGTCTAGCCAAAACCATTATCAATAATTTCCCACACTCTTTATCCGTGCCTAAACCTAAACGTAGATTCCATGAACAAAGATTCTTTCATAGAACTGCACGCCTGTGAAACTTTCTTCCAATTGCCTGCTTTCCAGCTGACTACAATCTGATTGTCTTCAAGTCCAATGTAAACAAGTTCTTGAACCGTCCTCCTAAATAATCCAATTTACAAAATTCCCACTGCTTATGTTTACTACGCTATAATCGCAATGACTAATATATACCCATTAACCCTTATCCTCGAATGGCCCCCAGGCCTTGATAAGTGGTGATTCCTGTGTAAAAAAAAAACAAAAAAAAAAAAACCGAAGTGAAAGTCTTTGTAGGACACAAACTGGATTCGAATTTGACACCATCACCACCCAGGAGAGTTTGTTTGCTGGGGTGGGGCGTTGAGTAGACTTGTTGTCACTCGCGCTCTGGCGAACACCATGAAACCGTCTTCTGCTCGCGTAAAAATAGCACCCACTAACAAAATATACAGAGATATGTAGATATCTATTTAAGGTCCGGTGGGAGGGGGGGGTGATGACTGGAGTGGGGGCGGGGTTGGGGTGCTACACACAGCCCTCTCCCTCCCCCGAAGTGAAAGAGGCGGGGGAGGGTGGGAGGTGGTCGGACACTGGATCAACATGTCACGGCACTTCTTTTATTGGTACAGCGTAAACGCCCACAGGAAATTCCCAGCACAACTGATTTCGTTTTCGGCCCATAAATACCTGACAAAATCAGCGTGGAAAATAGGAAGGAGGCTCCAAACACAATAAAAGGGGCCCGACTGGACCTAATAATACACGTTCTTTGCACAAGCTTTATAAATAAACTAGCAGGTCGCCCGACGTTGCCCGGTACATAAAATACGCATAAATATTATATTTTAATTCATACAGAAACTGAGACATGTGCATGCACTGAACTTGTATCTATAATAATTTGATTCCAATAAGGCAAGATCCCTTGAATTTCAATTTCATCTTAAGACCGTTTAAGCCTTAATTTTTAAACGTCTTTAAGAATGAAAATCATGTCATTAATTTTCTTTCTTTTTTTTTTTTTCTTTTTTTTTTTTTTAAATTCATTTTTCACCCCAAACAAGGCACAGTGCCACTTTGAAGTAGGGGGCTACTATCGGTGGCATTATGAAGAAAGATGAGTGGAAAGATGTTTGTTCACATTACACTTGAACTTCTGCATGTCAGTACAGTTGGGAAAGCAGAATCCCGGAAGGGAGTTCCAAAGACCTACAGTTCTGGGGAAGAAACTATTGGAGTAAAAGGCTTTCTTACACCTAGGGATCTCTACCGTGAAGGGGTGGGATTTAGCTGCTTGTCGGGTTTGTCGGGGGTATACTAAATGGTTAAAATTGAAAACTTGGTACATGGGAGGTCGTTGGATGTTTACCCATTAGCGTGGTCGTGAAACATAACAGCTTCTAAATTGACACAGTCTTTAAAGTGTGTTTAGTTATTAAAGACTGTCAAGCTAGTCTAATGGTTATCGTACTGAACTCACTTTTTTTGATTTTGATTTCGATCCCAATTCGAGTATTTTTTTTTTGTTACTTACAAGAAGTGAACTGTTTAGAAAAAAAAAAACAAAAAAAAACAACTATACTCGCATGAGGTGTATCAGAATTTTTGACACCCCTAACACGAAACTGCAAATAAAATATAAAAAAACTCGTAATTTCTCCTTTAAAAGTGGGTTGTTTATTTTCTTTATGGACTATACTTCAAAAATAAACTATTAAAGTTGTATAAAAAGTAATAGAAATATTATTTTTTATTTTTTTAAAAAACAGTAATGAATTTTACGAACTCAATATTTTTCAATTTTTAAACTTTAACAATCTATCAAAATTTTTCTATCGATTTTATTTTTACGATATTTTCAGGGTCAATGTGAAATTTTATGCTCTTTCCAATAAACCGAATATAATATTTTAGACTAACGTTTTTTTTTTAAATTCACGCCCCCCCCCATTTTAAAGTGTCTTGTAAAAAGTAAATAATTTACTTACCAAAGTTTTATATATCACAAATTGAAGAGAAAAGGTCAATAAATAATATATTCAAATTTAAAACAAAAAAAGTAGTGTTTTTAGAAATTTACCTGTAAAGTCCGAAGTTTAAAACCTTTTTTTAAAACAAAAAAAAAAAACGTGTTTTTTTTTTGTTTTTTTTTTATAATGAAACTTTTGGTTCTTGCGCCTTTAATTGAAAAAAAAAATTAGGCCTTGACTTACATTTTTCAAGGAGTTATAAGCTTAGAAAGACGGGGTAGAATTATTAAATATTTTTCACGAAATTTCTGACACACCTAGTGCAAAGCTATATAAATAAATCAGTAGATGTATGTATGTATGTATGTATGTATGTATGTATGTATGTGTGTGTGATAAATATTTAACCGATAAACTCTTAAACAACTGGTCACATAACATTGAAATTCACAGGAAACAGTGATCATACACCAAGGATGGTTTATAACGCATAAAATCTTTGTTTGGATAGATGAATAACATGGATAGAAATATGTCGGCAAGTTGAGAAATAAAACTGTTCATTTCAACTTGCCGACATATTTCTATTACTTTTGCGCATGTGCAGATTCATTCATAGTCTGAAGTGATTTAATTTCAAATATTTCTTATCTGTCGATAGCTCAAACGGTAGGAAAGGCAGCTGAAGTGTTAAATGTTTGGGTTTTGATTCTATTAAATCGACAAGAAATTCCTTGCAGAATTCTTAATAAGTTTTCGTTATAATACCTTTGCTTTATATATATCATTTTTGAGTCTATTTGTTTTTCGCTCTGTCTAATCGTTTGAATTACAGTCGTTTTAAAATAATGATGTCAGTGCACTTCTTTTTTTTCATTGTATTTTCAAGTTTAATTAAAGTTTTGATATCTTTATTAAATTGTTAGCTTAGAGTACAGAGTAAGTACAAAACACCCTTCCCTTCCCATATTAAGAATGGCTTTCTAAATAAAAAATTTTTTTCAGCACGAATCAATAAGTGCACTAATACCGAAGCAACTGCCTTTTTTAGAATATCGGATACATCATGGAAAAAAAAATGAGTAAATTCTCGCAATTTTTCTTATTTCAATTCAAGCTAGGCCAAAAAGCTGCTGAAACAGCTTGCGATATCAACAAAGCGTTTGGCCCAAGAAACACTACTGAACGCACAGCAGAAAAGTGGTTTAAGAAATTTTGTGGTGGCGATGAGAGTCTTTTAGATTATTAATGTAGTGGTCGGCCATCGGATGTTGACAACGATCAATTAGGAGCCTTAGTCGAAGCACATCATCAACACTGATCCGCATCTGGCATCAATTGAAATGAATGGCCCTCGTCTTCAGGAGGCCTCAAGTTTTGACAAGCTTCTGGGCTTGACCGTTACTCCTGATCTTAAATGGAACACGTACATCAAATCTGTTGCCAAGGCCGCTGGAAAAATAGTGGGCTCTTTCTATCGATCCAGTAGATATCTCACTGCTGATGCAATTCTCTATCTATATAAGAGCCGGGTACGTCCAAGGATGGAATACTGTTGCCACATCTGGGCAGGAGCTGCTAGAAAGGACTTGTTCTGCCTTGATAGAGTTCAAAATAGACTTCGTAGCCTCGTAGGAGATGTCCTTTTCTCCTCCCTGCAACCTCTATCTCACAGAAGAGATGTTGCGAGTTTGTCTCTGATGTATCGTTATTTTCATGGAAAGTGTTCGACTGAGCTTCAGTCTATGGTCCCCCCTCCTCACCAAACTTTCACAAGAAACACTCGTCTAGCTGAAAACACTATCAATAATTTCCCCCACCTCTTTATCTGTGCCTAAACCTAAACGTAAATTCCATGAGCAAAGCTTTTTTCTTAGAACTGCACGCCTGTGGAATTGTCTTCTGTTTTCCTGCTTTCCGGCTGACTACAATATGGTTGTTTCACTTTTGCACCGATTTTCCACTGGCTAAAATCCAAATATAAAGTTTCTCATGGGCTCGAATGCCCTATATATGAAGTTTCATGTCTGCAGACCAAAACCTGACAGAAGAAGTCGGCAAAATGTTTTAAACAAAAATATATACGCATACATAAATATATACAGAAAGAGTTTTGTATTTACCAGGGCTCTACATGGCGAGTGAAACAGTCGCATTTGCAATTGATTTTTCAAAATGGCGACTAGAAATAATGAAACGCTCATCTTTTGGCGATTGTTTTTTTTGTTTTGTTTTTTTCACTGACAATCTTCCACAGCTGATTATTGAGTGCAAATTTTTTTGTCAACTTTTTTTTTTTTTTTTAACAAAACAAGCAAAGTCAAACTATTTAAACAATTAAAAGGATTAATAGAACAATATACTTTTTTTTTTTTAATGAAGGTTATTCAAAAAACATCTGAAGAAATAGAAATGTTTATACCTCCAAATCTAAACATGAAATTCAATGCATATTTAGAATTACGCTTAAAAAATAAATACATAAGCATTTTATGATGTATGTACTCGTCACGGAATGAAGATATCATATTCCAAAAATCATGTGGATTTGGCTAGTAACTTTTCTATTTGACTAATAAACAAGAATATTTAGTTGTCAACGGTCAACTTAAGAAATTTATCCATAGAGCCCTGTTTACTATAACCTTTATATATATATATATCATCATCATCGGCGGTCACTCGTGTCCGAGTAAGACTGTCCTCCGTTGTGGCTTCTGTGGGTCCTCAGGTGAGCACAGAGCCCAATCCTAGACCCAATTTGTCTTGTGCAATTTGGGCAGATTAAGGTAGTGGTGGTGGGGTGGGGTTGGGTGTGTCTGGTTAATAATCTGTCCTTACTGTGCTTGCGTTTATCCTCAGCAGCTTGATTTAGGTCACTACTATAAAGCGCAGCACCTTTGTGGACAGCGCTCCTCCATGCCAACCTGCTCCCCGCCACGTCCTCCCATGTCTCAAGGTCCATGTGAAACCGCTTTAAATTTACTTTGATGTTGTCCTTATACCTCATCTTTTGGCCACCCTGGGCACGCTTTCCCTCAACAAGCTGAGAGTAGAATATCTGTTTTGGGAGGCGGAGATCCGGCATTCGGACAACATGACCAGTCCATCTGAGCTGGCGTTGAGCAACAGTAGCGGTGATATATATATATATATATATATATACACACATACATAAATATATAGAGAAAGAGGTTTGTGCTTACTAAAAACTTTACGCAAATATTATGCAAGTATAAATCATGTAGAATATTTGCATGAATATAATTACACGTAATAGTTAACTAAAGATGATCATCCCATAAAACCAAAAAATAAGAAAAAAACTAATAGGGAGTTAATTAAAAATGGATATTTAAAAGAATATGCAAATTAGCTAGATCTTTTGCAGATGAATGCAATTCCACGACCCATATATAACAAAGTAGTATTTTCTTTTTTAAATAAATAAAAAAAGTGTTTCTAATATGAATATCAATACACACCAAAAAAAAATTTATTGGAGTATAAAGTAGTTTCCGTCTTTTTCCAGTCAGACAACATCTCTATTTATACATAAAAGGCACTTTGTGTGTGTGTTTCAGTTCATTCCTTACGGACTCCAAAACAACCAGATCGGTACTATAAATACAGGTGCCAGACATAATTCCAATAGAGTCATGCTGTCAATATCGAATACATACTCCTCAGATATTAACAGTAAATTTCATTCGTCCTTGCAATTTCCTACATTGATTCCGACTTGAGTGACTCTCCCAAATAAGTCATACTAAGGAGGTAGGATTATACTTCATTCAGTAAAACAAAAATCTACTTGGTTAAACTTGTTGAATAATTAACATTGTTAAAAGTTAATTAGCGATTATCGATCTATCTGTCTATCTATTTATTTATCTATCTATTCAATGATATTCTTAAAATTGTTTATATTGGGAGTTATTTATTGTTTATAGAATAATGTGTAGCAATGGGTTTTAGCTGAGGATCTTTACATAAATTAGCTAGGTTAAATATAAACAAAATAATCTTGGGCAGGCTTACATGACAAGGAGGTCACGTTAAGGGGGACGGCTTTTTTAATCGGTTATGTTGGAGTCTAGTCACGCAGGAAGCGGGCTGTAGGAACCATTTGAGACAACTGAAATAAATTTATATTATAAAAATATAAAGTGTTGTTCTGTGGTTTCACAAAAGAGGAAAGAACAGAGGTTTCAGTTGGTTATGGTTGGTCGTTTCAGGGTTCGTCACGGAGCTCAGCAGTGAAGATATAAGAACTCTTGGAGAAAGAAAAAGTATGAAGCATATATTATTATTCTTATAAAAACAAATGATACATTTATATAAATATGAATTGTAATATTTAACCGTGTGATAACTGATATATAATATCTCCCCACCTCACTATGTAATATGACTGTTTCGGGTGCCGACCCACTTCCCTATACGACAAATTAATCGATTTTTGTTAACCTTTTTCTTTCATTGTTTAAAAACGTTTAATTTTTAAATTAAAGACTAAACTACACTCACGCATATGGGGGGAGGGATTTTGCAACTTTACTTTGTTCACGTTTCAGATACTACTTTTTTTCTACCATTTTCAATTATTATATCTCGGGCAATGCCGGGAGGTACGCTTGTAAGTAAATAAATATTCAGATTGAAATTTTTGTGTAGTATTTGTCAAGTATTTAGAGAGAGACAGACAGGGAGAGAGAACGGGGGAGACGTGTCAGACATGAAAATCTTACACTGGTCTCACACTTTTGAACTAAGAAAGAAAAGAAAAACCTGCTAGCTGGCACGTCGTGTTTATGTAAATGGCCTAAGTATCTCATGTCAGTAAAATTTGCATGTTTATATAAACGACCATGAGATCTTGGACATCTGATTAAAACAATTTTCATTGATTTATCGACTTTTTTTTCATTTGAATAGAGAGAAAGAAAAGAAAAACCAAAACAGAAACTAAATGACATTTTCATCTATCTAATTATAAAACTCAAATGACCTTGTAACGATGTATGTAACCCACTTTCTGGTTTATGACATCTGGTTGCGCATGCGCGCATAAATATTAACCCATAACAACGTAAACAAATAAACACAAATCGCTTCTTTTGCAGATTTTGACCTGACATATTAACGTTATTATTTCGAAATTATTATTTAACACGGGAAGAGTGGGGTTTAAAATAACTAAAACGTAATACAGAAATGAACGATGTAAAAAAAAAGAAGCAGATATATCAAAATTTGTATTTAACTATAATAAGTATTATGGTATCTGTTCAGTGTACATTTACCTATAAATATGACAAACCACTTATAATTCAATGGCTGTAAGTTTTTTTTGTTTTTTTTTTCAAAAATAAGCAATTATAAACAGAACGACTCATAGAAATCTATCTATATTCTTTTTTCATTTTAATATACTTTCATAGAAATGTTTCTGTTATGTCATAAAAAACTATTTTCTTTACGTCACAAGTGTTACACTCATACATTAACTCCATAGCTAATATAACATACTGACCCAATGGGTCACGGGAGGTCTAGTTCTAGTCTATCTATATATATAAAAGACAAAATGTGTGTTAGTGTGTGTGTGTGTGTGTACATTTTATGTATGTCCGGCAAAGGCTTTGGGGGGGGGGCGCTCGGAGGGGGTCAGTGTCTCTTCGAACTTTTTATATGCTACTTAGATTATAATATCTCTGGTTTACGAAAGGGGGTCACGTGTATCTTTAATTTGGATGACTTTTACACACTATTTTCGCAATATTTTTGACTCGTTGCATGTTTTTTTTTTTTTAGCTTTTTGACGCCCAGAAAGCAATCAGCTTTGATCAATGTGGGGAAAACCCCTTATATCAGACAATTGCTATTCATTTGGACACTCCCCTTTTTATGGGGAGCTGGTTTTCACCAACATCTTAGGAAAACTGGCTTGCAGCCAAAGTTAAGTCGCGTGATGTTTGACCTCATTAAATTCACGCACCTGTCATTTAACTTTTTAATCGTTAAATTAAAACACTTTTCTGTTCCTGCCCTGTCATGGTCGAGCAGTAATTTAGGAGCATTACGTTATTGTTGGTAGTTTTTATGTATTTAGTGGGATTGCTTGCAAAAAACGATTTTAAAATACTTCATAAATTCATATGATTTTTAGAATATGACATTTTTATACAATACGACAGATACGTACAAAGATTCTGAATTTTTTTTTAATGGGTCGAATTATGGACTTGAACCCAGATGTTGCTTATATATATATATATATATATATATATATATATATATATATACTAGCAAAAGTACCCGTCATTGACTGGGTTCAAAAACAGCCTACAGAAAATGGACTCTGATTTATGAAAATATGATAGGTTATGAAAAGGAAGGGTTGTAATGAGATAGCTTCGAATTTGGGGGTATCGAAACCAAAGCAAAATATGAAAGTAAAAATAAAGTAGATAAACCCCATAATTTATCATACCATACCTGTTCACACTGAAACACTTATCACTATATTCTGTGGATCTATATTAAAAAAACCTTGTTAAACCATTCGATGGAGGTCAGGTGCGAACGAACACCCCATAATTTTATTATACCATATTTTTTCAAACTGAAACATAATTATCAAAGTATACTTACGCAGATAGATATGAAAAGTCTTTATTAAAATTTGTGCCTATTTCCATTCTATGGAGGCCAGGCGCAAACGCAGACCCCACAATTTTATTATAACATCCCTATTTAAGTTAAAACATACTTATCAAAGTATTCTCATCTACATCTATATCAAAAACACTTGTAAACGTTTTTTTAATTTTTTATTTCCATACTTTGTGGACCAATTTTTATGAATCATCATTATGCCAGATCAAACATACCGATTCCTGTGTCTCGATACATCTTCTATCATTATATGTGATCAGATTTCTATAATAGTCAACTATATAGAAGCCTATTCGTGACCAGACACACACACAGACGTTCAGCTTTATATCATAGATATATAAAAAGAAAAAGGGCCACGCTTTTTGCATGTCCAGCAAAGGCTTTTTCCGCCAGTTTTTTTTTTTTGGGGGGGGGGGGATTCTATTCTTTAGAACTTTTTATATACTTCCTAGACTATGGGCTGGACTAACGTTTTTGAAATTTCATACAAATGTACTTTAAGTGTCTAGCAGTGTTCTTAGATAGCTTTTTGTATCGGAATGCCCCCGATAAGTATCGAAGATTGACAATCGAAAAAAATCCACTGAAACAAAGAACAGTCTGATTCTGAGCGAAGATAACATTCTGAAACAACCCAACATCACAAGTGCATTTTAGAAGTTTTATCACCGTACAAGCAGAAGGGCACGGCGTATAAAAATCAACAGCATTTTTTTTTATAAGACAGGGGTGGATTCGAAATAAATGTTTCTGTTTTGAGCATAACTAAACCATGATACTTGACATTTGTATTTTAAACTTTATTTCAAGCCATTAGATAAAAATAATTTTCTAAAATCAACAGTAGGTTCTCTACAGTGCAATGTAGATGTATTTTGGACTAAATCACTGCGGGGAGGCATGCGAAGCTTTCTCCTGGTGCATTTTGGGGGGGGGATTCTATTCTTTAGAACTTTTTATATACTTCCTAGATTATAATATCTTCGATTTTTATAAAATTCATGCTATTCCTTCCTCTCTCGTGTTTTTTGTATAAAAGCGAAACTGAATCAAAAACAAGGGCAGGTATTCGTCTAATATATATATGATGATTGCAACGTCTTGTCAGACGAGTGCCACTCCCTCAGGCATTTTTGTGACATCCAGAAAGCAATCAGGTTTGATCAATGTCGGGGAACCCGTCGTATCAGACAATTACTATCCATTTGGACACTCCATTTTTGTGAGGAGCTGGTTTTCCCCAACATCGTGGGGCAATGAAACGATGGAAAGCTGAACTGGCCTCCAGCCAAAGTTCGTTTCTGCAAGTCAACTTTTTGACTGACATCGCTAAATTTGAACGCTTTTCACTTCCTATGGCTTCGTTTTCATTCACTTTCTTTCCCACCTTTCTTTCACACCTACAAACACCCGGGCAACACCGGGTACCCCCCGCTAGTCTCTACTAAAAGGAACTTTGTGTGTGTGTTCGGTCCCTATAGACTCTAAAACGGCGTGATCGATTTTTTTTTTTTAATTTTACATGAACGTACTTGAGGTGTGTGGCGTGACTGCCTCTGGGAGCGGTAGAGCTCCCCATTGGGGGGAGGGGATTAAATTCCTCGAAACACCGAGTAAGACCAGGCAACTATGCTGTTATTAACTGCTTAACATTACTGGTGGGTAACCTGGCTGAAAGGAAGAGTTAAGTTATCAATTATTGTTTGGGAAAGCTAGATCGAAATATAATTTCATTCTTATCGTGGCGAAAACCAACTCAAGGACGTCTGGCTTTTGAGTACAAGGCCAAACCCGGGGGTCAAAGTGTTAGCCTCTCTGATCGTGTGAACGGAGTTGAGCTGTGATCACAGATTCTCGACCCTGAAATTCCATACCTGCCAGGGATTGGCCGAACAGCTTACCTCAATCCAACCATTTCCTCGAAATATAAGCGAATGTTTGCACTAAAAATCTGAGTAGAGTTGGAGCCAAGCCTGAGCGAGTCAAAATCAGACCGAGGGATCAGGTTAGGGTTATCTCGCTGCTGTCTGTCACTACCGAGAGACTAAATCTACTTGGGACTTTAGTGTTTTGTATGGAATCGAACTGAACAATTGCATATATGTGAATACTCTTTGTAAATCTCGCTTGAATTAATTGAGTAGAATGGAGATATCTGAGTTTGTCTTCTTTTGCTTGCATGAGAAGCTAATTATTTTCAGCAGAAGCCGGCATATCAACCTGATAATCGAGGTTTGAAGTGCGGAAAAATCCTGTAGAGAACTCCTGGAGGAAAATCGATCACAACAATTGTGACTTGGATAGAGTCAGAGGCCACAGTGTCTGAGAGTGTTCTTAAATAGGTTTTGTATTGGAATGTCTAATAATTATCAAAAATTGACAAAAAAAAATCTGATTAAAGAAGGAAGTTCAATTTTGACTAAATCAGTCACTGGTTCAGCCTAACATCACAAGTGCACTTGAGAAGTTTTATTACCACACAAGCAGAAAGGCCCAGCCTATAAATTCAGCTGTAGATATTTTATGAAAGTGAGCTCTCTCTATCGTGCTAGAAAGTTACTTACGCCTGAAAGTATCCTGTACCTCTACAAGGCCACCATTCGCCCATGTATGGAGTATTGTTGTCACATTTGGGCTGATGCATCTGCTACTAGTCTCTCGCTCCTGGACACGGTCCAAAAGAGAGTCGCCAACCTAATAGGTCCCGAACTGTCATTTAAACTTCAACCCTTGTCGCACCGACGAAATGTTGCATCCCTCTGCCTGTTCTACAAGTATTTTAATGGTGAATGCTCTGACGAACTACAAGCCCTTGTATCCCCTCGACGTAAATATCCCCGACAAACCCGACAAGCAGCAAAGTCCCACCCCTTCGCAATAGAGATCCCAAGATGTAAGAAAGCCTTTTACTCTAATAGTTTCTTCTTCAGAACTGCAGAACTTTGGAATTCTCTTCTGGTTGCCTGATTCCCCAACTGTACTGACATGCAGAAGTTCAAGTGTAATGTGTAAAGACATCTTGCTGCTAAACTCCCTTCATAGTACCCCTGCAACTTAGATCCCTGATAGTAGCCCCCTACATCAAAGTGGCAATGTGCCTTGTTTGGAGTAAAAAAAAAAAAAATTTTTTGAAAGACAGGGCTGCATTCAAAAGGAATGTTTCTTTTCAGAGCACAACTGAACCATGATACTTGAATTTTGTAGGTAAAAATAATTTTATAGCACAGCTTGATAAGACAAGGGTGCTTTCAAAATGAATGTTTCTGTTTAGAGAACAATTCAACCGTGATACTTGACTGCAGCATTTAAAACTTAAGCCATTATATACAAAATAATTTTGTAAAATCAACAGTTGGTTCTCTACAGTGCAATTTGAACTATAATGTATTTTTTTTTACATAGTCATCACCACTTATCAAGGCCCAGAGGCTACTCGAGGATAAAGGTTAAAGAGTGTACAGGAGTCAATTGGACAATATAGTAATCATTAGTAATGGAAATTCGGTTAATTTGTTAACTTATATGGAACGGCTCATCAAAAACTTGTTTACATTAGACTTGAAGACAACCAACTAAGTCATTGCAGAGTGGAGGAGGGTCGGTGAAGCTTCCTCGCAGGTCACCGCGATGAGGGGGTCCCTTACTCGAACAGGCGATTAATCGATTTGATGAGAATGACAATACAGTATGGGGGAGGGGGTAACATTTGTTGATCCCCATTTAATTCTAGAAAACTCCCTGCTAGTATCGGGCCAAGATCAAAGTGTAGTATTTGTTCTTTGGATGCTGCACTTCAATTTCTTGTTCTCTCGGTGGATGAGAAATCCTTCACGACTGAGACAATTTTTTAGTTTTTGTTCCTTTTCTCCGCATTAAAAAAACGACTCTGGTGTCTTACTCCGCCCTCGTCGGGAGGCATTGTAAATAGGAACTCCCTGCTAGTATCAAATATATATTTAACACAAATACGTTATAAATCAATGGTTAATCGTGAAATAAAAAAATATACTTTTTTTTTTTTTAAATAAGTCATGAAATTTAATAGCATTTAATTTATACATAGCAGCATTTATCCGAAATTTAGTCAAATGTCAGGTACGTGCAAAAATGAATGCCGATGCTCAAAGTGTATAAACATTTTGACCCCTCCCTTTACTTAAAAAATTCACCAAAAATCAGGAAATTAACCAATTTTAATGAAATTTTCGGTATTTATTAAATAATGATCGCGGAATATAATGAACAAATTATTTTTATTTAAATCTTATTGAAAATGTATTATTTTGTTTAAACAAAAAATACCTTTACTAAAGTTATGGTTTTCAGTAGTAAATAAAAAACGCAAGAATTTATTTTTGCTTTTTTTATATAAATAAAGCATCCTAATTTGTAACAATAAAAATAAAATAATTTTTACAGGAACATTACGAAAAAAGTCCGTATTAATACATTCGATACAACTCAAGAAAAATGAATTTATCCAACTACCGATATTACCATTGAATTAAGCATTATTTATTTAATATTTTCACACAAAAATAATTATAATAGCAAAAATATTTTTTTTTTTTTTTTTTTTTTAATTACAGATTTCGCATAATTTTTACATGCAAGATTTTAATAATTCCCTTGCTCGTAAGAACATGAAACTTTCGGCGTAACATAATTTTTATATTTATCTCGAACAATAATTTGAAAAAAAAATTAATTTAAAAACAGGAACATAAAAAATAATTAAATTAAAAAATGATAAAAATTGATACAAACGTTCAGAATAGGAATGTATGGATGCACGTCTGTGAAAAAAGAAATCTGACACCCCTACCTCCTCTTACTATCATATCAGACTTCATTTTGAAACAGCGTTAATACTGTTAAAAACTCGCTCAATATATGTTACCGTGATATAGGTTGACATATATACATATATTCGGCGGCTTTTTAACAGTATTTTGTCTAGTTTTTTTTTATTTATAACACCTTTTCCCAAACTTATCGTGTTAAAGAGAGAGTCAGACGCCATCTTGAATTTTCCAATACATCGGTAAACACTGTATGGTTTTCGAGCTGAATAAACATGTTACATTGAATAAAAACACAAAAATATATCCAGTTTGGTAGAAAAGTAACTTATCTTGCCTTTGATAACATTTATTTGTTATATATTTGTTTTTTGACAACTTTTTCGAATCTATGTGTACAGTAATACAAACCCGACGGTACTTGTACAGTTTAATCAAGACATAAAAAAAATATCCGAAAAAGGATATATTGTATGTATCCGTTATGGAACGAAGCTTCCCAAAAAAAAAATTTCACTTAATTTCATCAAGTAGTCATTTTTTTTTTTTTTTTTACAGCGAAAAAAAATTTATGATACCGAGCAAAAGGTTCGATTTTTAGGAAGAAAAGCTAGTTATTAAAGATGGGGAGGGAGTCTTGGCGCTTTACATGGAGTTATCTCCCCGTGGCGTGTTAAAAAATTCCATAATGGCTGACTTCCACGCGCTCTCATAAAAACGTGTTTTTTCGCTGTAAAAAAAAAAAAAAAAAAAAAAAAAAAAAAAAAAAATACTTAATCAAATTAAATGATTTTTTTTTTTCGGAGATCTTCAGTCCAAAACAGATACGTACAATATAACCTTTTTTCCAATATTTTCATTTTTTTTTTTCTTGATTAAACTGTACAAGTGTCAAAAATTTCACAATTTGATTGAGTTTTTTTTTGTTTTCTTTTTTTTGTTTTCTTTTTTTGTTTTTTTTTTTTTGTTTTTTTTTACAGCGGAAAAACACGTTTCTATGACAGCACGTTCTTGGAATTGTTGACATTTTTGTTGGGATTTTTTTAAACACGCCACGGGGAGATAACTCAGTTTAAAACGCCGACACTCCCTCCCCATCTTTAATTCTAGATTTTCTTCATAAAATTCGAACCTTTTGCTCGGTATCACAACAATTTTTTTTTTTCTTTTTATAGCGAAAAAAAAAAAAAACACTTGATGAAATTAAGTGAATTTTTTTTTTTTCGGAGATCTTCATTCCATAACGAATACGTACAATATAAACTTTTTGGGGGGATATTTTCATTTTTTAATGTCTTGATTAAACTGTAAAAGTACCCCCCCCCCCAAAAAAAAAACAAAGATCCACAATTTACGTTCTGAGATTTTGTGTATA
>NC_136527.1:98700847-98733347 GCF_053919585.1 Euprymna scolopes | reverse complement strand
TGTACATTTCCCTACGCAATAACACTGTCAATTTTCAGTCTACAGACTCGAAATTTGATATACAGGGTACTGAGATTTGGGAAAACCTTTGTGATCGGTTTTCGGCCAGAAATTTGTCTGTTAAGGGGTCAAAGTTCAACGATTTGACCTTTGAGAACTCTACCAAACTCCTCCGACAATTTTGGGTCTAAACACTTGAAATTTTAGATATAGGTTCATTGCCCATGGATCTAACTTAACTTAATTTGAGCCCAAAACAATAAATTTTAAGGGGTTATAATAGGGGTAAAATTTAAAACAAAAAACTGACCTTTTTTTTTTTTTTTTGCTCAACATACACCTCGAAACACCCGGGCAACGCCGGACTGAAATGCTAGTATATCTATAAAAGTGAAAGTGTGTGTGTACAGATTTCCCTATACAATAACTGTCAATTTTCGGTCTACAGACTCGAAATTTGACTTAAAGGGTACTGAGATTTGGGGAAATCTTTTTAATCGGTTTTCGGCCAGAAATTTGCCTGTCAAGGGGTCAAAGTTCAACGATTTGCCCTTTGAGAACTCTACCAAACCGTTCCAATTTTGGGTCTAAACACTTAAAATTTTAGATATAGGTTCCTTGGATATGGATCTAACTTTATAATTTGATTTGAGCCCAAAACAATAAATGTTTAAGGGGTCATAATTGGGGTCAAAGTCAAAAAAAAAAAAAAAGAAAAAAAATGAGCTCAGCAGTCTCCACCAAATTACTCAGCCAATTTTTAGTCTAATATTTGAAATGTTACATAAAGTGTATTCAGACATGGGGCAAGCTTTTTAACGGTTTTTTTTTTTTTTTTTTTGCTTAAATTTTGGCTTCTAAGGGGTCAAAGTTCAAAAGACTTTATCTTTGCGGTCTCTAGCAAACTATTCAGCCAATTTTGGGTCTAAATATTTGAAATTTTACATAAAGGGTATTCAGACATGCAGCAAGCTTTTTAATCAGTTTTTTGGGCGAAAATTTCGCTAGCAAGAGGTCAAAGTGTACAGAGTTGACCTTTGCAGACTCTACCGAACTCCTCCGCCAATTTTGGGTCCAAACACTGGAAATTTTAGGTGCATGCTACTTCGACATGGGTCAAACATTTTGATTTGAGCCCAAAACAAATGTTAAGGGATCAAAATTGGGGTCAAAGTTTAAAAAAATTGATGTCTGCGGTCTTTCTTTTTTTTTACGCAGTGATCACCACTTATCAAGGCCCGGAAGCCACTCAGGGATAAGGGTTATTGCAAGTACATTACGTTAGTGTGGAGATTTGATGAAGTGTTTACTTAAGGGGGTGGTTCCTTAGGAGTTTGTTAACATTGAACTTGAAGACATCCAAGTTGTAGTCGGGTGGGAAGCAGGCAGACGGAACAGAGTTCCACAGGCGTGCAGTTCTAAGAAAGAAGCTTTGTTCATGGAATCCACGTTTTGATTTAGGCACAGATATAGAGTGGGGGAAATTTTTCACAGTGGATTCAGCTAGACGGGTGTTTTTCGTGAAAGATTGGCGAGGGGGGACCAGAGATTGGAGTTCAGACGAGCACCTGCCATGGAAATAACGATAAAACAAGGATAGGCTCGCAACGTCTCTTCTGTGGGAGAGAGGTTGCAGGGTAGAGAAAAAGGCATCCCCCCACTAAGCCACGAAGTCTCTACCAATTTTTCTCTATGGTAGCATTACCATACATATTCACACTTTTTAATGTATACATATGCACATAACATTATGAACAGTACATAAGACCTGAACAAAGCCGGGCGGAACTGCTAGTATATATATATATATATATATATAAAACAGATTTACATGATCGTGATTTTGGACATGCTAATGTTTCAGACAAATGGTTACTTTCCACAGGAAACCAGTCCTGCAGAAAGCAACCATTTATTAAGTCGCCTGACGAGGACTTCTGGTTTTAACTGACCATTTGTCCGAAACATAAGCATGTCCAATGTCACGACAATGTAAATTTGTTTATCTATATATCTATAAAAGTGAAAATGTCTGTCTGTGGGTGTCTGTACATTTTAATTTGATTTGAGCCCCAAAAATAAATGTTAAGGGGTCAAAATTGGGGTCAAAGTTTAAAAAAAAATTGAACTCTGCAGTCTCTACCAAATTACTCAGCCAATTTTTGGTCTAAACATTTAAAATTTTACATAAAAGGTATTCAGACATAGGGCAAGCTTCTTAATCTGTTTTTGGCCGAAAGTTTGGCTGCCAAGGGGTCAAAGTTCAAAAGATTTGACCTTTGCAGTGTCTAGCAAACAACTCAGCCAATTTTGAGTCTAAAAATTTGAAATTTATACGTAAGGTGTATTCAGACATGCAGCAAGTATTTTAATCAGTTTTGAGTCTAAAAATTTGAAATTTATACATAAGGAGTATTCAGGCATACAGCAAGCATTTTACTCGGTTTTGAGTCTAAAAATTTAAAATTTATACATAAGGAGTATTCAGACATACATCAAGCATTTTACTCAGTTTTGAGTCTAAAAATTTTAAATTTATACATAAGGAGTATTCAGACATACATCAAGCATTTTACTCAGTTTTGAGTCTAAAAATTTGAAATTTATACATAAGGAGTATTCAGACATACATCAAGCATTTTACTCAGTTTTGAGTCTAAATATTTGAAATTTATACATAAGGAGTATTCAGACCTACAGCAAGCATTTTACTCAGTTTTGAGTCTAAAAATTTGAAATTTATACATAAGGAGTATTCAGACATACAGCAAGCATTTTACTCAGTTTTGAGTCTAAAAATTTTAAATTTATACATAAGGAGTATTCAGACATACAGCAAGCATTTTACTCAGTTTTGAGTCTAAAAATTTTAAATTTATACATAAGGAGTATTCAGACATACATCAAGCATTTTACTCAGTTTTGAGTCTAAAAATTTTAAATTTATACATAAGGAGTATTCAGACATACATCAAGCATTTTACTTAGTTTTGAGTCTAAAAATTTGAAATTTATACATAAGGAGTATTCAGACATACATCAAGCATTTTACTCAGTTTTGGGGCGAAAATTTGGTTTCCAAAAGGTCAAAGTTGAATGAGTTGACCTTTGTTGACTCTACGAAACTTCCGCTAATTTTGGGTCTAAAGACTTGAAATTTTAGATTTAGGTAACTTGGACATGGATAAAACTTTGTATTTTTTATTTTAGACCAAAATAATAAGAATTAAGGGGTCAAAATTGGGGTTAAATTAAAAAAAAAGAAAATCTTGACCTCTACGAAATTACTCAGACATATTTTGGTCTAAACATTTAAAATCTTACATAAAGAGTATTCACACATAAGGCAAGTTATGAACAGGACATAGGGCCCGAGCAAAGCTGGGCTGAACTGCTAGTATATATATATATTAATAAAAATATATCTTGCTCTTCTTTTATTGAGCACTCTTAATAAAATCGTTAAATTTATTACTTATCACTCTTGAATACATTCAACCTGGTATATATATATATATATATATATATATATATATATATACAGTGATGATCATATTTATTGGCACGGTAAAATAAAAGTTAAATTTTGTCTAATAATTTTTTTCAGATAATTTTTAGATAGCGATTTATTTAAACTATTATAAGTGACTAAATTATAATTTTCAATCGCCATGGTTAAAACTAAGGAACACAGCGAAGACGTCAGGAAGCTTGTTGTAGCATGCCATACCAATGGGGAGGGCTATGATAAGATTTCAAAGAAGCTAAACCTTCCCAAATCCACTGTTAGAGCCATAATAAACAAGTTCAAATCGCAAGGCCACGTTATGAGTTTAGAGGGTAGAGGGAGAAAAAGGATTCTTTCCCCAAGAGATGAATGGAAAATTGTTCGACAAGTAAAACAAAACCCAAGGATCTCTGTTGGGGAGATTGTTGATGAACAGAGCACCTCTGGAGTGAATGTATCTCGACATACAGTTGGTAGAGTTTTGAAGAGAGCTGGTTTAAAAGCATGTCGTCCGAGAAAGACTCCCTTATTGCAAAACGTCATATTGATAAAGATGTTGCATTCTGGAAACGTGTTCTATGGACTGACGAAACGAAAATAGTTATTTGGCCATAATAAAGTGTCTTATATTTACAGAAAATCTGGCGAAGCTTTCCTGCCTAAGAACACCATACCCACAGTGAAGCACGGTGGAGGCAGTTTGATGTTTTGGGGATCCTTTGCTGCCTCTGGACCAGAGCGACTTGTTAAGGTCACAGGTAGCATAAAAGAGGAAGATTATGTTAAAATATTGGATGAACACCTGAAAGACTCTGCTAAAGAGCTCTCACTTGGTCGTCGTTGGTGGTTCATGCAAGATAATGACCCAAAGCATTCGGCTAAACTGACTAAGAAATGGCTTGAGGACAATCATATTAATGTTTTGGAGTGGCCATCACAAAGCCCAGACCTTAATCCAATTGAAAATTTATGGAGAACATTAAAATTGAGGGTAATGCAAAGGAAGCCTAAGAATCTTATTCAATTGGAGGATTATTGTCAGGAAGAGTGGGCTAAAATTACTACTGAAGAGTGCAACAACTTGGTTGTAAACTATGAAAAGCGACTGAGGAAGGTAATCAAGGCCAAAGGCTATACAATTGATTATTAAATAAATCGTGCCAATAATTTTGAACAAGGGTTTTTTGCAATTATGTTTGTTGTTCCTTTGTTATTTATTTTTTCTAAAATCCGATTGCTGCATCGGAAAGGCCAGTTAAAAATACATAATATACTTTGTTATTTTCTTTAATTTAATCCCTTTTTTAGAATTTATTAGACAAAATTTAACTTTTATTTTACCGTGCCAATAAATATGATCATCACTGTATATAGCTACTTAATTTACTTATATAAAATTAATATACGAAGCTACCACGTGTAGGGACCTAGACGACCCATGTAGATTATGCCTTCATGAAAAATTTGCTATCCTGTACTTTAAAGAACCCCAACATCTATTAAACTGTAGAAGAGAAATAGCAAACAACTGTGTTCACAAAATAAAATTTACTCTAGGATAGCGATACAAAATAGCTTTAAAACTAACAAAAATAATCGAAAATAAACAAATAAATAAATTAAATAAACATGAATATACATAAACGATTACACATATATGTATGTATGTATGTATATATATATATATAGTAATTTATAAAATATATATGGCGATTAAGCTACACTGAATATTCGGCGTTTCATTCCTTATGCATAAGCCTGAGGAATCCTAGAGTGGATGAAACGCCGAATATTCAGTGTAGCTTAATCGCCATATATATTTTATAACTTACTAACTAGCTCTACCTACGTATTGAGCACTTTTGAAGTAAATACTTAAAGTTTTCGCATAAATCTATACTTTCGTATATTAATTTTATGTGAGTAAATTAAGTAGTTTATATATATATATATATATATATATATGTACACATATATATATTTATATATAAACTAATTAAAAAAAAAACACTAACCTAGTTTTAAAACAGATCCTTTGTCCGATAAAATGCATGCCCATTGGCTGATAGGAAGGGGCGCGGTGGATACTAGAAAGCTGATTGGCTAACTAAAATCTCATTAGAAGAGGAGCATATAAAAACGATAAACAACCACAGAGTTCGCGATAAGCCTGAGGAGTCCTAGAGTGGATGAAACGCCGAATATTCAGTGTAGCTTAATCGCCATATATATTTTATAAATTACTATATATAATATATATATATATATATATATATTTCACTTTTTATTTATACCAATGTTTGTGTGCGTGTGTGTGTGTGTGTGTGTGAGAAAGAGTTTGTTTCCTATGGATTCCAAAACGGCTGGGTCGATTCTTATAAAATTTCACACAAATGCACTTTATGTGCCTGGCAGTGTTCTGAGATAGGTTTTTTTATCAGAATGTCTTCGATAAGTATTGATAA
This sequence comes from Euprymna scolopes, assembly GCF_053919585.1. Lineage (NCBI taxonomy): Eukaryota > Metazoa > Mollusca > Cephalopoda > Sepiida > Sepiolidae > Euprymna > Euprymna scolopes. The sequence goes on along the minus strand of NC_136527.1, from coordinate 98,727,374 downwards.
TCGAAATCATCTGCTGAAAGAAGGAACAGGGGATTTGGACCAAAGTTGACACCTTACACAGCCTAACATCACAAGTGCATTTGAGAAATTTTATTACCACACAAGCAGTAAGGCCCGACATATAAAATCAACAGTAGGTTCTTAGATATGACAGGGGCGCATTCGAAATGAATGTTTCTGTCTAGAGCACAACTGAACCATGATACTTGACTTTTGCGTTTGAAACTTAAAGGCATTATAAAAAATAATTTTATAAAATCAACAGTAGGTTCTCTACAGCGCAATATCGACTACAATGTTTTGTGAACTAAGTCATTGCGGGAAGACATGCGAAGCTTCCTCTCTGTGCACCGCAGTAGGTCTCTAGCTAGAGAAGGCGATCATTCAGTCTGATTGAAAAATGGCCGATTTCACCGATTTTGATGGCAATAAAAATATGGGAGGGTGAAACATTTGTTGATCATCATTCAATCCCGGGCAACGTCGGGTATCCATAGTGTGTGTGTGTGTATCTCCGAAACAATGCTTCGTGGTAAACAACTGATGATCCCTTAAATTAACATTAGTACTTTTTTTTTTTTTTTTTTTTACAAAGGCATCACCACATTATCAAGGCCAAGAGGCCACTCAAGGATAAGGGTTAAAGAGTGTACAGTAGAAATTGGTCAATATAGTAATCATTAGTAATGAAAATTTGGTAAATTTAATAACTTATATGGAACGGCTCATCAAGAACTTATTTACTTTAGACTTGAACACAACCATATTGTAGTCAGCCGGAAAGCAGGAAAACGGAAGACAATTCCACAGGCGTGCAGTTCTAAGAAAGAAGCTTTGTTCATGGAATCTACGTTTAGGTTTAGGCACAGGTAAAGAGTGGGGGAAATTATCGATAGTTTTTACAGCTAGACGAGTGTTTCTTGTGAAAGTTTGGCGAGGGGGGACCATAGATTGAAGCTCAGTTGAACACTTTCCATGAAAATAACGATACATCAGAGACAAACTCGCAACATCTCTTCTGTGAGATAGAGGTTGCAAGGAGGAGAAAAGGACATCTCCTATGAGGCTACGAAGTCTATTTTGAACTCTATCAAGGCAGGACAAGTCCTTTCTAGCAGCTCCTGCCCAGATGTGGCAACAGTATTCCATCCTTGGACGTACCTGGCTCTTATATAGATAGAGAATAGCATCAGCAGTGAGATATCTACTGGATCGATAGAAAGATCCCACCATTTTTCCAGCGGCCTTGGCAACAGATTTGATATACGTGTTCCATTTAAGATCAGGAATAATGGTCAAGCCCAGAAGCTTGTCAAAACTTGAGGCCTCCTGAAGACGAGAGCCATTCATTTCAATTGATGACAAATGTGGATTAGAATGTTGATGATGTAAAGAGAGAAGCTCGAGAGAGCAAGTTGATGCATTGATTGAATAATTAAATAAGTGTTTTTATATAGTTTTAAAGGTACACCGGCACTGCCCGGTTATAAAATACGCTTAAATAGGATATATTTGATTAACGCAGAGTTCGTATTTCTAATTAAACAAGCGGGGATACTCCGCGTTGCCCAGGTGTGCGGAGATGTAGTAAGGACTTCCATAAGGAGAGGGAGGAAGTGGTAGAGTAGCCGGTTCCCAGCGTTGCTTGAGTCGAGTAAGGAAACCTGCGAGGCAGGGGATAAAAATAAATTGCTAGTAGCAGTAGGGGTGGGGGCGAAACAACAGTAGGCAGTTTGGGTGGAGAAAGAAAAAAAATGTGGTAGTAGGTAGGCTTGAACCCATAGCGTGAAAGGAGGAAAGAAAAAGTGACTGAAAGTTTGGAACGTTGAAAGTAATCGAAGTCAATCTAACCAATACGATGACTTGCAAAAATGGCGATGCAAAAAAACTTGTAGAAAACTGCCCAGTTTAGGGTGAAGGAATTAATGTTTTTGGCCAATATTTTCAATATTTGTCGTCCGAAGGGTTGATCTTTAAAATGATACCAATCTCGTGAGGATCCGTCGCCTCTGTCGAAAGTTTTTGCGGGACACACACACATTTTACACTTCATCTATATATATAAAAATGTAACTGTTGGTTCGTTCGCAATTAATTGTCTAAAAAAACACTGGACGGATGGCTTCCACGTTTTGGTATAATACGTTTACTATATCCATGTGTGTTTTTATATATTTCTTTTTAATTATAACATTATACTTAATTTTTCTATGATAAATAGGTGGTTTTCTTTGTACCAATAGGCCATTTATTTTATTTAGGGACAATTATTTATTACCGCTTCCTGTCACGTGACCAGTGTTACAATTTAGCGGTTTTCCTGCTAGATCTGGAGATTTCGTTTGTAATCTAGCGGGGAATTCTAGAAAATCTGGAGATATTTGGCACCCACACATCCGCATTAGATTATTAAAAAGTAAAGAAAAGCGCTTGAAAATACTTTAAAACATAAAATAAACTCATTCATGTAAGTAAAAAAAAGTAGCATTTATTGCCTTTGGTAACAATTATTTATTGATTATTTTTGTTTTTCACCTTTTTTTCGACTAACCATTCTTAAATCTCACTATAAAATCGATTTTTCCCAGTACATTTTAGGTGGGGGGGGGGCATTCCAACCTCCGAAGTTTAGTTTAAAATACGATCTAAAAGTGTAAAAAGCAAGAAACAACAGCAAAAAAAAAAAAAAAACTTATACCAATACAGTAGAATTTAATTATCTACCAACCTAAATACTTTTAATATGCTAAAACAAAGTTTTTTTGTTTTTTATTTTTCTAATTTCAAAATATGTTGCACCATTATTGTGATGTTTAATTTGCAGTATATTTCAATTTAACTTTTATTATAAAAAGTTTGAGTTTATGATTTGTTTCCTGTAAAAAAAAATACCCTCTCTGAAAAAAACAGGCAAAACTAGCTGATAAAATATGTAAGCCTTCTGGGGAGCTAACCGCTTCAATATAATTCCAGAAACATATAGTGAGAAAACACGGAACATTATGGAGTTTTTTTTTTGGGGGGGGGGGATTAGCGATTTTTGAAAATTTCAGACGATAAGTTAAAAATCTAGCGATTTTCTGGACATTTCTTTCTCCTGATTTCGCGGGTTTTTTTTTAAAATCTCAGTTGACAACATTGCATCACTAAAAAAACACTACAGGCTTAATGTAAACAGAATGTGTTTACAATATCGGTAAATTTTCAATGGGTTTAATACATGATTATTGATAATGTAACCATGTGATTGAAATTTAATTTAAATTAACCACACAAAATGAATGCCGACGCTCAAAGTGTATACACATTTTGACTCCTCCCTTTACCAAAAATCAGGAAATTAACCAATTTTAATGAAAATTGCAGTATTTTTCAAATAATGATCGCAGAATATAATGAACTAATTATTTTTACTTAACTCTTAGTGAAAATGTTTTATTTTGTTTAAACAAAAAATACCTTTACTAAAGTTATGGTTTTCAGTAGTAAATAAAAAACGCAAGAATTTATTTTTGCTTTTTTTAAAGCATCGTAATTTGTAACAATAAAAAATAATTTTTACAGTAACATTACGAAAAAAGCCCCCAAAGTCCGTATTAATGTATTCGATATAACTCCAAGAAAAATGAATTCTCGCATACTATTCAGGAAATTAAAGATTCAATTAGATTCCTATTTCAGTCACCTAAATTATTTAGGGTGAAATGAGTAGGAATTTATAGCCAAACCTAAATATTTTTTTTTGGTAAATATCCAGATACGCTACTACAGAACACCGACCACTCTAATTTGTTTTTTTTTGGGGGGGGGGGGGGGATGCGATGTTGGGGCGCGCGCGCCCCAACATCGCATCCCTTCCCCCCGCTCGCGCCCCCAATGTACAAAGTAAAATCTTCGGAAAATGTTAAATGGTGTTCTAATTGGTAAATGTCGGTGCGTTACTTCCGGAAAATTTGAAAATTCTATGTTCCAGGTAAAAAAAAAAAAAACAACAGATAAATTACCCCCCCCCCCCTACTCCAACTTGGTATGCTTTCCTTTTCTTATTTTATTTCTTTTTCAGCTAATTTTAAATTTTCCACCCAAAAAGCGCTATAATGTATTTTTGAAAATTAGAAAATTCTATGTCCAGGAAAAAAAAAAAAAAAAACCCTCCCCCCAACTTAGTTTGCTTGGTGAAGCCATCGTTTATGCTACAACGTGCATGCGCGTAGCATAAACGGAAGCTGCAAAATGGTGGAAAGAAGTTCGTGGGTTCAGGGGTAAATACCTTCACCTGACAAATTTCATTTTTTTAATTTTCATACCTTTGCACAGATTTTCCCTGAATAAAACCCAAATATAAAGTTTTGCATGGGTTCGAATACCCTATTCTCTTCCCTGCAACCTCTTTCTAACAGAAGAAACGTTGCGAGCCTGTCTCTGCTTTATCGTTATTTTCATGGCAAGTGCTCGTCTGAGCTCCAATCTTTGCCCCCCCCCTCGTCAACCATTCACAAAAAACACTGGTTTGGCTGAAAACACTGTGAATAATTTCCCTCACTTTTTATCTGTGCAGAAACCTAAACGTAGATTCCATGAACAAAGCTTCTTTCTTAGAACTGCGCACCTGTGGAACTCTGTTCCGTTTGCCTGCTTTCCAACTGACTACAACATGGTTGTCTTCAAGTCCAACGTAAACAAATTTGTTTCCCTTAAGTAATCCAATTTACCAGTTTTTCACTACTAACAATTACTGCGATATTGTCCCATTGACTACTGTACACTCTGTAACCCTTATCCTCGAGTGGCCTCTGGGCCTTGATAAGTGGTGACTTCTTTGTAAAAAAAAAAAAAAAAAGTTTAAAAGAAATTGAAAAGCAGGGAATCTTGCTTTATTGTTCTCTAATGATCAGGTGTAGCCAGGCAACGTCCGGCCCGTGGGCTAAAATCCGGCCTTGATCAAATTTTGTTCGGCCCGCCACGTTACCCAGGGCCCGATACAAATACCAACGAACCACACCACAGTACTAGTTGAAAGGCTGAACACATTTTACCAAAATTGAAATTCTTATTTAAATTAACCTGAGATTGTGTTTTAGTTTTGATTGTTATTTATCAAAATTTAAACCCAAATCAATGTTTAAAATATTGTTAAAAATTCATTAAAAAATAAATAAATAAAAATCAAAGAATTCCTGGCAGAATGCTGATGACCATATAGTAAAATTCATTCTCGAACAAAAAAAGTCTTGTTTTAATGGTACTACTTCCGTGTTTGTAGCTCTTAAACTTTTTAAGTAAAAAAAAATGTTTTGATGGTACTACTTTCGTGTTGTAGCTCTTAAACTTTTTAAGTAAAAAAAAATGTTTTGATGGTACTACTTTCGTGTTGTAGCTCTTAAACTTTTTAAGTAAAAAAAAATGTTTTGATGGTACTACTTTCGTGTTGTAGCTCTTAAACTTTTTAAGTAAAAAAAAATGTTTTGATGGTACTACTTTCGTGTTGTAGCTCTTAAACTTTTTAAGTAAAAAAAATGTTTTGATGGTACTACTTTCGTGTTGTAGCTCTTAAACTTTTTAAGTAAAAAAAATGTTTTGATGGTACTACTTTCGTGTTGTAGCTCTTAAACTTTTTAAGTAAAAAAAAATGTTTTAATGATACTACTTTCGTGTTTGTAGCTCTTAAACTTTTTAAGTAAAAAAAAATGTTTTGATGGTACTACTTTCGTGTTGTAGCTCTTAAACTTTTTAAGTAAAAAAAAATGTTTTGATGGTACTACTTTCGTGTTGTAGCTCTTAAACTTTTTAAGTAAAAAAAATGTTTTGATGGTACTACTTTCGTGTTTGTAGCTCTTAAACTTTTTAAGTAAAAAAAAATGTTTTGATGGTACTACTTTCGTGTTGTAGCTCTTAAACTTTTTAAGTAAAAAAAAATGTTTTGATGGTACTACTTTCGTGTTGTAGCTCTTAAACTTTTTAAGTAAAAAAAAATGTTTTGATGGTACTACTTTCGTGTTGTAGCTCTTAAACTTTTTAAGTAAAAAAAAATGTTTTGATGGTACTACTTTCGTGTTGTAGCTCTTAAACTTTTTAAGTAAAAAAAAATGTTTTAATGGTACTACTTTCGTGTTGTAGCTCTTAAACTTTTTAAGTAAAAAAAAATGTTTTAATGGTACTACTTTCGTGTTGTAGCTCTTAAACTTTTTAAGTAAAAAAAAAATGTTTTAATGGTACTACTTTCGTGTTGTAGCTCTTAAACTTTTTAAGTAAAAAAAAATGTTTTAATGGTACTACTTTCGTGTTGTAGCTCTTAAACTTTTTAAGTAAAAAAAAAATGTTTTGATGGTACTACTTTCGTGTTGTAGCTCTTAAACTTTTTAAGTAAAAAAAAAATGTTTTGATGGTACTACTTTCGTGTTTGTAGCTCTTAAACTTTTTAAGTAAAAAAAAATGTTTTGATGGTACTACTTTCGTGTTTGTAGCTCTTAAACTTTTTAAGTAAAAAAAAATGTCTTGTTTTGATGGTACTACTTTTGTGTTTGTAGCTCTTAAACTTTTTAAGTAAAAAAAAAATGTTTTGATGGTACTACTTTCGTGTTGTAGCTCTTAAACTTTTTAAGTAAAAAAAAATGTCTTGTTTTGATGGTACTACTTTTGTGTTTGTAGCTCTTAAACTTTTTAAGTAAAAAAAAATGTTTTAATGGTACTACTTCCGTGTTTGTAGCTCTTAAACTTCTTAAGTAAAAAAAAAATGTTTTAATGATACTACTTTCGTGTTGTAGCTCTTAAACTTTTTAAGTAAAAAAAAATGTCTTGTTTTGATGGTACTACTTTTGTGTTTGTAGCTCTTAAACTTCTTAAGTAAAAAAATGTGTAGTTTTGATGGTACTACTCTCGTGTTTGTAGCTCTTAAACTTTTTAAGTAAAAAACAATGTCTTGTTTTGATGGTACTACTTTCGTGTTTGTAGCTCTTAAACTTTTTAAGTAAAAAAAAAAAAAAAAAAAAGTAGGACGTTTGACTTCCAGAACGACCCTTGTAAATATATCAACTTTTGTTCAAGGGAACACTGAAACATAAGTAATAAATACAGAGCGTCCAAAAAGTCACTGAAAGGTTTTTAACTTAAATAGATTCTATATTTTTGATATCTTTCTGGCATTTTAACACAATCTGTCTATGACATTAGGAAATTTCAAAAACTAATTGCAAAATTCAAACAATGAATGCTTTATATGAACACTGTAAATAGTTAGGTGAAAGTAGAGAAAAGCTCGATTTTTTTTTCAAGAGAATGTATAAATTATTTTTTTGTCAACAGATGTTAAGAAAATAAACAGAAAAAATACTCCCATCATTAATCAATTAATTATGCAAAAAAAATAAATGAAATGTTGATTTAGTGTTTCAACATCTGAACAATGCTCGGTTGAATCCGGTGATTGCCGATCGAACCCTAATAATAATTGGAATCGGGGTGGGGGTGGGGGGCAAATTCTGCACGAGTACCATTCTTTTTAATTTCGTCTTTTATTCAATTTGTTTTGAGTGGGCTATCAGCGATTGCAAACTAACAAATTTAACCAAAATCCAAAAAATTCAACAATTTAATAATTTTAATAAGTGCTCAGCTTCCAATACAAATCCTAGTAAGTCAATCCCCCTTATGGGAAACACTCAAGGGACAGACAAAAACAAATTATTGCCAGTATGTTTGGGAGAGGTTCTATTTTTTTTTTTTTTTTCAATATTTTAAGCAGATTTGACACTCAACTACCAGATTTTTATGGGTCGCTCAGTTTCTAATATAAGGTCAAAAATGCCTTTTAAATGTTTCCCATTTTCAGCTTCGCATATTTGTGCTTTTTCCAAAACATTATTTATGATAGATTGCAGAATCTCTGGATTGCAATTTAACTCCCTTATTTCGTTCCTAATGTTTTCCTTCAATTCTTGCAGGGTTTAGGGTTTATTAACATAGGCTGTGTCTTTAAGATATCCCCACAAGAAAAAGTCGGGGCTAGTCAAGCCTGGGGAATGTGGTGGTTATTTGACATTGCCATAGCGAAAGATAATGTTGTCACGAAAGCATTGCCTGATTTTGGTAAAACGATTTTACAATTTGCAGACGTTTTTCAATGCTACACTTATTCATAATAAATTTCCAAAATATTATCTGTCAAATATCTGAAAAAGAGAAAAAAATAATCATAATGGCAAAATGACAAAGATTTTCAACCTTTCAGTGACTTTTTGGACACCCTGTATAAACATGCCTGATTCTAAATACTAGCTTTTTATGTCTACGTCTTGTTAAAAGGTTAGTAATAAAATAAAAGAAAAAAAAAAGAGAGAAACGCTAATTTTTTTGGTAGCTTAGCTTTTTGTAGATAAATGAATGCTATATCCTGGAGTTCCATCCTAGCAGGCTGCTTGTAGCAAAATGATGACCAGGATAACAGATCCTGTCATAAGGTGATCACTTCTGGATCCTGATTTGAATTGTATTTTGGGCACCCTGCTTTGTTGGTGCGTATTGCTTTCAAGTCTGCGTTATCTAAATTTTCACAAAGGGCTTTTGTCACCCACCCACCTCCGTCTTATCCTGGTTAATTAGTTTAGGTGTGAATCCCGGAATATAATATACCTATTTTTATACTAGCAGAGAGACCTGACGTTGCCCGGGATTGACGATCAGCAAATGTTTCACACTCCCATATTTTGTTTTGTCATCGAAATCGATGCAATCGCCCTTTTTTCAATCAAATCGATTAATTGCTTGCTCTAGTTGGGGACTCACCGTGGTGCACTTTGATGAAAGTGTCACATGCCTACCTGCAGTGACTTGGTCAACAATGTATTGCAGTTGACATTGCACTGTAGAGAACTTATTGTTGATTTTATAAAAAAATTATCTTTACTTATAATGGCTTGATCTAAACTTTAAAATGCAAGAGTCAAGTATCATGGTTCAATTGTGCTCTAAATAGAACCCCATATATATATATATATATATATATATATATATATATATATATATATATATATATATATACTAGCTGTACCCGGCCAAGCGTTGCTGTGTCTCAGTTTGTTAAAATGGAACACATTCCTCAAGAGAAATTGCATTTTGTTCGTTTATTTACTTTTATTATTTTTTGCAATTTTTTTTTTTAATCAATAAAAGTTGTTTTTCCCCCAAAAAAAAGATTAATTTTTTACCATAAATTGTTAGGTGAAAGTTTTTTTGCTTTTTTTTCAGGAAAACTTGCACTTTTTTTTTCTTAAAAAAAGTTGACAGTAAACGTTGCTTTTTGAAAACAGAATTTTTTATTATAAAAAGAAAAAAAATGAATGCTTTATATGAACACTGTAAATAGTAAGGTGAAAGTAGAGAAAAGCTCGATTTTTTTTTTCAAGAGAATGTATAAATTATTTTTTTGTCAACAGATGTTAAGAAAATAAACAGAAAAAATACTCCCATCATTAATTAATTATGCAAAAAAATAAATAAAATGTTGATTTAGTGTTTCAACATCTTAACAATGTTCGGTTGAATCCGGTGATTGCCGATCGAACCCTAATAATAATTGGAATGGGCGGGGGGCAAATTCTGCACGAGTACCATTCTTTTTAATTTCGTCTTTTGTTCAATTTTTTGAGTGGGCTATCAGCGATTGCAAACTAACAAATTTAACCAAAATCCAAAAAATTCAACAATTAAATAATTTTAATAAGTGCTCAGCTTCCATTACAAATCCTAGTAAGTCAATCCCCCTTATGGGAAACACTCAAGGGAAAGACGAAAACAAATTATTGCCAGTATGTTTGGGAGAGATTCTATTTTTTTCTTTTTTTTTTTCAATATTTTAAGCAGATTTGACAGTCAACTACCAGATTTTTTATGGGTCGCTTGGTTTCTAATATAATGTAAGTAGATCTAGATGTTTATAACTTACGATAAAACTTGCTGAGCCTGCGCTGTTTTACGGTTGTTGTAAAAATGGAACGGAAACTTAAATTTCGCTCTGTTTTAATGAATATAATCAAAAGAATAACATTCAACAATCATAGTTTATATAAAACACGAAATATTTTTTTTTTTTAAAGTTAGCGGAAGAGAAATAATTCCATTTTTAAACGAAAAAAGTAAGTTTGGTATATCTTTTTGTTATTTTTGCCTTATTGTTCACATTGGAAATGTTGACATTTATAGTTTATTGAGTACGTTTACAACGAATAAACACCCCAATCCACCCATGTTAAGAACGGCTCTCGGAATAGACAGCCCCAACCTCCCCATGTTAAGAATGGCTTTCGGAATAGAAACCCCTAATCTTGTCACCATACCCGAAAACCTATAAAAGTTGACATGTCAAATGTGAACGATGAGTTGGACGTAATGTAAAAATGTACCGAATTTAAAGGGGAATGAAATTTAAATTTCCGTTCCATTTTTACAAGAACCGTAAAGCAGAGCATTCTATGCAAATTTTACCTAATTTATAGTATTAATGTTACTTTTTTTTTAGGTAAAAATAATATTTAGGTTTGGATATAAATTCCTAAACTCATTTCACACTAAATAATTTAGGTGACTGAAATAGGAATCTAATTGAATCTTTAATTTCCTGAATAGTAAAAAGATGATCCACAATAGTCGATTTGCTGCTAATATACATTTTTAAGTAAAAATAATATTTAGGTTTGGATATAAATTCCTAAACTCATTTCACACTAAATATTTTAGGTGACTGAAATAGGAATCTAATTGAATCTTTAATTTCCTGAATAGTAAAAAGATGATCCACAACAGTCGATTTGCTGCTAATATACATTTTTAAGTAAAAATAATATTTAGGTTTGGATATACATTCCTAAACTCATTTCACACTAAATAATTTAGGTGACTGAAATAGGAATCTAATTGAATCTTTAATTTCCTGAATAGTACAAAGATGATCCACAATGGTCGATTTGCTGCTAATATATATTTTTAAGTAAAAATAATATTTAGGTTTGGATATACATTCCTAAACTCATTTCACACTAAATAATTTAGGTGACTGAAATAGGAATCTAATTGAATCTTTAATTTCCTGAATAGTACAAAGATGATCCACAATGGTCGATTTGCTGCTAATATATATTTTTAAGTAAAAATAATATTTAGGTTTGGATATACATTCCTAAACTCATTTCACACTAAATAATTTAGGTGACTGAAATAGGAATCTAATTGAATCTTTAATTTCCTGAATAGTACAAAGATGATCCACAATGGTCGATTTGCTGCTAATATACATTGTTTAGGTAAAAATAATATTTAGGTTTGGATATAAATTCCTAAACTCATTTCACACTAAATAATTTAGGTGACTGAAATAGGAATCTAATTGAATCTTTAATTTCCTGAATAGTACAAAGATGATCCACAATGGTCGATTTGCTGCTAATATCCATTGTTTAGGTAAAAATAATATTTAGGTTTGGATATAAATTCCTAAACTCATTTCACACTAAATAATTTAGGTGACTGAAATAGGAATCTAATTGAATCTTTAATTTCCTGAATAGTACAAAGATGATCCACAATGGTCGATTTGCTGCTAATATCCATTGTTTAGGTACGGGCAAAAATAAACGAATAAAAATAGGGGGACATAGTTTTGAAAGCCGATTTATCATAATTTTTTTGTAGGTTTCCGACAACTTTTTGATTGTATTTGAAAGATAAAGGACTAAACTTAATTTCCCAAAGGAAAAAAATATTTGTACACGCGAAAAAAAAAAGTTATGAAAAATGTTGTCACGGCGAGCTTACCAATTCAGCAAAATCTTGAAGTTAAATAAATTCAATGTAAAAATCCTTTAAAGGATAAATATTAGTTTTCTGGGTCTATTTCAAAGATTATTACTGAAGTAAAGTCCTAAGATATTGAATTAAATTAAAAGCTTAATTGGCCCCACAACCGAGTGTTTTGCCATTCGCATAAGCACAACAAACCATACTTTTGCAAAAACGGAATATACAGAGGACCAAAATCTGAGAGAATCGAAAAGCTGTCCGACAATGACGTCATGTAATTAAAGGGAAGGAGAGGTGCTGGGTGGGTTTCTTTTTATTTGATTTTTTTTTTTTTTTTTACCCAGACGGGCATCCGTACATTTATATTGTAAATGTTTGTATAAATTTTACCATTTTTTAATTTATTTTTCTATGTTCCTGTTTTTAAATTATTCTTTTTTTTAATTATTGGCCAATATTATATAAAAATTATGTTACGCCGAAAGTTTCACATTCTTGCAAACAAGGAAATTATTAAAATCTTATATATTATAACAATTATGCGAAATCTGTAAGTCAAAAAAAAAGTAGAAATATTTTTACTATTATAATCTTTTTTTGTGAAAATATTAAATATTAAATAAACGATGCTTTTTTTTTTTTTTTTGGCATGGAGGTCACCACTTATCAAGGCCCGAAGGCCACTCAGGTATAAGGGTTATTGCGTGTACAGTAATCAATGAGATAGTATTGTAGTAATCATTAGTATTGGGGGGTTTGATAGTGTCTTACTTAAAGGGGTGGTTTGTCAGGAGTTTGTTTATGCTGGACTTGAAGACGTCCAAGTTGTAGTCAGGTGGGAAACAGGCAAATGGCAGAGAGTTCCACTGGCGTGCAGTTCTAAGAAAGAAGCTTTGCTTATGGAATCTACGTTTGGATTTAGGCACAGATAAAGAGTGGAGAAAATTATTGACAGTAGTTTCAGCCAGACGGGTGTTTATTGTGAAAGATTGGCGAGGAGGGACGAGGGATTGGAGCTCAGACGAGCACCTGCCATGGAAATAACGATAAAACAAAGACAGGCTTGCAACGTCTCTTCTGTGGGAGAGAGGTTGCAGGGAAGAGAGTAGGGCATCCCCCACTAGACCACAAAGTCTATTTTGTATTCTGTCAAGGCAGGATAGGCTGTTTTTAGCAGCTCCTGCCCAGATGTGGCAGCAGTACTCCATCCTTGGACACACCTGGCTTTTATACAGATAGAGAATTGCATCAGTAGTGAGATATCTTCTGGAGCAGTAGAAGGATCCCACCATTTTCCATGCATCCCTGCTAACAGATTTGATGTACATGTTCCATTTCAGATCAGGAGTAAAGGTCAAACCCAAAAGCAGAGCGGAAACCATATTGCATGTCACTAAGAAGGTTGTTTCTGTTGAGGTGGTTGACTACTTCTTTATTTAATATGGATTCCAACAACTTACTCATGACACACAGGAGACTTATTGGTCTGTACTGAGAGGGAGATGACTTTTCACCTGAATTCTTAAATACAGGGCATACTAATGAGGTTTTCCAGGGTGTTGGAAAGCACTTCTCCTTAAGGCAACGTTTAAACATTAATACGGACTTTAGGAGCTTTTTTTTTCATAATGTTCCTATAAAAAATTTTATTATTTTTTTTATTGTTACAAATTACGATGCTTTATTTATATAAAAAAGCAAAAAGAAATTCTGGCATTTTTTTTGCTACTGAAAACCATAACTTTAGTAAAGGTATTTTTTGTTTAAACAAAATAATATATTTTCACTAAGATTTAAGTAAAAATAATTAGTTCATTATATTCTGCGATCATTATTTGATAAATATTAATAATTTCATTAAAATTGGTTAATTTCCTGATTTTTGGTGGATTTTTAAGTAAAGGGAGGGGTCAAAATGTTTATACATTGTGAGCGTCGACATTCATTTTACTTGCCATTTTTCGATTAATATTTAAGAGGAAAGCAACCACATGTGGCTAATTTAAATTAAATTTCAATTACATCATTACATTATCAATAATCACGCGATTAAATCCATTTAAAATTTACCCATATTGTAAACACATTCTGGTTATATTAAGCGAGACCACGGCCTGTCATGAGATCCTTTTAGTGATATGTGACGGCAGGCGGTGATAAATATATATCCCCAAATAAAAAAAATGGCCCATCGGTACAAAGAAAACCAGCTATTTATTAAAAAAAAATTAAGTATAATGTTATAATTATAATTAAAAAGAGATATATAAAAACACACATGGGTACAGCAAAAATATTATACCAAAATGTTGAAGCAATCAATCCAGTGGTTATTTAGACTATTAATAACGAACAAAACAAGAATTACATTTTTATATATATATATTTATTCAATTGTCACCCCAAATAAGGCACAGTGCCACTTTGAAGTAGGGGGCTACTATCGGGGACATAAGTTGCAGGGATATTATGAAGGGAGATGAGTAGCAAGATTTCTGTTCACATTACATTTGAACTTCTGCATGTCAGTACAGTTGGGAATTTAGTATCCCGGAAGGGAGTTCCAAAGTCTGGCAATTCTAATGGAGTAAAAAGCTTTCTTACACCTAGGGATCTCTACTGTGAAGAGGTGGGATTTAGCTGCTTGTCGGGTTTGTCGAGGTATAAGTGCTTGTAGTTCGTCAGAGCATTCACCGTTAAAGTACTTGTAGAACAAGCAACATTTCGTCGATGGGACAGAGGCTGAAGCTTAGATGACAGTTCAGGACCTATCAGGTTGCGACTCTCTTTTGAACCCTGTCCAGGAGCGAGAGACAAGTAGCAGATGCACCAGCCCAAATGTGACAACAGTACTCCATACATAGGCAAATGGTAGTCTTGTAGAGCTACAGGATACTTTCAGGCATAAGTAGCTTTCTAGCATGGTAGAGAGAGCCCACCTTCTTCGCAGCAGCCTTGGCAATGCTCTCAATGTATCTATTTCAGATCATGCTCCCTGTAACTGTTAGGCCGAGGAGTTTAAAGGAAGTACTTTCGGGTTCTTGGCCATCGCTATTGGTGGTAGTGAAGGCATATTATATATCGTCCCACTTGTTGACAAATTTACCGAATTTCCATTACTAACGATTACTACATTGTCCAATTTCTACTGTAAACTCTTTAACCCTTAACCTCGAGTGGCCTCTTGGCCTTGATCAGTGGTGATGCCTATGTAAAATATATATATATATATATATATAGCTTGATTTGGAAAGGAGGCCTCAAGTTTTGACAGGCTTCTGGGCTGGACCATTACTCCTGATCTTAAATGGAACACGTACATCAAATCTGTTGCCAAGGCCGCTGGAAAAATGGTGGGATCTTTCTATCGATTCGGTAGATATCTCACTGCTGATGCAATTCTCTATCTATATAAGAGCCAGGTACGTCCAAGGATGGAATACTGTTGCCACATCTGGGCAGGAGCTGCTAGAAAGGACTTGTCCTGCCTTGATAGAGTTCAAAATAGACTCCGTAGCCTCGTAGGAGATGTCCTTTTCTCTTCCTTGCAACCTCTATCTCACAGAAGAGATGTTGCGAGTTTGTCTCTGATGTATCGTTATTTTCATGGAAAGTGTTCAACTGAGCTTCAATCTATGGTCCCCCCCTCGCCAAACTTTTACAAGAAACACTCGTCTAGCTGTAAACACTATCAATAATTCCCCCCCAATCTTTATCTGTGCCTAAACCTAAACGTAGATTCCATGAACAGAGCTTCTTTCTTAGAACTGCTCGCCTGTGGAATTGTCTTCCGTTTTCCTGCTTTCCGGCTGACTACAATATGGTTGTCTTCAAGTCTAACGTAAATAAGTTCTTGATGAGCCGTTCCATAAAAGTTATCAACGTTACCAAATTTTCATTACTAATGATTACTATATTGTCCAATTTCTACTGTACACTCTTTAACCCTTATCCTTGAGTGGCCTCTGGGCCTTGATAATGTGGTGATGCCTATATAAAAAAAAAATAAATAAAAATAGTATTTTTTTATCACTAGATATACTAGGTTGAGCGGACGCCTCTTAGGATAATGAACCAATCAAATTGGACGTCATTAAAAAAGACCAGAAATAATCCTGCTACAAAACCAGTCGGGAACAGGTTTTAATAAGACGATCTTTCTAAAAACAGATTTTTTTTTGTTTTGTTTTGTTTTAATGAAAAGAAAAAAAAAACAAAGCATGGAAGGTCTCTTCAAGGTCACAAATGCAAAGGTCAAGTTTTCTCTGCCCATCACTTAAATACAGACATGAAATTAACAGGTGAAGTATTTAAGAGATTTGATGGGAGTGGAATCTTCTTAAAAGGGGAGGGATGGAGGAATAAACACACATATATATCTTTATATAAAGCTGAATGTGTGTGTGCGTGTGGTCACGAACAGTCAGGGAAGCGGGCAGCAGGAAAGGAATTCCTAAGTCTAGAGTAAAAAAAAATGTTTGTTGATAAGAAGGTTAGTTACTTAGGGGCTTAGATATTAAAAGTCTAGCTGAAACCACTGTCAATAATTTTCCCCACTCTTTATCTGTGCCTAAATCAAAGCATAGATTCCATGAACAAAGCTTCTTTCTTAGAAGTGCACACCTGTGGAACTCTCTTCAGTTTGCCTGTTTCCCACCTGACTACAACTTGGATGTCTCCAAGTCCAACATAAACAAATTCCTGATGAATCGCCCCTTAAATAAGACACTTTATCAAATCTCCAATACTAACGATTACTACAATACTATCCCATTGATTTCTGTACACCCAATATCCCTTATCCCTGAATGGCTTCCGGGCCTTCATAAGTGGTGACTACCTTGTAAAAAAAAAAAGAAAGAAAAAAAGGGGGGGGGGCTATTATTTGGGACCATCCCTAGAAAAGATTAACAATGTTTATTTACATTACATTTAAACTTCTGCATATCAGTACAATCAGGGAAGCGGGCAGCAGGGAAGGAATTCCTAAGTGTAGAGTAAAAAAAAAATGTTTGTTGATAAGAAGGTTAGTTACTTAGGGGTATAGATATTAAAAGGTTGGGTGGGGGTTGGATGAAATTAAAGTTGAGCATTTTGTTGCACTGACATTGATATTAAAAGCCTAGTATTTCTATTAAAAAATTATTAAAACAAACGTTTTAATATACTCAGTCATGGATACGAGAAAGACAATATGAAGGCTAATTTGCATATTTGAACTTTAATTTATGGTTTCTTATTCAATAATTAGTTTCATTTAATTATTACACTCAATTCTATTTATGCATAGTTTCTACATTGTGAATAATTGCATAGCATTTAGGATGAAAATGTTCTAGCACATGCATTTATATATATATAGGGAGAGAGGAGAGAAACTTGAATGCTTACTAGACACTATCCTCGAGTGTCTAAGGTCTCTCTGTACAGGGGTTGTCAGAACAATCTGGGATGAGGATACTTTTTCCATAGAAGTAAACCCTAACCAAATATTCAAAATCACATAGTATTCGCTGCCCAAATAAGATCTCCTCACTACGGCTACCCCACAGCTTTTCCGAGGAATGGTGCACCTTCTTCAAGTGATATTACCTCTAGTAATAGCACGAAGCTGGATACTCCACCAGACTAGATAAATTCTTCTCCTGGAATCCATTAAGACCAAGATACCAAAATAAAAGACATACTACAACGTATAAAAATGGTTAATTGGGGAAAGGAAAATTATGTTCTCAATTTCTTTACTACCTCAGTGTTTGAGAGATAAAGAACTTTAATGGAACATTCGAATATTGTATATATATGTTGTTCCTTTGTTATTTATTTTTTCTAAAATCCGATTGCTGCATCGGAAAGGCCAGTTAAAAATACATAATATACTTTGTTATTTTCTTTAATTTAATCCCTTTTTTAGAATTTATTAGACAAAATTTAACTTTTATTTTATCGTGCCAATAAATATGATCATCACTGTATATATATATATATATATATATATATATATATATATAGTGTCCTAGCAGGCCAGATTTAGTTTTGCTGCTTCGGTTGTCTCCCCTTTTAAACCAGCTCTCTTCAAAACTCTACCAACTGTATGTCGAGATACATTCACTCCAGAGGTGCTCTGTTCATCAACAATCTCCCCAACAGAGATCCTTGGGTTTTGTTTTACTTGTCGAACAATTTTCCGTTCATCTCTTGGGGAAAGAATCCTTTTTCTCCCTCTACCCTCTAAACTCATAACGTGGCCTTGCGATTTGAACTTGTTTATTATGGCTCTAACAGTGGATTTGGGAAGGTTTAGCTTCTTTGAAATCTTATCATAGCCCTCCCCATTGGTATGGCATGCTACAACAAGCTTCCTGACGTCTTCGCTGCGTTCCTTAGTTTTAACCATGGCCATTGAAAATTATAATTTAGTCACTTATAATAGTTTAAATAAATCGCTATCTAAAAATTATCTGAAAAAAATTATTCACTGAATTAGCGTTAAACAAGCATAATATGGCTATAAAAAAGTTCAGAAAGCACGTAAACCGGAAATTGATTGATATTATACTGATACTAAAAGAAAAACAAAGCCGTGCCAATAATTTTGAACAAGGGTTTTTTGCAATTATGTTTGTTGTTCCTTTGTTGTTTATTTTTTCTAAAATCCGATTGCTGCATCGGAAAGGCCAGTTAAAAATACATAATATACTTTGTTATTTTCTTTAATTTAATCCCTTTTTTAGAATTTATTAGACAAAATTTAACTTTTATTTTACCGTGCCAATAAATATGATCATCACTGTATATATACAATATAAAGCTGAATGTGTATGTGTGTCTGGTCACGAATAGGCTCCTATATGGTTGACTATTTTAAAAAAAACTGATTACATATAATGATAGAAGATGTATCGAGACACAGGAATGGGTATGTTTGATCTGGCAGAATGTTTGTTGATTTTCACCAGGATTTGACGTCCCCTGGGGACTTCTGGGGCTAAATGGGGGAGGAGGGCAAATGCTGAACTTAGTCATTTTTACTTAGGCCTCGTTCACTGCGCATGCTTCACTTTTTATAATTCAAACTCTCCCAATTCCCTGCTTTAGCCTAAATTCATCTACACTTGTATATCTGTACCCTCTCTCCCAAATCTCGTTTATAACCCTTTCCTTTATTCCTCCTTCCTATATACCATATATTTTAATATCGGACTCAGAATTATATCTTTAGCTAGATGTCGCATAACACATGCTCCTATAATTTCTTTTTTTTGTATGATATTCACATTAAACCCCTTTTTTTCTGTTTATTTAAAAATGAAAATACAACTTTCTCATATGGATCGTGGAATTGCATTCACTAGCAAAAAATCTAGCTAACTTGCATATTTTATGTATGTATGCGTGTGTATATATATATATATATATATATAAATAATATAAAACTGAATGTGTGTGTGTGTGTGTGTGTGTGTGTGTGTGTGTGTGTGTGTGTGTGTGTGTGTGTGTCTGGTCACGAATAGGTTCCTATATAGTTGACTATTTAAAAAAAAAAAATGATCACATATAATGATAGAAGATTTACAGAGACACAGGAATGTTTGATCTGGCAGAACGGTGGTTCATTCGCGCCTGGTCCACAAAGTATGGAAATAAAAAAAATTTAAAAAAACGTTTACAAGTGTTTTTGATATAGATGTACATAATACTTTGGTAAGTATGTTTTAACTTTAATAGGGATGGTATAATAAAAGTGTGGGGTCTGCGTTCGCGCCTGGCCTCCATAGAATGGAAATAGGCACAAACTTTAATAAAGACTTTTCATTTTTTCTATCTGCGTAAGTATAGTTTGAAGAAATATGTTATAATAAAATTATGGGGTGTTTGTTCACATCTGACCTCCATAGAATGGAAATATGTCACGAAGTTTAACAAGTTTTTTTTAATATAGATCCACAGAATATTGTGATAAGTGTTTCAGTGTGAATAGGTATGGTATAATAAATTATGGGGTTTATCTATTTTATTTTTACTTTCATCATATTTTGCTTTGGTTTTGATACCCCCAAATTCAACCCAAATTTACAACCCTTCCTTTTCATAACCTATCATACTTTCATAATATATAATATAATATATATATATATATATATATATATATATATATATATATATATATATATACACACACACACACACACACACACACACAGGGTGACCCATAAAACGGGCCCCGACTCTAATTAGGCCCCGTTTCTTAGTGTTTTTTCCGAATGAAATGAAACTTTGGTCATAACTAGTTGATTATATTCAAAACATCACATCAAAACACTAGTGTCTTTGGCCTTTTTTTTTTCTCCGTCCTACAGCATATGTTCTAGATGGCCTCCATTTAGCTTTTGTTTTTTTTTTGGGGGGGGGGTCACCCTGCATATTTCTTCTGATGAGTTAAGGGCATAATAGATTCACTGATTGATATAATAATTTAGTGATTGATTTTGCGCTACGAAAGATAGTGTCAAGAATTGTATAAGTCAACTGAATTAAAGGAATAAATTATAAGATGGTCAGCATCATGAATTTTGGAATATAGTTTTTGTCATTTATTCTATATATATATATATATATATATATATATAAAGAAAGAGAGAGAGGAAAAGGGGTGAGATAGGAAGGGAGAGAGGGAAAGATAGAGGGAGGTAGGAATAGAGGGAGAACTAGAGAGGGAAAGATAGAGATATGAAGAAAAGAGAGAGGGTGAGAGAGATTGTGACAGAGATAGACAGCGAGAGCGATAGAGAGATAGAGAAAGGGAGATAGAGAAAGAAAAACAATTTAAATTCAGTTTTTACAATATTTTTTGTTTATTAAATTGTTTGCTATAACTTTTGTTTTATTGTTTGGTATAAATTTTTTTTAAATTGTTTGGTATAATTTTTTTTTTTAAATTGTTTGGTATAATTTTTTTTTTTTAATTGTTTGGTATAATTTTTTTTTTTAAATTGTTTGGTATAATTTTTTTAAATTAAATTGTTGGTATAATTTTTTTTTTAAATTGTTTGGTATAATTTTTTTTAAATTGTCTGGTATAATTTTTTTTAATTGTTTGGTATAATTTTTTTTAAATAAAATTGTTGGTATAATTTTTTTTTAAATTGTTTGGCATAATTTTTTTTAAAAATTGTTTGGTATAATTTTTTTAAATTGTTTGATATAATTTTTTTTTAAATTGTTTGGTATAATTTTTTTTTAAATTGTTTGGTATAATTTTTTTAATTGTTGGTATAACTTGTTTTCTATTTAAATTTTTTTTTAAATTGTTTGGTATAATTTTTTTAAATTAAATTGTTGGTATAACTTGTTTTCTATTTAAATTTTTTTTTTTTAAATTGTTTGGTATAATTTTTTTATAATTGTTTGGTATAATTTTTTTAAAAATTTTTGGTATAATTTTTTGATTAAATTGTTGGTATAACTTGTTTTCTATTTAAAAAAAATTTATTTTAAATTATTTGGTATAATTTTTTTTAAATTGTTTGGTATAATTTTTTTTAATTAAATTGTTGGTATAACTTGTTTTCTATTTAAAAAAAATTTATTTTTAAATTGTTTGGTATAATTTTTTTATAATTGTTTGGTATAATTTTTTTTAAAATTTTTGGTATAATTTTTTGATTAAATTGTTGGTATAACTTGTTTTCTATTTAAAAAAATTTATTTTAAATTATTTGGTATAATTTTTTTTAAATTGTTTGGTATAATTTTTTTTAATTAAATTGTTGGTATAACTTGTTTTCTATTTAAAAAAAATTTATTTTTAAATTGTTTGGTATAATTTTGTTTTAAATTGTTTGGTATTATTTTCTTTAAATTGTTTGGTATAATTTTCTTTAAATTGTTTGGTATAATTTTTTTTTAATTGTTTGGTATATTTTTTTTTAAATTGTTTGGTATAATTTTTTTTAATTGTTTGGTATAATTTTTAAAAAGTTTTTTGGTATAATTTTTTAATTAAATTGTTGGTATAACTTGTTTTCTATTTAAAAAAATTTTATTTTAAATTATTTGGTATAATTTTTTTTTAAATTGTTTGGTATTTTTTAAAAATTGTTTGGTATAATTTTTATTTTAAATTGTTTGGTATAATTTTTTAAAAAATTGTTTGGTATAATTTTTTTTTTAAATTGTTTGGTATAATTTTTTTAAAATTGTTTGGTATAATTTTTTTTTAAATTGTTTGGTATAATTTTTTTTTTAATTCTTTGGTATACTTTTTTTTAAAATTCTTTGGTTTATTTTTTTTAATTGTTTGGTATAATTTTTTTTTTAATTGTTTGGTATAATTTTTTTACATTGTTTGGTATAATTTTTTTTAAATTAAATTGTTGGTATAACTTATTTTCTATTTAAAAATTTATTTTTAAATTGTTTGGTATAATTTTGTTTTAAATTGTTTGGTATTATTTTCTTTAAATTGTTTGGTATAATTTTCTTTAAATTGTTTGGTATAATTTTCTTTAAATTGTTTGGTATAATTTTCTTTAAATTGTTTGGTATAATTTTCTTTAAATTGTTTGGTATAATTTTTTTTAAATTGTTTGGTATAATTTTTTTTAAATTGTTTGGTATAATTTTTTTAAAATTGTTTGGTATAATTTTTTTTTTTAAATTGTTTGGTATAATTTTTTTTTTAAATTGTTGGGTATAATTTTTTTTTAAATTGTTTGGTATAATTTTTTTTAAATTGTTTGGTATAATTTTTTTTTTAATTGTTTGGTATAATTTTTTTTTTTAATTGTTTGCTATAATTTTTTTTTAAAATTCTTTGCTATAAATTTTTTTTTTAAATTGTTTTGTATATTTTTTTTTAAATTGTTTGGTATAATTTTTTAGAAATTGTTTGGTACAACATTTTTCTATTTTTTTTTTATTTTTTTTTACTCACGTTCACCCCTAACAACGCACATCGCAACTTGGACGTAAGAGGTTACTATTTGGGATCATGCCTAGGAAAGATTAAGATATTGGTTTACGTCATATTTGAACTGCATATCAGTACAGTTACGGAAACAGGTAGCAGGAAGGGAATTCCAAAGTCTAGCTGTTCTAGAGAAGAAACTATTTGAGTAGAACACTTTCTGACATTTAGAGACCTCAGCAATGGAGGGGTGCGATTTTGTTGCTAAGCAGGTTTGTTGGGTATACGTATGTTGAGGGAGCACAAGTGCAATGAGTTCATTAAAGCACATCCCATTAAGATATTTGTAAAACAGGCACAGGTTTGCAACATTGCGGTGATGCGACAGGAGTTGGAGCCTGGTTGACAAAGTGGGACCTATTAGATTGCAGACCTCTTTCTTGGACCCTATCCAAGAGGGAGAGACTTAGTAGATTCACCAGCCCAGATATGTCAACAATACTCCATGCATGGGCGAATAGTGGCCTTGTAGAGGTACAGGATATTCTTAGGTGTGAGCAGTTTTCTAGCACAATAGAGGGAGCCCACCTTCCTTGCAGCAGCTTTCACAATATCCGCAATGTATTTGTTCCAGTTCATAATGCTTGTGAATGTAAAGCCGAGGAGTTTGAAGGAAGAATTCTCAGGTAGGGTGTTATTTGTCATGGTTATCAGTGGTTGAGGAGGCTTCTTCTAATTGTTAAAGGAGAGCAACTTAGTCTTATTAGCATTAAATGTTACCATCCATTTACGGCCCCATTTCATTACGGTCTGGATGTCATTTTCTAAGGATTCAGTCATTGTTCATCCGTTCTTCCCCTCAAGCATGTTATAGAGCATTGTATCATTAGCAAATATTACATAACTATGTCTCCTCCTAGATAGTTTTGCAACGATTAATACGCAACTGAACCGACACTCCTTGTTATGCAAAATGCCCCATGACTCTTACTTGAAAGCTGAAATCA
This sequence comes from Euprymna scolopes, assembly GCF_053919585.1. Classification (NCBI taxonomy): domain Eukaryota; kingdom Metazoa; phylum Mollusca; class Cephalopoda; order Sepiida; family Sepiolidae; genus Euprymna; species Euprymna scolopes. Next base: position 98,703,668 of record NC_136527.1, on the reverse strand, counting down.
TCTTCCCTCAATAATAGAAACACACTTTATACCTACAACTTCAACTTTATTCGCATCTACTGAAAACCTGCCCATATATCTATTTACCTAATTACACACGACTCAAAACTTAATGTTTTATCCGTACTATATTGCACTTACATTTTAATCCTCCTGTCATCTAAAATATAGTTTGGGCACAACTCGTAGTTCAATTCTTAACACCTACTCATACTGTAACGTTATCCTAGACCGAAGCTAACATGAATAAAATTTAAATAAATATATATATATATATATATATATATATATATATATATCAGCAAAAACGGCCGGGTAGCTGAAACAATAATGTAACTTAACAGAAAGGTATGGTAATAAAATATAAAACGTATATATATATATGCGTTTACCAAGGTAATCAAAATGGTAAACTTAAAATATATTATAAATATTAAAGAGTTAATATTTACAAGTAAAATAAACTCAGCCAGATGTAAAAGCTCAATAAAACCGAAAAGGAAACAGAGCTTATAATATGAACAAATGATTAATAAAACATGTTAAAAGACATCTTGAAAAAGAGTTAAAAACATATTCAATTTTAAAAAAGGAAGCATAAGATAAATGGATAATCCTTAATCTTCGAAACTCCGCGGATTAAGGACTATCCACTTATCTTGTGTTTCCTTTTTTAAAATTAAATATGTTTTTAACTCTTTTTCAAGATGTCTTTTAACATGTTTTATTAATCATTTGTTCATATATATATATATATATATATATATATATATATATTTTAAAAGCGAAGTGGGGGCATTTTTTTTTTTAAACCTTATAAATGAGGTTTAAAAAAAAAAAATGTCCCACTTCGCTTTTAAACTATTACAATTCTGTTGTACTTCGACTTTTATATATATATATATATATATATATATATAATTATTTTCTACTATAATAATTAAATACCTACAGACACTAGTGTTTCATCCTTTCGGGAATCTTCAGTGCAGGGTGTCACGATTAATACCAGTCGAACGATCCGAACCCCGTATCACGAGACATCTGGCTCGATTAGCGGAGACCTAATCCATTCGGCTACCATAAACCGCTTGAAATAACGTTGAATTTTAAACATCTTAATTTTAAATGTTCATTTACGTCAGTCAGACAGTGATCTAATCGTTATATATATATATAAAAGGAAACGCTCAAACCACATTATCTCCTTTCTAACAAGCCTTCTTACAATCATAGTTGCTTACACAGCATGAGCTCTACTCACCCCCTTTATCAATCTAACAATGAGATAGCAATGTCCCTAAATCACTTTGAGGAGTGTAGCTATCAGCAGTAATTTTCGAAGGATTCAGTCATTGCCTTGAATTTGTGTGCATCCGTTCTTCCCTCAGGCGTTGTATCATCAGCAAATCTACCCATCTCGGACTCAATATTATCGAGGACGTCATTGATGAATATCAAGAATCATAGTGGTTCAAGGATTGATCCCTGAGGCACTTTTTTTTTTTTTTTTTTTACAGAGGTATCACCACATTATCAAGGCCAAGAGGCCACTCGAGGATAACGGTTAAAAAGTGTACGGTAGAAAATTGGACAATACAGTAATCGATTCGGTAAATTTGTTAACCTATATGGAACGGCGCATCAAGAACTTGTTTAAGTTAGACTTGAAGACAGCCATGTTGTAGTCAGCCGGAAAGCAGGAAAACGGAAGACAATTCCACAGGCGTGCAGTTCTAAGAAAGAAGCTTTGTTCACGGAATCTACGTTTAGGTTTAGGCACAGATAAAGAGTGGGGGGAATTATTGATAGTGTTTACAGCTAGACGAGTGTTTCTTGTGAAAGTTTGGCGAGGGGGGGACCATAGACTGAAGCTCAGTCGAACACTTTCCATGAAAATAACGATACATCAGAGACAAACTCGCAACATCTCTTCTGTGAGATAGAGGTTGCAGGGAAGAGAAAAGGACATCTCCTACGAGGCTATGAAGTCTATTTTGAACTCTATCAAGGCAGGACAAGTCCTTTCTAGCAGCTCCTGCCCAGATGTGGCAACAGTATTCCATCCTTGGACGTACCTGGCTCTTATATAGATAGGGAATAGCATTAGTAGTTAGATATTTACCGGATCGATAGAAAGATCCAACCATTTTTCCAGCGGCCTTGGCAACAAATTTGATATACGTGTTCCATTTCAGATCAGGAGTAAAGGTCAAGCCCAGAAGCTTGTCAAAACTTGAGGCCTCCTCAAGACGAGAGCCATTCATTTCAGTTGATGCCAGATGTGGATGAGAGTGTTGATGATGTAAAGGGAGAAGCTTGGTTTTAGATGCATTAAAAGTAACCAACCACTCCTTTCCCCATTGTCCTACGTGCTCAAGATCAGAGGAGAGAGAATCGGAGAGAACTTGGTCGTTTACTGTCTTAAATGTGCTACCATAAATGGTAGTGTCATCAGCACTCCTGCATTAATGTTATACTGCTTGAATGAACGTCGATCAATGACCACCTGGATGGTCCTACTGTCTAAGAACGATCTAATTATATTTAATATTCATTTAGTTATATCATATGATTTGATTTATTTCATAATCAAATAAAAAATAGAATTTTTATTTGATTAAATAATTCAAAATACAAAAAAGGATTTTTGTTTTAATTATTTTATCGTACAATAATTTATATCACTTTGGTCAAACATTAAAAAAAAAATGTTAATGACAGTTTTGGTAGGAAAAAAAAAAGTCCACTGAGATCAGCCCACTGCTACGAGGACATGCGAGGGAGAAAAAGCGAAAATACTTCAGGAAGACGTCCCCTA
>NC_136527.1:98663347-98695847 GCF_053919585.1 Euprymna scolopes | reverse complement strand
TTTACTCACATAAAATATATGAAAGTATAGATTTATGCGTAAACTTTAAGTATTTACTTCAAAAGTGCTCAATACGTAGGTAGAGCTAGTTAGTAATTTATAAAATATATATGGCGATTAAGCTACACTGAATTTCCGCGTTTCATCCACTCTAGGATTCGTCAGGCTTATGCGCGAATTCTGTGGTTGTTTATCGGTTATCAATAGAAGAGGAAAGAAAGCTGATTGGCTAACTAAAATCTCAATAGAAGAGGACCATATAAAAATGATAAACAACCACAGAATTCGCGCATAAGCCTGACGAATCCTAGAGTGGATAAAACGTGGAATATTCAGTGTAGCTTAATCGCCATATAAATTTTATAAATTACTATATATATATATATATATATATATATATATATATATATATATACACACACACACACATATCTATAAACATATATACATATACAATACATAATACACATACATATATACAAATACATGCACACATATACAGATACATACATATGTATTCATACACTCACATATATACATGCATATATACACATACATACTTCTTCTTCTTCTTCTTGCTCGTCCGTCGAAATCGACGATGACCAAGGTATCAATCAATTCGGCGTCAAGGGTTTGTGGGTCCTGAGATGGCTGATGAGGCCAATCCGTGCTCGGCAGACTCTTCCACACTCTGGACACTTGAAGGCGGTATCGGCAGGCTGTGAACCGGCAGCTCTCTCCTTCCTCCTCTTGCGCTTCTGCTGGTCGTGTCTCATGCGTTTATTCTCTGCCCTGTCGGCTCCTAGGCTGATGACGCAACGCCAGGCCGAACGTTTAGCAGCGCGACTCTCCCAACATACACACACATATGCACATACATATATACACACACACAAACATATATATACGTATATACATACAAACACACATAAACATGCACACACATTTTTTTTTCATGTCAAACTCATTTAATCGTCCATTTGTGCCTCCACGACATAGACACTCTCGACAAAACCGACAGGCAGCTAAATCCCACCCCCACAAAGTAGAGATCCCTAGATGCAGAAGATCTTTCTACTCTAGTAGTTTCTTCCCCAGAACCGCTAGACTCTGGAATTCCATTCCAGGTCCCTGCTTCCCCAACTGTACTGACATGCAGAAGTTCAAGTGTAACATGAACTGACATCTTGCTGCCCAAATCCCAACATAGTGCCCCAGCAGTTGCTGCCCCTGATAGTAGCCCCCTACACTAAAGTGGCAATGTGCCTTGTTTGGGGTGAAGATGTAAAAAAAAAAAAAATTAAAAAAAAGAAATCAACATTATACCGGTTGTGATAGGAGCAACTGGCTTAATAAAAAAGAATCTTCAGAAATACTTAGAAGCAATCCCTGGAAGACCAAGCTGTAATGAAATACAAATAGCAGCCATAAAGGGAACAGCATCTATTCTTAAAAGAGCCCTCGGATATAAATTTAAATCATAACAGAATCAAGTGTTAGCTCCAGGAAGGAGCCCCTTGATCTCTTAAAACTTACTGAAGTAAAATGCAAAAAAAAAAAAAATAGGTAAGATTATACAAGGAACAATTTACCTGGTGGACTAATTTGAAAAAAAAAAAAAAAAAACAGGTAAGATTATACAAGGAACAATTTACCCGGTGGACTAATTTGAAAAAAAAAAAAAAAAAAATAGGTAAGATTATACAAGGAACAATTTACCCGGTGGACTAATTTGAAAAAAAAAAAAAAAAAAAAACAGGTAAGATTATACAAGGAACAATTTACCCGGTGGACTAATTTGAAAAAAAAAAAAAAAAAAATAGGTAAGATTATACAAGGAACAATTTACCCGGTGGACTAATTTGAAAAAAAAAACAAAAAAAAACAGGTAAGATTATACAAGGAACAATTTACCCGGTGGACTAATTTGAAAAAAAAAAAAAAAAAAATAGGTAAGATTATACAAGGAACAATTTACCCGGTGGACTAATTTGAAAAAAAAAAAAAAAAAAAACAGGTAAGATTATACAAGGAACAATTTACCCGGTGGACTAATTTGAAAAAAAAAAAAAAAAAATAGGTAAGATTATACAAGGAACAATTTACCCGGTGGACTAATTTGAAAAAAAAAAAACAGGTAAGATTATACAAGGAACAATTTACCCGGTGGACTAATTTGAAAAAAAAAAAATAGGTAAGATTATACAAGGAACAATTTACCCGGTGGACTAATTTGAAAAAAAAAAAAAAAAAAAAAATAGGTAAGATTATACAAGGAACAATTTACCTGGTGGACTAATTTGAAAAAAAACAAAAAAAAAAACAGGTAAGATTATACAAGGAACAATTTACCCGGTGGACTAATTTGAAAAAAAAAAAAAAAAAAAATAGGTAAGATTATACAAGGAACAATTTACCCGGTGGACTAATTTGAAAAAAAAAAAAAAAAAAAACAGGTAAGATTATACAAGGAACAATTTACCCGGTGGACTAATTTGAAAAAAAAAAAAAAAAAAAATAGGTAAGATTATACAAGGAACAATTTACCCGGTGGACTAATTTGAAAAAAAAAAAAAAAAAAAATAGGTAAGATTATACAAGGAACAATTTACCTGGTGGACTAATTTGAAAAAAAAAAAGAAAAAAAAAACAGGTAAGATTATACAAGGAACAATTTACCTGGTGGACTAATTTGAAAAAAAAAAAAAAGAAAAGAAAAAAAAAAAACAGGTAAGATTATACAAGGAACAATTTACCTGGTGGACTAATTTGAAAAAAAAAAAAAAAGAAAAGAAAAAAAAAAAACAGGTAAGATTATACAAGGAACAATTTACCTGGTGGACTAATTTGAAAAAAAAAAAAAAAAAAACAGGTAAGATTATACAAGGAACAATTTACCCGGTGGACTAATTTGAAAAAAAAAAAAAAAAAAAATAGGTAAGATTATACAAGGAACAATTTACCTGGTGGACTAATTTGAAAAAAAAAAGAAAAAAAAAAATAGGTAAGATTATACAAGGAACAATTTACCTGGTGGACTAATTTGAAAAAATAAAATAAAAAAAAATAGGTAAGATTATACAAGGAACAATTTATCTGGTAGACTAATTTAAAAAAAAAAAAAAAAATGATAATGTCGTTCATCAAATTCCGTCTGTGTTTGTTTACAATATCACGTCAGCTGATATTTGGGCTTGACGATCTTAAAAACAGTCTTTCTTCTCTCATAGATTTAAAAAAAAAAAAAAAATTTTTACAGGTGAATATTTAATGTTACACCGGCCAAGGTTACACCGGTGTAAAAATTCTTTTCATCTATAAAAGAAGAAAAGACTATTTTTAAGATCGGATTTTTTTCGATTTGACACTTATCGGGTGAATTTCTGTAGAAAACATATCTAAGAACACTGCCAGACATATAAATTACCCTTCTGTGAAATTTGAAAAAGATAGGCTCAGCTGTTTCAGAACCTATAAGGAATAAGGAAGGAACTCGCACACAAAGTAGCTTTTATATAATAGTGTGTGTGTGTGTGTGTGTGTGTGTATATAAGTGAAAGTGTCTGCGTGTATGTCTGTATACATTTCCCTACACAATAAGTGTCAATTTTCAGTCTACTCGAAATTTGATATACAGGGTACTGAGATTTGGGAAAATCTTTGTAATCCGTTTTCAGCCAGAAATTTGAGTGTTAAGAGGTCAAAGTTCAACGATTTGACCTTTGAGAACTTACTAAACTCCTCTGCCAATTTTGGATCTAAACACTTGAAATTTTAGATCTAGATTCCTTGGACATGGATCTAACTTAATAACTTTATTTGAGCTCAAAACAATAAATATTAAGGGGTCAAAGTTAAAAATTGACCGCATTTTTTTTTTTTTTTTTTGCTCAACATACACCTTCAAACAGCCGGGCAACGCCGGGCTGAAATACTAGTATATATATATATATATATATATATATATACACACACACACACACACAGAGTAAAAGTTCTCTTAAGAGGAACGAGTTCAGTGAATTATGTTTGGGAAGGAAAATAACCATGTTCTAATTTCATTCTCTGTATTTACCCATTATTTTTTGGGTTCGCCTTTGTCCCATTTGTGGAAGAGTGGGTGGGGCTCCTGGGACCTTTATTCAAACCCCCTGGGATAGGTACTCCTCATTCCCACACCATTCAGTACACATTCCAGAAACTAATTTTTAACCCCCTTCTTAGAAACCTCATAAACTTATTCTAAGCACGAACAGTGAACATAAACCGATTTTTTTTTTTTTTTTTTTTTTCAAAGGAGTCATCTCTTATCAAGGCCCGGAGGCCGCTCGAGGATAAGAGTTAACAGTATTCAGTGAGGCAATATCGTAGTAATCGTTAGTAGTGGAAATTTGGTAAATTGGATTACTTAAAGGGAACGGCTCATCAAGAACTTGTTTACATTGGACTTGAAGATGACGATATTGTAGTCAGCTGGAAAGCAGGCAAACAGAACAGAGTTCCACAGAAAGCAGCTTTGTACATGAAATCTACGTTTAGGTTTAGGCACAGATAAACAGTAGGGAAAATTATTGACAGTGGTTTCAGCTAGATGAGTGTTTTTTTGTGAAAGGTTGGTGAAGGACGGGGGACCATAGATTGGAGCCCAGTCGAGCACTTACCATGAAAATAACAATAAAGCAGAGATAGGCTCACAACGTCTCTTCTGTGGGAAAGAGGTTGCAGGGAAGAGAAAAGGGCATCTCCTACTAGGCTACAAAGTCTATTTTGAACTCTGTCAAGGCAGGATAAGCTGCTTCTAGCAGCTTATCCTGCCCAGATGTGGCAACAGTACTCCATCGTTGGATGTACTTGGCTTTTATATAGGTAGAGAATTGCATCGGCAGTGAGATATCTTTTTAGACTAAAAATTTACATTCATAATTTTTTTTTTTTTGTATATAAAAACAACAATGACTATGAAGTCAAATTTTTTGAAGCATGAAGTTCGAATCATTTTAAATAGTTAAAAAAAATCATACTAGGGTCTTTCCAATTAAATAAGTTTTCAACTCAAAAAAGTTAAAGAGCTGCGAAGACGAGAGTGATACCATTAAAACGAGTGAACTTTTGTGCTCCAGAATTTATTTTTCTATAGTCACAAAATGAAAAACGGATTAAAAAACAGACAAAAAAAAAAAAAAATAAGTGAATCCCCAGGAGATATCAAAACCTCGTGAAAATGAACAAACGGTGCAGTTTTAGGCCTTAACATATGTAAATTTGTGTTCTGCACTATGCAAAAAAAAAAAGAAATGGCCAAGTCCATCATTCTCCCCACTTCCATTTAACCCCAAAAGTCTCCAAGGCCTTAACATATTTAAATTTGAGTTCAGCACCATGCAAAACTGCTAAATAGACATACACAGAAAATTTTGGACAAATATGGTAAAATAGTCCCAAAAATGGAATATTTTTATTAGCCCCAAAAGAGCCCCTGGGGCACACCCAAGAGTTATCGCGAAGTATAGACAAACAAAATTACATCGAAATCAGTTAGTTACAACTTTTCAGAAAAGTTTTTTTAAAAATCCAAGGCATCAATTTTTTTTAATAAGCACAAAAGTGTCAATTTTAACCATTTTAACCCGAAAGGCACAGCATGCAACCGAAATTTTCCTGGAAAATCAGTTCTGTTACTTTTTTACTCATATCATGTTTAATGTTTGTGCAAAATTTCAAAAAATTCCAAGGCGTAGTTATTGAGAAAAGTGCAGACAGACAAGCGAACAAGGGTGAATTTACAGGTCCACCCTCCTTTCATCAGGGAACCAAAAATTAAAATATTTATCTAGGTATTTTTTCTGTCCTTGTTTTAAAATAATCTCGTCAAATTTTGATTGGAGTAATCACCCTTGGTGCCGTCATCCTCGTCCGTGAAATAGGCAAACTGGCTACAACACGATCAATCTCATTAAAATTTGATTTTTCTCTAAAATTATTTTTTTAATAAGAATTTTATTCCATAACGAGTACATACAATATAAATCTTTTTCAATATTTTCGTTTTCTTCGGTAAACTGCACAAGCTGTCAGAATTTTATTTTTTTATCAACGTCGCCTTCAGCAGTGCAGAAAAGAAGTGGGTGGGGGCTGTCAGCATTTTTGGTTAACCTGTAGCATTCATCTTACTCTCTTCCCTTCTCATCTTGCCTTACCCCTTGTCTAGCAGTCATTTCAACCTGAAAGGCCTTTTTAGCTGACAAATGTGTGGGTGTGTGTGTGCGTCACTCTTTCCCTTTTTATCATAGTCCTCGCGGACATTTCTATTCACTTATCAAGCAATGATGATGATTGGTTGCTGTGAAAACAATCCCAGAAATCACTTTTTCTTGCGCCTTTTTCAAATTAGTTCCGGATAAGACTTTGTGAGAGCAAGTCACTTTTCTGGGATTCCGCCGAGAAGTGACCAACATAAAAACACTCAACCTTTATTGGGTGGTTGGAAATTGGTGTTTTAAAATACACCATTTATTGAAGAAGTCAACCCTTTTCAGAGAAAAGGAATATTATTTCTGAAGAAGAAAAAGACAATCCTTTTCATAGAAAAGGATTAGCATTTGGACACTCCATACTATGAAGAGAGAGAGAGCCAAACTTTAAAAAAAAAAAAAGAAAAGAAAACGTTTGAAAGTTTCGTTTGTTTTGAAAAAAACAGACAGGGGAGAAAAAAAAATACACTTTTAAAGAACTTTGCAACTCTGCCTTGCATGTTTTCTTTCCTGGAAAAAGAAAAGATCTTTTTATTGAAAGACTGAATTTTAATATATATATATATATATATATATATATATATATATATATATATATATATATATATACTGGAATACTCTAAGGTCAAATCGTTGAACTTTGACCCCTTAACAGCCAAATTTCTGGCCGAAAACCGATCACAAATATTTTCCCAAATCTCAGTACCCTGTATGTCAAATTTCGAGTCTGTAGACTTAAAATTGACAAAGTTATTGCTAAGGGAAATGTAGATACACAAACATGTTCACTTTTATAAATATATAGATAGACTAAACCAAAAATATATGCGTATACTAAATATATATGGAAACAATTTTGTGTTTACTGTAAACTTTTTATGCAAATATTATGCAAGTATAAATCATGTAGAATATCTGCATGAATATAATTACACGTAATAGTTAACTAAAGATGATTATCCCATAAAACCGAAATAACTAATAGGGAATTAATAAAAAATTAATGTTGAAAATAATATGCAAATTAGCTAGATCGTTTGCTAGTGAATGCAATTCCACAAGCCATATATGAAAAAATTGTATTTTCTTTTTTAATAAATAGAAAAGAGGGTTTTTAATATGAATATCAATACACACAAATGAAAAACGAATTTATAGTATGGATCACCTTAAGGGTTTTTTTTGTTTTTTTTTTAAATAAAAGCAATCATAATATTTTAATTTCTTTAAATTCGGATCATTTTAATCTCATTTCAGGTATTTCATTTGCTTTACTTGTTTAATTTTTTATTTATTTTTTTCTTTGAATACCATTTAGATCTTTTTACTCATTTAAACTTTTGAAAGGATTTTTCTTTGTATTTTGATATAACCTCAATTCACTAAATCCGTCCATTATTATTTACTTAGATCTTCGGCGCTTCTACACTATCAGACCAAAATTTCGGAAATCGCAATTGTATCTACGTATTCCTCGTATTTTTAGGATGATTATATCCAAAAATTACGAAAATCGATGAGGTAGAAACTTACTTATTAAAGAAAATAGAAAATAGAAATTCAAGAAAACTATCATATTTGCTTATGTAAGACACAGGAGAGTTCAAAAGGGAGGTAATTTTCCATTTCGATTTATTTTTTTAAAACAAGATGGCAGCAATTTTTCACCTGCTAACATGATTAAAGGTTTTTTTTTTAATAATTCAGGTAATTTTCAGGTAATTTCGACTGCGTACATTGGAAGCTAACATTGTAATCTATAAATAGAAAAGCGAAAATGTATGTATGTGTGTTCTATTTTTCTGTGTGTCTACAAAAGGCTTTTTTTCAGAGAAACGGTCGCTCGCCTCAAAACTTTTTATATCACATATAAATCATAATATCTCACAGTTAACAACCAAGCTCGCGTGTCTATTTAATTTGCTCGATTTCGGGAAGATAAATATTCAACATTTGTCGCTCGCCGCATGTGGGTTAGTCTTTTTCCTATAACATCTTGGGGGGGGGCGTTCAGCAGTAAATGAAATCCCGCAGTCAAACTTGACCTCATTAACTCATTAAAACGGGCACCTGCTAAATCCAAGTAATTAAATAAATTCAAACGTGTTTCCGTAAGCATGTCGCGGTGGGGCAATGGTTAATGTTGCACTTTTTTTTTTTTTTCACAACTTTGCCTCAACGGTTCGGGTTCGATCCTCATACTTACTTTTTTTTTAAAAAAAAAAAACCCACACCTCCAAACACCCGGGCAACGCCGGGTACCCCTCGCTAGTTTATTAGAATTGGCAAAAAAAAAAAATCAGTAGAAAAAAATTGATTTTTATCTGAAAACTCCACCTATCAACTACAAAATTTCGTTCTGATAGTGTAGAAGCGCCACAATTCCGTCAAATTGTGAAGATTCGTAGGAATCTTAATTCATTAACGCTATTTACCATTTTACAGAATTGGCAATAAAGGTTTGTTTGTTTTTTTTTTGTTTTTTACAATACGACCACAATCAGATTTTTCATCTTTTTTTTTTTTTTTCTTTACTTTATCTCATCAAAAATGCAACTTGAAACTTTTTCAAGGCAAACATTTGAAATTGTTTTTCAGGAAAAACCTTTAGCTGATCTTTAAATGAAAAAAGAAAAAAAATTTATTTAAGGATCAGATATGATGAATAACGGATAAACTTTATTTCTGTTGCCTGGCAAAGGGCCTTTGGTTTTTTAATAAACCAATCCTTCCGAAACATTAGCATGTGCAGTGTAGCAACTATGTAATATTTGTCTACATAAATTAAAAAAATATATATCTATATATTTATATAAGAGCAAACAGTTAATAAAACATGTTCAAAAACACTTTGAAAAAGAGTTAAAAACATATTTAATCTGAAAAGGAAACACTTGATAAGTGCATAGTCCTTAATCTACGGAGTTTTGAAGAAATATTTTCCTACTCATCAGAGGGTAGGAATTATCAAAATGCGGGATCGGATTTTGCTTGCGAAAGTATTTAATGAAATTACTATTAAGGACTATCCACTTATCAAGTGTTTCTCATATTATAAGCTCTATCTCCTATTTGGTTGTTATCGAGCTTTTACATCTGGTTGAGATAACTTTATAAATATTAATTCTTTAATATTTATAATATACTTTAGTTTTACCATCTTGGATCATTTTGGTAAATTTAATTGTAATTTTTTATTTTATATATATATATATATATATATATATATATATATATATATGTATGTATGTATATAAGCGAGATAAGACACTGATAGAAATCAGATGAAAAATCCTGATAGATATTACTTGAAGTAATACTTTCAGGGTGATCCTAGCCAAAAATGAAAAGCTCAATATTTAAGAATAGAGCAATATATAAGTTTCGTGGTTTAATTTTAAATTCTGAAAAAAACAACATATATTCGATTTAAGAATTTATTCCTTGACAATATGTGCCAATGTTGAAAATCCATGGATTAAGGAAATTAACATGATCCCTTCTATATATTCCTTTTGCCAAACAATAAATTCTTAAATCGAATATATGTCTCTATATGTTGTTTTTTCAGAATTTTAAATTTAACCATGAAACTTTATATATATATATATTATATATATATGAGAGAGAGAGAGATATTTGTTTTTCTGATACGTTTTGAATAAATTCAATTATTTACGAAAGTGCCTTTTTACCTAAATGCGAGTTGGGAATAATTCTCCCTTTAATCAATTTGGTACTCCCATATGGGGAGCGGCATATATAGTTTTTTTTTTTAAATATAATTATCGACCGACACGTCAGAGTAGCTGAATCTAGCGAGATTCAAAATTTTGCTAGATTCAACTACTCTGATGAGTCGTAGACAACGAAACATGTGTCAGTGGACAATTATATATATATATATATGTGTTTTAACAAAAACCAAGACTTCAAAGAATGGGTTGATAGCAACAAATAGTGTATTTCATCGTTAGTTACAATTGTTTCAAGACTATTCGGACAAATTCAAACATTATGTCGTTTGAAAATTTTTACAAGAACAGCCTTCCTTGAATAAAAAACACTTTAACAATAAAACATTATGTATAAATATTTCCCTTATAAGGAAAAGAAAACAAGCGAAAATATTTTACCTATATCTCATCCTTGCAAAGTATTTTTTTAAATATATATATATATATATATATATATATATATATATTCAGCCAAAAATTCAAGCAATCAAGGAAATAAATGTCGATTGACATAAAAACAAAGAAAAAAAAAAGACTTTTACAAACCGCCAATCAGAAAGTCTTTTCTCTGTCCGCGCGTCAAATGTTGGTCATAACAAAATCAAGAGAAAATGTATGGCGACTTACCTAAAATGAAAAAGAAAAACATTTTCTGAGTGAAAAAAAAACAACACAAAAAAAGACACAAAAAAAAGACACAAAAATACATACAAAAAGTACAAAATGTTTATTTTTTTAAATTTGTTTTTAAAAATTTAGAGAAGGTTTGGTAACTCATTATTTGCATGTGACAACTAATATTCTATATATTAGTGGCCTGGCAAGGCTACAGGGGAGACAACTAAACAAAAAAAAAAAAAAACTAAGTAAAATTCATCCCAAAGCAGAAAACTAAAGTTGGCCTGCCATGACACTATATATATATACTAGCATTTTAGCCCAGCGTTGCCTGGGTGTTTGGAGGTGTATGTTGAGCAAAAAAAAAAAAAGCGGTCAATTTTTTTAAACTTTGACCCCTATTATGACCCCTTAATTTTTGGGGGCTAAGTTAGATTCATGTCCAAGGAACCTATATCTAAAATTTCAAGTGTTTAGACTCAAAATTCTCGGAGGAGTTTGGTAGAGTTCTCCAAGGTCAAATCGTTGAACTTTGACCCCTTAATTGCCAAATTTCTGGCCGAAAACCGATCAAAGATTTTCCGAAATCTCAGTACCCTGTATATCAAATTTCGAGTCTGTAAACTTAAAAATGACAGAGTTATTGCGTAGGCAAACTTGGGCATATTTTCTTGGTTCGAAAATATGGGTTCTTTTTTACAAATTGTAAGAAAACTTTTTGTACGGCATAATCACGTTGACACACGGGTTTTCGCCAGATCACCAAAGTTAAGCAACATTGAACCTGGCTAGTACCAAATGGGAAGGCTATGCACTGTACGTACCTTCGGGGTAGGTTGGACGCGAGACCCCCCCCCTCCCCCAAAAGAACTCCTTGCTATAAAAGCATCTACAAAGTTGTGGATGGCGTATGTCCCTCCAGCGGCTCAAGGCTATGGAATGGATGAAATTTTAACCATAGAATAGTATTATAATCTTAAAAACAACTTGCAAAGTTTCATGTTGTTCTATTCCATAGACTATAAGATACGAGCATTTCAATGTTCAATTTGGGCTACGACTAATATATATATATATATTAATAATATATATATATAAGTGTTGGGACGATTAATCAGAATCTGAAAAATTGATGTCTATTTTCCGATGCCATAATGATTCATTTGTCTTTTTTATTTGATTTTATTAAAAGTAAAATCTTCCATTTTTTTTTTTATTTATTTTATTTATTTTATTTATTTTTTTTTAAATAAAACCTTCCCTTGCTGGTAATACTGATAAAATAAACATTTATTGATTTTAAAATTACCAATAAAGCTAAAATCGATAGATCATCACCCGCTAGTGTATTTTGACGTTTAGGAAAATATCTGCATATTTAACGCGCGTTTTCTTTACAGAAATCAGGGGAAATAACAATCTTATAGTTAAATAATTAGAGAATCGGAATCAGTAATTGTATCGGAATCGGGAAAAATATTGGAATCGTCCCATCACTAATATATATATATATATATAGCGTGTCCAGGGGTGATGAAAAAAATCCAATAAAGTGCTCGATCGTAGATGTGAGAGCTGAAGATACAATATTTATTATGACACTATATATACATATTTCAAGGTCGTAGACGAGCGTTTAAGACTCAGAATTTCACATTTAAAAAATAGTGATTTAAAATATATATATATATATTAGTGTTGGGACGATTAATCGGAATCGGAAAAATTTCCGATGCCAAAACGATTCTTTTTATTGTCTTTTCTATATGATTTTGTTAAAAGTAAAATCTTCCATTGCTAGCAATAATGATAAAATAATAAATATTTATTGATTTTATAATATCAGTAAAGCTAAAATCGATAAATAATCATCCGCAAATGTATCTTGCCGTTTAGGAAAATATCTGCATTTTTACGAAAATCAGGGAAAATAATAGTTGAATAATTAGAGATTTATAAAGAATCGGAATCAGTAATTGTATCGGAATCGGGAAAAATATTGGAATCGTCCCATCACTAATATATATATATATATATATATATATATATATATACTTCCCCCAAACCTCTGGCCTTGATAGAGAGCAGACTAAAACTTGCTATGCTGTTATGGTTTCAAATGATCTGAAATAGTAGCAATGGGAGACTTGATTCCAAATATTTTCCCCTCTTTCGGAAATAGGATATGATTATGAATATCTCCAGTATCGAATAATCTTGATACACTGTGAAATTTACTTTATGTATGAAAACAAAAGAGGGGAATTATAACATATGAGAAATATTTGGAATCAAGTCTCCTCTTGCTGTTATTTCAGATCATTTGAAACCACAGTAGCAAGTTTTTGTCTCCCCTCCACCCAGGCCAGAGGTTTTGGGAAAATATCAGATATTTTGTAATTCATATCAAAAACTAGGAAAACAAACAACTATGATTGAACTATTGGTAAAGGTGCAGTATCTTTCCAATCGCAAAACAATCGTTTATAAATCTTTGAGGGTGTTAAAAATGAACACAGGAAACGAGCAATTTCAATGATATGAATAAATTATAGTTTTAGAAAGTGGGGGATCAATTTTCTATATTAATTTAACATAAAATAAACACCCAATTTATAGCCAAGCTGGCCATAAAGTGGGTGTCCATTTTATATTAAATTAATAGATGAAAGCGATCCCTCACTTGTTTAAACAATGTATGATCCTGAGAGCAAATGTCACACAGCCCAGTACACAATTCAGGTCAGTAGCTTTCCAACGAGCCTTCATTTGTTAAATTCTTAATAGTTGCTGAGATTTCGAAATTATATATATATATATATATATATATATATATATATATAGTAAATCGTTAATAAAACATGGTAAAAAACATTTTGAAAAAGAGTTAAAAACATATTTAATCTGAAAAGGAAACACAAGATAAATGGATAGTCCTTAATCCGCGGAGTTTCGAAGAAATACTTTTCTTCTCATCAGAGGGTAGGAATTAGCAAAATGCGGGATCGGATTTTGCATGCAGAAGTATTTGATGAAACAACAAGTAAGTCAAAGATCTTACTTGAAAACAAAATAAGTTAAGCAGAGGGAATATGGTGAAGAAAAAGGTGATTACACATGAATGGATAGTCTGGTGGAAGATAAAAAATCCAGTGAAGGTAAAATCCAAATGTAAAACTTCAAGAAAGTTAAAAGAATTTCCATTTGTACAAGTAAAATCCAAGGAAATCCCGTAATTGGAAGAAGATGGTCCATAATAATCCAAAGGCAGAAATCCATGGCATAATTCACAAAAATGTGTACAAGGAAAAAAGAAAAGATTCCAATAATATTAATAAAAGGAAAAGAAAGTATGTTTTTCACTCTACTTCCGAGACATAAATATAAATAAGAAAGATCAGGGAAGAGAAAGAGGAGAGGGAAAAAAAATGATGATAAAGTTAAATATAAAATATAAAATAAAGGGAAACAAAAGTCAAAACGACCCAGACAGGAAATGTTAAAGGCACAAAAAAAATATTTAGGGCAAAATAATATAGGTCAACTGAAATGTACAGGTCATCACTTAAAAAAATGTCAGCAAGAGTTGTTAGACGACACTAAATGAAAATAAATAAATTAATTAATAAATAAATAAATAAATAAATAGAAAATAAATAATAAAGAATAAATAAATAAAAAATATATATATAAAATATAAAATAAAATAAATAAAAAATAAGATAAAAATTATTTAAGGGGAGAGGATGGCCGGTATCTGCAAATTCAGGAAAAAGCAAGAAAAAAAAGTAAGTAAATGCATATAGTAAAATATAAGTAAATATACATACAAGATATGAAAGTGTGGGTAGATTGATATATTAGATAGATAGGAAAGTTTAAAGAATAAAGCTGAAAATGCAGATAAATAACCGGCCGTGCAAAGAAGAGATAAAGAATTAAAATAAAGGATTATTAAATTATAAAATATTAAGAAAAACGATAAAGTTAAAGAAAAAATTTTTTATATCTATATAAAAGGTAAAAGTAATAACTATGTAATTTCAAAATTGCCATAATTAAATTTGGACTTATGTTTACAGAAAGAGATCAGTTCATTTTTAGAATTTATTATATTATTACTTTGAGGGGAAGTAATTATAGTTATAGCTTCGGTTGTGCAGAGGCGACATGACTTAGAGCCTGGAGTATAAGACTTAACTTTTTTATGATAGTCCATTTGAATGAGAAGGGGGTATTGTTAGAGTTAAGTCTTTTAATTAAAGTGGTTAGAGAAGTTCCTTGGTTATTATTAGAATTATGGTTGTTAAAAGAAGAAATGTGGTTTGATATTCTTTTCTTAATTAATGTTGAAGTAGCACCGATATATGTATGTACTTTATTAAAAGCTCGAGGTCTGGTATTAATATTAATTTGCTGATTTGTATTAGTTAAATAGTTTGAATTTTGTTCATAGTGTTCAACAAATGGTGGGACAATGTCTGTATGAGGACTATTTTGGAGGGGATAATATTCTAGAGTCAAAATTTTATAACGATTGGTAAAAAAAGAACCTATATTTTTAAACCAATAAAATGTCTAAATTTGCCTATATATATAGATATATATATATATATATATATATATATATATATACAGTGATGATCATATTTATTGGCACGGTAAAATAAAAGTTAAATTTTGTCTAATAAATTCTAAAAAAGGGATTAAATTAAAGAAAATAACAAAGTATATTATGTATTTTTAACTGGCCTTTCCGATGCAGCAATCGGATTTTAGAAAAAATAAATAACAAAGGAACAACAAACATAATTGCAAAAAACCCTTGTTCAAAATTATTGGCACGATTTATTTAATAATCAATTGTATAGCCTTTGGCCTTGATTACCTTCCTCAGTCGCTTTTCATAGTTTACAATCAAGTTGTTGCACTCTTCAGTAGTAATTTTAGCCCACTCTTTCTGGCAATAATCCTCCAATTGAATAAGATTCTTAGGCTTCCTTTGCATTACCCTCAATTTTAATGTTCTCCATAAATTTTCAATTGGATTAAGGTCTGGGCTTTGTGATGGCCACTCCAAAACATTAATATGATTGTCCTCAAGCCATTTCTTAGTCAGTTTAACCGAATGCTTTGGGTCATTATCTTGCATGAACCACCAACGACGACCAAGTGAGAGCTCTTTAGCAGAGTCTTTCAGGTGTTCATCCAATATTTTAACATAATCTTCCTTTTTTATGCTACCTGTGACCTTAACAAGTCGCCCTGGTCCAGAGGCAGCAAAGGATCCCCAAAACATCAAGCTGCCTCCACCGTGCTTCACTGTGGGTATGGTGTTCTTAGGCAGGAAAGCTTCGCCAGATTTTCTGTAAATATAAGACACTTTATTATGGCCAAATAACTCTATTTTCGTTTCGTCAGTCCATAGAACACGTTTCCAGAATGCAACATCTTTATCAATATGACGTTTTGCAAAGGCTAGCCTTGCTTTCAGGTGCATAGGCTTCAATAAGGGAGTCTTTCTCGGACGACATGCTTTTAAACCAGCTCTCTTCAAAACTCTACCAACTGTATGTCGAGATACATTCACTCCAGAGGTGCTCTGTTCATCAACAATCTCCCCAACAGAGATCCTTGGGTTTTGTTTTACTTGTCGAACAATTTTCCGTTCATCTCTTGGGGAAAGAATCCTTTTTCTCCCTCTACCCTCTAAACTCATAACGTGGCCTTGCGATTTGAACTTGTTTATTATGGCTCTAACAGTGGATTTGGGAAGGTTTAGCTTCTTTGAAATCTTATCATAGCCCTCCCCATTGGTATGGCATGCTACAACAAGCTTCCTGACGTCTTCGCTGCGTTCCTTAGTTTTAACCATGGCCATTGAAAATTATAATTTAGTCACTTATAATAGTTTAAATAAATCGCTATCTAAAAATTATCTGAAAAAAATTATTCACTGAATTAGCGTTAAACAAGCATAATATGGCTATAAAAAAGTTCAGAAAGCACGTAAACCGGAAATTGATTGATATTATACTGATACTAAAAGAAAAACAAAGCCGTGCCAATAATTTTGAACAAGGGTTTTTTGCAATTATGTTTGTTGTTCCTTTGTTGTTTATTTTTTCTAAAATCCGATTGCTGCATCGGAAAGGCCAGTTAAAAATACATAATATACTTTGTTATTTTCTTTAATTTAATCCCTTTTTTAGAATTTATTAGACAAAATTTAACTTTTATTTTACCGTGCCAATAAATATGATCATCACTGTATATATATATATATAGTGTCCTAGCAGGCCAGATTTAGTTTTGCTGCTTCGGTTGTCTCCCCTGTGGCCTTGCCAGGCCACTAATGTGTGTGTGTGTGTGTGTGTGTAGTGAACAGACATCTCGCTGCTCAACTCACTACAAATTTGGTCCCAAGTAGTAGCCCCTAACACCCAAGTGGCACTTTGCCTTGACTAGGGTGAAAAATTTAGTCATTGTATATCAGGAGGAGGAGGAAAGATTTCCAGCCTCATTCTACCAGCCTCCGTCAGAAAGTATGTTGCATGGCCTGGTCGTTTGCTGGCCATCATCCAAATTGTGTCCTACACTGTCGTCGATAACCGAAAACTATGTGGTAGGCCGCTTAAGCGGTTGATGATGTTAACAAAAGACTAAAACTTATTCCCCTTTAACTGATTCTTCATTTTATCTTGTGCGCCTCCTGTGTCCCACCTGATCTCCAGCTGTCTCGACCGCGTCCTGCTGCTGGATCAGGCTGGTTGGGTCGAGAGAACGAGGCTGGCTCTGCGGAAACTAGTTTAACTTAAAACAAATTTACAGCGTGAGTCATCCATCATCCCTAGGATGATCAGATGGCCTGCGTCATTCTAACAGACGAACCGCTTTAAAGACCTGCATGCAGGGTTTCTCAAACAAAAGCAATGGCATCTTTGAAATAAGTTTTTTTTTTCTTTTTTTTCTGGTAAATATGTAACCTCTCCATGGTTCTTTTTGCTGGCGTCATTCCTCATACTCCCCCTCCTCTCTCTTCCATTCTTTCTTTTTCTCCTCTATTCTTTGTCCCTCTCCTCCTACTCTGTTCTCTTTCTGTCCCCCCTTCTGTTCCCTCTGTCTCTCCTCCCCCTACTCTGTTCTCTCTATCTCTCGCCTCCTCCTACTGTTCTGTCTCTCTCCTTCTCCTACTGTTCTCTCTATCTCTCTCCTCCTACTGTTCCCTCTGTCTCTCTCCTCCTACTCTGTTCTCTTTCTGTCCTCCTCCTGTTCCCTCTATCACTCCTACTGTTCTGTCTCTCTCTCCTCCTACTACTGTTCTGTTCATCTCTCCTCCTACTACTGTTCTGTCCCTCTCTCCTCCCACTACTGTTCTGCCCCTCTCTTCTCCTACTGTTCCCTCTGTCTCTCTCCTCCTACTGTTCTTTCTATCCTCCTCCTGTTCCCTCTGTCACTCTCCTACTGTTCTGTCCCTCTCTCCTCCTACTACTGTTCTGTTCCTCTCTCCTCCTACTACTGTTCTGTCCCTCTCTCCTCCCACTACTGTTCTGCCCCTCTCTTCTCCCACTACTGTTCTGCCCCTCTCTTCTCCCACTAATGTTCTGCCCATCTCTCCTCCTACTGTTCCCTGTCCCTCTCTCCTCTTACTATGTTCCCTCTGTCTCTCTCCTCTTACTATGTTCCCTCTGTCGCTCTCCTCTTACTATGTTCCCTCTGTCGCTCTCCTCCTCCCGTTGTCTCTATCTCTCTCCTACTAAATTTTAGCATGCACAGTCATGAAAAATTCTTTGTTGCTTCGAACTACGGATCAAAAAAAACCCAACTGACCGATTTATGTGCGAATGTTTGTCAAAATTGCATTTTTTGTTTTATTGCAAAAACAACCAAACAAAAGAAAAAGTAATTGTCATTTCTCTGGATTTTCTTTGGCTGTGAACGACAATGGCGGATTTTTACGACTTGAATATTTTTTTTTTTTTTTTTTTTGCTATTCAAAATTTTTATTGTTTACTGAGATTTTATTATTTCGTATCTAATTGACCATAAATCAATAAGGGCTTGTAGCAGTAGGCATATGTGGCGATTTTGTATTAATTGGAGGGGGACAGTTATCTAAGCTTCACTTGCATGTCGATTTTTTATTATATCAAAAAGTTTCTATTTAAAAAAAATCCTTATATCCCCTAATATATATATATATTTGTTTTTTAAAATATAATTATCCACTGACACGTGTTTCGTCGTCTACGACTCATCAGAGTGGCTGAATCTATCGAGATTCGAAATCGGGACCCCAACGTAATGAGCCTAAACTTTTAACCTGTTCGTCCATCTCGAATGACTGTTTGGATATATCGCAATTTACTTAGATGGTATTTGTTTTTGCGATACGTTTTAAATGAATTCAATTATTTACGAAAGTGCATTTTTACCTAAATGCGAGTTGGAAATAATTTTCCCTGTAACCAATTTGGTACCCCCCCATATGGGGAGCGGCATATATATATATATTTGTTTTTAAAATATAATTATCCACTGACACGTGTTTCGTCGTCTACGACTCATCAGAATGGCTGAATCTAGCGAGATTCAAAATCGGGACCCCACGGTAATGAGCCTAAACTCTTAACCTGCTCGTCCATCTTACACGACTGCTTGGATATATCGCAATTTACTTAGATGGTATTTGTTTTAAATGATTAAAAATTGTTATATATATATATAAAATAAAAATTACAATAAGTTTACCAAGGTAATCAAAATGGTAAACTTAAAATATATTATAAATATTAAAGATTTAATATTTACAAGTAAAATAAACTCAGCCAGATGTAAAAGCTCAATAAAACCGAAAAGGAAATGGAGCTTATAATATGAACAAATGATTAATAAAACATGTTAAAAGACATCTTGAAAAAGAGTTAAAAACATATTTAATTTTAAAAAAGGAAGCACAAGATAAGTGGATAGTCCTTAATCCGCAGAGTTTCGAAGAAATACTCTCCTTCTCATCAGAGGGCAGGAATTAGCAAAATGCAGGATCGGATTTTGCATATAAAAGTATTTAATGAAACTACAAGTAAGTCACAAATCTTACTTGGTTAAAAAAGGGTGAGGTAAGGGGAACAGGAGGCAAAAGAAAAATGATAAGATTTCACATGAATATATATATATATATATAACTTTTAATTATTTAAAACTAAATTTTTTTTTTATTATTCAATTTTCACCTCAAACAAGGCACAATGACACTTTGAAGTAAGGGGCTTCTATCGGGGACATAAGCTACAGGGATATTATGAAGAGAGATGAGTAGAAAGATGTCTGTTCACATTACACTTGAACTTCTGCATGTCAGTACAGTTAAGAAAGCAGAATCCCTGAAGGGAGTTCCAAAGTCTAGCAGTTCTGATCGATGATTGATTTCCAATCAAAACCAATGATGTATTTGGACTAGAGGAAGACCTCCAATCTGTAGTGAAATGGGGACAAAAATTGATGGTCACATTCAATGCTGCCAAGACTAAGCTTGTTTCTTCTAATAATTACAAGAAACCTTCTCAACCACTAATAGCAATGGCTAAAGATACATTACCTGAAAGTACATCTTTTAAATTTCTCAGCCTAACGTTCACAGGAAACATGCATTGGAACACATACATTGAGAGCATTGACGTGAATGACCCCCCCCCCGACAAACAGCAAAATCCCACCCCTACACAGTAGAGATCCGTAGATGTAAGAAAACCTTCTACTCTAATAGTTTCTTCCCCAGAACTGCTAGAATTTGGAAATCCCTTCCGAGTTCCTACTTTCCCAACTGCACTGGCATGCAGAAGTTCCAGTGTAATGTGAACAGACATCTTGCTGCTCATCTCCCTTCATAATATTCCTGCAACTTATGTCCCTGATAGTAGCCCCCTACTTCAGCGGCTTGGATCCCACCAGTTTTGGCAAATAACAAATAAGATCCTGAACAGAAGTGTGCGTTCTATCCCAACCATTATCAATGGACCAGAGGTCATCTCGTCAGCATCAGACAAGGCCAAACTATTTGCAAAGAACTTTGCAGCTAATTCTAACCTATGTGACGAAGGATATCAACTCCCCATATTTCCTCCTATAACACAGAACACGCTAGGTAACATACAAACATCTGTGCATGAGGTCGCCAAGCTAATCAAGAACCTAGATTCCAGTAAAGCAACTGGCCCTGACGGCATTCCAATTATAGTGTTAGAAAAGCTTCAACCAGAACTTGCTCCCATACTTACGAAACTGTTTAAGCGTTGCCTTAAGGAGAAGTGCTTTCCGACTCCCTGGAAAACCTCATCAGTATGCCTTGTATTTAAGAATTCAGGTGATAAGTCATCTCCCTCTCAGTACAGACCAATAAGTCTCCTGTGTGTTATGAGTAAGTTGCTGGAATCCATATTAAATAGAGAAATAGTCAAACACCTCAGCAGAAATAACCTTCTTAGTGACACACAATATGGTTTCCGCTCTGCAAGATCTACCGCAGATGTGCTGACGGTTATATCCCACAGGATTAGTGAATCTCTTGACAAAGGCTTCCTTTCTAGGGCAATTGCTCTTGACATATCAAAGGCCTTCGACAAGGTATGGCATAAGGGTCTACTTCACAAGATTTCCAGCTACGGTATAACTGGAAATGTTTTCTCAATCATTAAATCATTTCTCACCGATAGGCTCATAAGAGTAGTGGTCGATGGACAAAAATCAGTAGTATTAATGCTGGAGTCCCTCAAGGGTCAACCCTGAGTCCAACTCTCTTCCTAATCTACATCAATGATCTCCCTAAACACATACTTAAATCATTCGTTGACATCTATGCTGATGACACGACCATCTACGGCAACACATCAAAGGCTGTAAATGACAAAGTTCTCTCTGATTCTCTCTCCTCTGATCTCAAGCGCATGGTTCAGTGGGGGAAGACGTGGCTGGTTACCTTTAATGCATCTAAAACCAAACTCCTATCTTTACATTATCTACGCTCTGATCTCATCAAGTCTGTTGGCAAGGTCGCTGGAAAGATGGTGGGATCCCTCTACCGCTCCAGAAGATATCTCACTACTAATGCAATTCTCTATCTATATAAAAGCCAAGTACGTCCAAGGATGGAGTACTACTGCCATATCTGGGCAGGAGCTGCTAAAAACAGCCTATCCTACCTTGACAGAGTACAAAATAGACTTCGTGGCTTAGTGGGGGATATCCTTTTCTCTACCCAGCAACCTCTCTCCCACAGAAGAGACGTTGCGAGCATATCCTTGTTTTATCGTTATTTCCATGGCAGATGCTAGTCTGAACCCCAATCTCTGGTCCCCCCCTTGCCAATCTTTCACGAAAAACACCCATCTAACTGAATCCACTGTTAAAAATTTCCCTCACTCTTTATCTGTGCCTAAATGAAAGCATAGATTCCATGAACAAAGCTTCTTTCTTAGAACTGCACGCCTGTGGAACTCTGTTCCGTCTGCCTGCTTCCCACCTGACTACAACCTGGATGTCTTCAAGTCGAACGTTAACAAATTCCTAATGAATCGCCCTCTTAAGTAAACACTTCATTAAATCTCCACACTAACGTACTGTACTTACAATAACCCTAATTCCTGAGTGGCTTCTGGGCCTTGATAAGTGGTGACCACCGTGTAAAAAAAAACGAAAACAAAAAAAAACATTAATATTGGAGTTTTGATAAAGTGTCTTACTTAAGGGGGCGTTTCATCAGGAATTTGTTTATGTTGACCCCCCCCCCTTGCCAATCTTTCACGATAAACACCCGTCTAGCTGAATCTACTGTTAAAAGTTTCCCCCACTCTTTATCTGTGCCTAAATCAAAGCATAGATTCCATGAGCAAATCTTTCTTAGAAGTACACGCTGTGGAACTCTCTTCCGTTTGTCTGTTTCACACCTGACTACAACTTGGATGTCTCCAAGTCCAACATAAACAAATTCCTGATGAATCGCCCTCTTAAGTAAGGCACTTTATAAAATCTCCAATACTAACGATTACTACGATACTATCCCATTGATTTCTGTACACACAATACACTTCATCCCTGAGTGGCTTCCGGGCCTTGATAAGTGGTGACTACCTTGTAAAAAAAGAAAGGGGGGGGGCTATTATTTGGGACCATCCCTAGAAAAGATTAACAATGTTTATTTACGTTACATTTAAACTTCTGCATATCAGTACAGTCAGGGAAGCGGGCAGCAGAGAAGGAATTCCTAAGTGTAGAGTAAAAAAAAATGTTTGTTGATAAGAAGGTTAGTTACTTAGGGGTATAGATATTAAAAGGTTGGGTGGGATAAAATTAAAGTTGAGTATTCTGTCGCACTGACATTGATATTAAAAGCCTAGTATTTCTGTTAAAAAATTATTAAAACAAACGGTTTAATATACTCAGTCATGGATACGAGAAGGACAATATGAAGGCTAATTTGCATATTTGAACTTTAATTATTTTATGGTTTCTTATTCAATAATTAATTTCATTTAACTATTACACTCAATTCTATTTATGCATAATTTCTACATTGTGAATAATTGTATAGCATTTAGGATGAAAATGTTCTAGCACATGCATTTATATATATATCTATCTATATCTCTATATATCTATATCTATCTATATCTCTATATATCTATATCTATCTATATATATATATATATATCTAATATAAAGCTGAATGTGTATGTGTGTATGGTCACGAATGCGACATGGCCTTCGGGCCAAGATCAAAGTGTAGTATCTGTTTCGGCAGATACTGCAAGCAAAGACCATATGTGGAGGTAACCCCACATATCAGACCTTGGTCAATGTAGGGGAAACCCTTCATACCAATTGTCACTATCCAGCTCCCCTACTCCCCCGGGGAGTTGATCCCCATTTCCCCTTCACTCCTCACATTAAAAATCGGCCTTGTGCCTAATTTGCTCGGTGGGGGAGCAAATAAATACCGTGTGTATGGTCACGAATAGACTCCTATATGGTTGACTATTTTAAAAAAACTGATTACATATAATGATAGAAGATGCATCGAGACACAGGAATGGGTATGTTTGATCTGGCAGAACAGTGGTTCATTAAAATTGTGGGGTCTGCGTTCGCGCCTGGTCCACAAAGTATGGAAGTAAAAAATTAAAAAAACGTTTACAAGTGTTTTTGATATAGATGTACATAAGAATACTTTGATAAGTATGTTTTAACTTAAATAGGGATGATATAATAAAATTGTGGGGTCTGCATTCGCGCCTGGCCTCCATAGAATGGAAATAGGCACAAACTTTAATAAAGACTTTTCATATCTATCTGCGTAAGTATACTTTGATAATTATGTTTCAGTTTGAAGAAATATGGTATAACAAAATTATGGGGTGTTCATTCGCACCTGACCTCCATAGAATGGAAATATGTCACAAAGTTTAACAAGGTTTTTTAATATAGATCCACAGAATATTGTGATAAGTATTTCAGTGTGAACAGGTATGGTATAATAAATTATGGGGTTTATTTTATTTTTACTTTCATCATATTTTGCTTTGGTTTTGATACCCCTAAATTCGAACCTATCTCTTTACAACCCTTCCTTTTCATAACCTATCATACTTTCATAAATTAGAGTCCATTTTCTGTCGGCTGTTTTCGAACCCAGTCAATGATGGGTACTTTTGCTAGTATATATATATATCTGTATTTAATTATATAAGTGACCTTGTCTGTGTGTGTGCAGAAAGGTCTCTACCAAACTTCTTTTAATTTTCAATTACAGACTTGATACGTTGTATATAAGGGATTTCGATCCGCGGAACAAATTCAATTTTGTCTTAGCCAATAAAAATAGCCGCTAAAAAGTCAGAATTTAAAAAATTGAGCTATAATACAATATGTGAACCATTAATTATATTTTAAAAAAAAACACCAAAAACAAAATCAAAAACACAAAAAATCCAAAAAAACCAAAGCATCACCCCCCCAAAAAAAAACTCCCAGAAAACCAAAACCCCAAGAACCCCCTCCCCCCAAAAAATAAATAAAATAAAAAAAACGAAACTACAATTTTACACGAAACAAAAAAACAAAAACAAGAAAACCACAAACAAAACAAAAAAAACAAAACAAAAAACAAAACAAAAAAAAACAAGAAAAAAAAACAAAAAAAAACAAAACAAAACAAAAAAATAAATAAAAATATTAAAAAACAAAACAAAAAACAAAAAAACAAAAAACAAAACAAAACAAAAAACAAAACAAAAAAAAAAAAAAAAAAAAAAAAAAAACGAAACGAAATAAAACAAAAAACAAAATAAAACAAAAAAAACAAAACAAAACAAAACAAAAAAACAAATCAAATCACAAGTGTGGCAAGTGTTTCATGCTGAGATTCAAAACTATGTGAGACTATTTTACGCTTATGATATTAGGCTCGCTGCAAAAGTAAGGAAAATTATGTTTATCTTTATTTACAGTGGCCATTAATTGTTGCCTAAAGAGCTCAATTCTTTTTAGAACAATAGTTTATGCGCAATGAAAAGCATTACTGCAGTGGTTAGACGGAATTAACTTGACATGGCAAGGAAATAAAGATGGAGGAGGGGGGAGGATGAGAGAACGGGCTAAGATCACAGGGCAGTATCTGTTTTGATGTTTCACTTAAATTTAGGCCTTGGTCAATGTAGAGGAGATCGTTCATACTGAGGCACTATTTATTTAGATACTGCCAGAGTGCCCCTTCTTTTTTTTGGGGGGGGGCTAATTTCCCACACACACATAAACGACCTTGTGTCTAATTTACTTTTGTGGGAGGTTTAAAAGCAACGCCTTTTCTGCAAGTCATCTTTTTGATTGACTTTGTTTGATTTCAACGCTTTAGACTTCCGGTCGCGTCATAAAATAGAGGTAAGACGTCAGATTTTTTTTTCACTTTTTTTCCCGCCTTCGCGTCACGGGTTCAAGCTGACCTGCCTACTAACACCTTTTTTTTTTGTTTTTGCTCAACACAAACCTACAAACACCAGGCTAGTCTTCTTTCTTCTATCTCTCTCTCTCTCTCTCTCTCTCTATATATATATATATATATATATATATATATATATATATATATATATATATATATATATATATATATATAAAAGACAAAGCGGCCGTGATCGTTTTTGTATGTCCAGCAAAGGCTTTTTCCACTGGGGTTCTCGGGGGGGGGGAGGATATTATTCTTTAGAACTTTTTATATACTCCCTAGATTATAATATCCATGATTTATGAAGGGACATCGTGTCTACATTTATTTTGATTGACTTTTATAAAATTCACACTATTTCATCCTCACAGTGTTTTTTGTATAAGAGTGAAACTGAATCGAAAGCGAAGGCCGCTTCCTGACCTTTTGTGACCCGGACATCAAAGATGTTCCAGCAGATGCTGCACTAAAGGACCATTGCCCTCAAGGCAATCAGTTTCTGGTCCATTTAGAGGCAACCCTATATACTAAGAGGCAGCACTACCAGCTTCCCCTTCCCCTCCTCTTGAGGGAGCTGGGCCCCCAATTTCCCATCCCCCTCCCCAAATTAAAAAACGGCCTTGTGTTTAATTTGCTCACTGGGGAAGCAAATAAATACCGGCATCTTCTCAGCCTTTCGTGGCGGAAGATCTTGAAAGCAATGAGCTTTGATCAATGTGGGGAAAACCCTTCATATCAGACAATTGCTATTCATCTGAGAGTTCCCCCTTTTCCGGTGGAGCTTAGTTTCCCCAAAATTGTGGGGAGACAAATAAATAAAATGGCGGAAAGCTGAACTCCACAAAAAAACAAAAAAAAACCAAAAAACAATGTGTTTTTTTTTAAAAAAAAGGTTTTAAACTTCGGACTTTACAGGTAAATTTCTAAAAAAAGCGATTTTTTTTTTGTTTAAAATTTGAATATATTATTTATTGACCTTTTCTCTTCAATTTGTGATATATAAAACTCCCCGACATAATTAATTATTTACTTTTTAATAGACATTTCAAAATGAGAGGCGTGAATTATTCGACCCCTGTCTTTCCAAGCTTATAACTCCTCGAAAAATATAATTCAAGCCCTAATTATTTTTTCAATTAAAGGAGCAAGGACCAAGGTTTCATTTAAAAAAAAAAAAAGACAAAAAAAAACAATGTGTTCTTATAAAATAAGGTTTTAAACTTCGGACTTTACAGGTAAATTTCTAAAAAAGCGATTTTTTTTTTTGTTTTAAATTTGAATATATTATTTATTGACCTTTTCTCTTCAATTTGTGATATATAAAACTCCCCGACATTAATTATTTACTTTTTAATAGACATTTCAAAATGGGTGACACTTGGGAGGGGGCGTGAATTTAAAAAAAAACGTTTGTCTAAAATATTATATTCGGTTTATTGGAAAGAACATAAAATTTCACATTGACCCTGAAAATATCGTAAAAATAGAATCAATAGAAAAATTTTGATAGATTTTTAAAGTTTAAAAATTGAAAAATATTGAGTTCGGAAAATTCATTACTGTTTAAAAAAAAAAATATTTCTATTACTTAAAACAACTGTAATAGTTTATTTTGGAAGTATAATCCATAAAGAAAATAAATAACCCACTTTTAACAGAGAAATTACGAGATTTTTATATTGTATTCGCAGTTTCGTGTTAGGGGTGTCAAAAATTCCTACAAAAATTCTGATACTGCTAGCGTAGCGGTAAAATGTCACGTTTTCTTTCACTTTCTTTTCCACCTTCGCGTCACGGGTTCGAGCCTGCCTGCCTACTGCCACTTTTTTTTTTTTTTTTTTTTTGCTCAACATACACCTGCAAACATCCGGGCAAGGCCGGGGACCCAGGCTAGTTTAATATAGAGAGAAAAATCGCTCGCCACACATAAGCTGTTTTGTAATCACTTTTTTTTTCTTTTCTTTTTTATTGACCCCTCACCCCCCACCTTTTTTCATAAGCTCATCAGAAAGAGCAAATTCTAATTTTGTACACCCTTACATGAGATCCTTTCCCTAACCCATTCCCCAACAACAAGATGATGTCTGATAAGCAGTCGCAACAATCAGGATGAAGTTATTAACTCCCATCCCCCAACAACAACTCCGCCTAAGCCAGTCGCTATTAAGTTTAGTTGTTGTTTTTTTTTTTGTTTTTTGTTTTTTTGTTTGTTTTTTTTACAATTACACGTTTTCTTGATATTTGCAAGGCTGGGATAAAGAAAATGATTAGCCATCGACCACTGCGCTCGATTAATCTTCGATCAGCTTTAATTTTGTTTTTGTTAACAAAACAAAGTATATTACTTAATTGCAATTCTTTATTGAGATGAGTATTATTTATTAATTTTTATTTATTTCGGACTATTATCCTCATCTTTTCTTAGTTGTTTCACGACGTTTCGACCAACTATTCCTCTGGCCTTCGTCAGGTGGTAACCACGACGGATAGGAACTCTGAATCTCCTAACTGCATTCACTGCAATTACTGCCGTCCATAGTTGTCGTCTCACCACGTTTTGGGCCAAGTAAGCCTCTGGCCGGCTTTGGGTAGGATTGAAACCGCTATCTTCAGACAATTCTCACCTGGAACCGTAGAGATTCAACGTCTATTCGTAATTGCAGTAAATAAAGTCAGAAGATTCAGAGTTCTTATCCCGTCGCGGTTACAACTTGACAAAACGCCAGAGAAATGGTTGGGCGAAACGTTGCGAAACAACATTCAAGAAAGATGAGGATAACAGTCCGAAATAAATAAAATTTAAAACATGAAGTGTCGTTTAAGAACTCCAATCAGGTCAGCATTCAAAGGAAACAAGGCCGATAAACAATGACAATATGTCAGCATCTTTGTTCACAAAATGTATCTTTTTTTTTGTCACAAAGAAAAAGATAATTCAGTTTTTATCCAATCACGGTTGGCAACAGATGTAGGCAATTGAAGCCGAGTGGCTCGACTCTCTAAGTTGGAACAAATCTACGAACAGTCGCAAAAAAAAATACAAGCCGAGATGGGGTTAGAATAACGGGTTTCAAGTTAACAAGGCCAATAGCCATTAGTCGCGTGCTCTCGTGTAATGAATGAATGCGTGAATGTAGGATTGACATGAAATTCTTAAAGATAAACTAAAATGACCGAAAAATGGGCTGAAATGACTTAAATAAAAAGTAAATGACTTAGAATGACTTTAATGACCTTAAGAATGACTTGAATGCTTAAAAAAATAACTGGAATCCTTCAAAAACAACTTGAATAATCTGGAGAATGACTTGAATGGCTTCGAGACTGACTGGTTGTAAAGTAGGTGATCATTTTACATTAAATTAATACAGAAAAGTGATCCCCCACTTTATATCACAAAGTTACAAACATAAGTACAGCATGTAGTAAGAACAGATACTACACTTTGAGATATAAAATCCTTTATTCATGTTAAAAATACATTGAAAATCAACAATGAACAAAAAAGTTAGGCACATGGCCAACTCAAAAGGGGGGATTGTGGGGGGGGGGTCGTTGGTCATCCTTGTCACTCCAGAACTAAACAAAATCAAAAGTTTCTCCCAGCTAGTATCTTTCACCATAATACCGCATTCACCCTTTCATACTGGAGGACGTCAACTTGCTATTTCGGAAAAAAAATTATATCGTAAAATAATCAACGGAGATTTGGTATCTGTCTGGATCCGCAACTATACTACCACTTTTATTAATTCTACTATCGCACTATTTTTCCATGATCAATCTAGGGGAACGCGATACAGTAATATGTACCCCTTATCTCTCCAAACGACGTCCAGCGAGTAATGTCACCAGATTAGGGCCTCATTTTGTGACTGGAACTGGGCTGTTTCTTCGACGAGGGTCCTGGTTGACAAGAAGATCTGGTCGGACCGGCCGCTATTCTCCCTACGTTGCTTTTGATAGAGTGTAGGACCTGTCCAGCCCTGGTTTTTCAAGTATTATTATAGTATTTTACTAGCATTTCAACCCGGCGTTGCCCGGGTGTTTGGATGTGTGTTGAGGAGCAAAAAAAAAAAAAAAAAAAAAAAAAAGTAGTAG
This sequence comes from Euprymna scolopes, assembly GCF_053919585.1. Taxonomy (NCBI): domain Eukaryota; kingdom Metazoa; phylum Mollusca; class Cephalopoda; order Sepiida; family Sepiolidae; genus Euprymna; species Euprymna scolopes. Next base: position 98,666,148 of record NC_136527.1, on the reverse strand, counting down.
TAGGAAGGCAGGCTCGAACCCGTACCGCAAAGGAGGAAAAGAATAGAAAGAAAAAAAAACTGACGTCTATGCTGTTACAACCACCACCAAACCGGAAGCGACATTTTTTAAAATTAAGGCTAGACAATCGAAAGGAGAGGATGACTTTTAAAAATATCGGCGAAAAAAGCGACCCCCCCCCCTCTCTGCAGAAAAGTTCCCAATTGAAGGTGAAGATATTAATGTTTTTAGCCAATTTTTCGATATTTGTCGTCTGAAAGGCCGAGCTTTAAAACGATACTGATCTTGGTAAAATCCGTCGCCTCTGTCGAAAGTTTTATATAGACATGCAAACATACATACATACATTAAGATCAAAGTGTAGTATCTGTTCTTCAGATGCTGCACGTCAATTTCTTGTTCTCTTTCAGTGGAGGAGCAGTCCTTCACGACTGAGACAATTTTTTTTTTGTACCTTTTCTCCACGTTAAAAAACGACCCTGGTGTCTAACTGTCCCGTGGGGAGGCATTGTAAATAGGTACATTTATATATTGGTAACTAAAAATTTTCGACCCAAACCGATTAAAAAGCTTGCCCTATCTCTGAATACCCTTTATGTCAAATTTCAAATGTTCAGACCAGAAATTGTCCGAGTAATTTGGTAGAGACCGTAGAGGTCAATTTTTTTTTTTTTTTTAACTTTGACCCCTATTATGACCCCTTAAAATATATTGTTTTGAAATTTAATGACATTGGTGACATCACTTGTAAAAATCGGCTGTTCGTTCCTTAATCGGATTTTTTTTTAATTACTGATTATCGAAACTTATCAAAGACATTTCGATACAAAACATATATAGACTGAAGTAAAATAAAAAAAAAAAAAAAGGTACCCTGATTCATGAAACCAGACTTTTATACACTTTTATTCCATCATGCTTTCTATATATACTATCATGGGTACCCGGCGTTGCCCGGGTGGAGATGAAGTTGGGTTTTGCCACTGCTGTCATTTTCGCAGCATGCAGACGTGACATAGTCGTTAAGGTTCTTGAAAAAAATCAGTTGTAAAAGTAATATTCTCCTGAAGGTTCAATCCTCAGTTTGAGCGACCAAAAAATACAATTACAAATTACTTAGAACCTCTATCCAGTCATGTCTGACGGAACAAGAACATCCCACTCCCATGGACTAAAAAAAATGTTCGATTCGAAATTCCGTCCAAATTCCCGAGTTTTGACGGAAATATTTCAAAGTTCATCAAGATACACCTGAAGGTTTAGTAAGATACTGGTTTGTACCCACTAATAAAATATAATGAACACAGCACGCAATAAACAACCTTCTTTTCAACAATAATTTGCAGCAGAAGTTGAAAGTCGGACTGAGATAGAGGAGGAAGAAGGAATAGAAAGTTCGGGTTTGTATTACTGTACACATAGATTCGAAAAAGTTGTCAAAAAAAACAAATATATAACAAATAAATGTTATCAAAGGCAAGATAAGTTACTTTTCTATCTAACTGGATATGTTTTTAGTGTTTTTATTTAACGTAACATGTTTATTCAGCTAAAAAAACATACAGTGTTTACCGATGGATTGGAAAATTTAAAATGGCGGCATGATCGCTTTTGAACACGGTAAGTTTGAGAAAATGAGTTTAAACAAAAAAATTATACAAAATATTGTCAGAAACTCGTTCAATATATGTTACCGTGACATAGGTGGACATATATTCGGTGGATTTCTAACAGTATTTTGTATAATTTGTTTGTTTTAACTCATTTTCCTGAACTTACCGTGTTCAATAGCGAGCATGCCGCCATTTTTCTTTTTAAAATATATCGATAAACATTGTATGATTTATGAAGCGATTACACATTTTAAAGTGAGTAAAACCACTAAAAACCTTTCCAGATAGGTAGAAAAGTAACGTATCTTGCCTTTGGTAACATTTATTTGGAATATATTCGATTTTTGACAACTTTTTCGAATCTATGTGTATAGTAATACAAAACCCAATCTTTTTTTTTTTTTTTTTTTTTTGTTCCCCTGACAAAAGGGTGGACCTATAAATTTGCCCTTGTCTGTTCGTCTGTCCGTACTTTTCTCAATAACTACACCTTGAAATTTTTGGAAATATTGCACAAACATTAACCATGACATGAGTAAAAAAAAAAAGTAACAGAACGGATTTTCCGCGAAAACTCTGGTTGCCCCCCCCCCCGGTGCTTTTCGGGTTAAAATGGTTAAAATTGAAACTTTTGTGCTTGTTAAAAAAATAATTGATGTCTTTGATTTTTATAAAACTTTCTGAAAAGTTGTAACTGATTTCTATATAATTTTGTTTGTCTATATTTCACGATAACTCTTGGGTGTGCCCCAGGGGCTCTTTTAGGGCTAATAAAAACACTCCATTTTTGGGTCTATTTTACCATATTTGTCCAAAATTTTCTGTGTATGTCTTTTTAGCAGTTTTGCATGGTGCTGAACTCAAAGGTTATGGCCTCGAGGACTTGTGGGGCTAAATTGGGGGGGGGGGTGATGGACTTGGTCATTTCTTTTTTTGCATAGTGCAGAACTCAAATTTAAGGCCTAAAACTGCACCGTTTGTTAATTTTCGCCAGGATTTGACATCTCCTGGGGACTTGTGGGCCTAAATTGGGGGAGGGGAATGCTGAACTTAGTCATTTGTTTTTTATGCCTCGTTCACTGTACACTCACGGGGGACCATGAATACTTCACTTGTTTGTTTTATTTTCTCATATATATATATATATAAGGCACTTCGTGAGCACGAGTTCATTCCCTATGAACTCCG
>NC_136527.1:98598347-98658347 GCF_053919585.1 Euprymna scolopes | reverse complement strand
CTAGCACGGTAGAGAGAGCCTACCTTTCTTGCAGCGGCCCTGGCAATGCCTTCAATGTAATTGTTCCAACTCATGTTTCCTGTGAACGTTAGGCCAAGGAGTTTGAAAGATGGACTCTCAGATAAAGAGTCGTTGGCCATTGCTATGGGTGGTAGAGAGGGTTTCTTGTAATTATTGAATGAAACTAGTTTAGTCTTGGCAGCATTGAATGCGACCAACCACTTTTGTCCCCATTCCACTACAGATTGGAGGTCTTCCTCTAGTGTTTCTGCCATTTCTTTAGAAATGTGTTCATTCGTCTTCCTGTCGTGTCTGCCATAGAGTGTAGTGTCATCAGCATATATACCCATCTCAGAGGCAATGTTGTCGGGGAGGTCATTTATGAATATCAGGAACAATAGAGGTCCAAGGATAGAACCCTGGGGCACTCCCGCATTTATATCATATTGTTTAGATGTGCGACCGTCGAGGACTACCTGGATTTTTCTCTTATCTAAGAAAGATTTAATTATGTTAAGTATTCTACCAGTGATACCGTATGATCTGATTTTACTGAGGAGACCCTCATGCCATACCCTGTCAAAAGCCTTAGATATTTCTAGAGCTACCGCTCTGCCTTCTCCCGCTTTGTCCAGTGAATGGTATATACGTTCAGAGATCACAGTGAGGATGTCTGCTGTGGAACGGGCTCGTCTAAATCCATATTGTTTGTCAGTCAGTAGTTTAGCATCTGTAAGATGATGGACTAGAGCATGGTTAATTATGGTCTCAAATATTTTGGCAAAAAGTGGGAGGAGGCTAATGGGGCGATAATTTGATGGGTCTGTCCTTTCGCCAGAATTCTTGAATACTGGTACAACAGAAGCAGTTTTCCAACAGCCCGGAAAGCAAGCTTCATTAAGACATTTGTTGTAGAGTTTGGAGAGAACTGGAGCTACTTCGGCTGAGCACTTTTTTAATAGCACAGCTGGGATAAGATCGGGTCCACATGCTTTTGAGGTGTCAAGGTTTTTTATGATAGCATGCACCTGAGCAGGGGTGGTTTTCAGATCGTCTAGTGTGGCGTCTGTCCGCATAGGAAAGTCAGGTAGGGGGTGGTTGGAAGGGTCCAGTGTGGAGTTTGAGGCAAACCGACTGGCAAGCATGTTAGCCTTGTCGGTTGCTGAGGAGACAACCTCGTGATTGTTGGTTAGTGGGGGAATTGTTGATTGCCCATTATTTACTACCCTGTTGTAGATTTTCCAGAAGTCTCGAGTTCCTAGTTTTTGTGCTTCGATGCGCTTTTTAGTGGTTTCCGTAAATTCTCTCTTAGCTGTCGCTATTTCTTTCTTAACGTTATTTCTAGCTTCTATATACTTCAGTCTGTTTGAACTGGACTTATGTCGGTTAAACCTACGGTATGCATGCTGCTTTTGAGTAATGGCAGTTGCACAAGTCGACGTAAACCATTGGGGAGAGTGGGGCTTACTATAAAATTTCCGCATGGGAACATGCGCTTCGATTGCAGTTTTGAACCAGTCAGTGGTCTCGTTTGCACATTGTTCAGCAGGGAGAGAGAAAATATTTTTCCATGGAGCATCTCTAATTAGTTCCCTGATGGCTTCCCAGTCAGCCTTATTATAATATCTCGTTGTTTTGAGCACTGGCTCTTCAGTTTTGGGTCTAGAGTTTAGGGCGATTTCAACCATTATCACTGCATGGTCAGCGTTCCCGAGTGGGCTGTGGGCCTTCGTTATGCAGTCATCGGGAACTGTGGTCAAAAACAGATCTAGAAGTGATGCGTGTTGTTCTTCCGGGTCAGGGAAGCGGGTTGGAAACGTAACAATTTGTGATAGGGAGTGAGATACAGCGAAGCTATGGGTTGTGCTGCCCGCTGCATCTGTGTGAGTAGAGAATCCAAGCCAGTTTTTGTGGTGGACATTAAAGTCACCAAACACATGTATTTGTGCGCTAGTGTCGAGGGACAGTGCCGTGTCTATGCTGTCAGATACTTTGTTTATTATGGAGCAGTCCTGAGTCGAGGGAGAGCGGTAGAGAAAATAATAGTAGCTAATACTGTGTTGCACGTTTAGTCTAAAGCACATAAAGGCTTGATCATCTGTTTCTAGGTTTGTTTCTCTAGTCAAGGGAAGGGTATTACGAATGTAAACTCCAAGTCCGTGCATATGTCTGTCAGAGTCCTTACGGCAGAGTGGGAGATATCCAGGCATGTTAAAATGGTTAGAGGGAATGGAGGAGTGTAGGTTAGTCTCACTTAGTGCTAAGATATCCGGGGTATTTGTTAAGAGAAATGCTTCAACATCAGCTAAGTTAGTTCTAAGCCCACGGATATTTGTGAATGAGAGCCTCAAGGGAGGAGGCAAGTTGAATTTGTTTGTCCCTAATCCTGGTTTAAGCTTATTTTTAGATTGTACTGTCGTCATATTTTTCTTAAGAGTTTCGGTAAGGGGGAGCTAAACAAGAGGTTATGAGGAGCTTCAGACATGCATCACAAGTAGAGCATCAGCTGACCTTTCTCCAATTAGGATTGTGGCCTCAGGAAAGCCCACCGGGGATGAGTGCAGGGTCCCTTTCCATGCGTGTCATGGCACTGCAAACAACCCGATATTATTCAACTGTTGATGGAGCAGCCGCTCTAAGCGCTACCAAAGAGTTAGGGCTCCTGTACTACCAGTCGGGAACAGCAGCCAGGAACTGTCAATCCGGTACCCTCAACCCTTTAGAAGAAGGTCAACCCAATCTAATCGCTCAGGCATATCTTATACTCAAGCACTCCCAAATGTCCAGTTTTAGGGGTGGGGCATGCTGGGAATGGGGAAGAACGGCGTTCATTGCCCTAGCCAGGAAACAAGATCTACCGCTGGTGTTTCTATCGAATCACTGAGATAGTGTCTCTGCGCTTGACTAATAGGCAAAGAAGGAGTATGGAAGCCGGGCGATAGACAGAGCCTATCTACTCCTTAAGCAATTTAGGTTTGCAAACCGGTGAATTTGTTTGAGTCACCAGCTCTAGGAAGGTTGTCATCCAAGACTGAAGAGGCCTCTCTCCCCTTTGGTTTAGTTTCAGAGTTTTCCTTCTCCTAGACGGATGATCTGGGAAGACCTACTGGGTCCGTCAGCCTTGAGAGGGTTTTCTCCGCGCCTAGGTTCTAATCCAGGTATTTCTGTGACCCCGCGTTGTTAGTGTTACTGGGTTAGTTTGTGAGGGATTTTATCTCTACTGATTAGTTACACTCCTCAAAGTGATTTAGGGACATGCTATTTACTTGTTAATGGATAAAGGGGGGGGTGAAGTTCATGCAGTGTAAGCGTCTATGTTTGTAAGAGGGCTTGTTAGGGAGGAGATAATGTGATTTTAGTCTTACCCTTTTTTTATTTTATTTATGTTAGCTTAGGTCTAGTATAGTGTTACAGTATGAGTAGGCATTAAGAATTGAGCTACGAGTTGTGCCCAAACTATTTTAGATGATAGGAGGGTTAAGATGTAAGGGCAATATAGCATGGATAAGACAGCAAGTTTTGAGTCATGCGTAATTAGGTGAATAGATATATGGGCAGGTTTTCAGTAGGTGCGAATAGAGTTGAAGTTGTAGGTATTTTTTAGTAAGAGTCATGGGGTGTTTTGCATAACAAGGAGTGTCGTTTCAATAACGTAATTAGTCGTTGCAAAACTCGAGGAGACAGTTGTGTAGTGCATATCGCTTTGTTTCTGGGTACTTTGGCTGTTAAGTACCTGCCTTTATGTGCATAGGCTGTTAAGTCCCTTACTGGATAGGAATGAACTGTAATGCATGCCTTAGAGGTAGAAATGTATAGATGTTTAGTGATGGCTATTAAATCAGTTTGCATGTGAGGGATTAGGGGCTGGAAGTTAGCGATTCCACTACAGATGCGGAGCAATGTGGGAGTTTAGTGGCGGATAGGTTGGAAGGAGTAGATTGTTAGCGTTCAAGAGAAGAAGGGTTATTTATTTACAGATGGATTTCCATTAGGATTTGAGTTACAGGTAAGGTTTAGTTTGAAGAAGGGAGGAAATTTTTTTTTTTTTTTTTTTTTTTTTTTTTTTATGCATGCAGGTAAGACAAACGCAATCGTCTTGGAGGTAAAATGTATAAGATTTCGTAGCTAGCTATTAGGTTTTTCCCTCCCAGTTATAGGGACAGCTAGTTCGTTGGGATTTGGAATTGTAGTCATTAAGGTCAGGCGCAGAGTGTTGGATCTATTCAGAAAATTAGCCCTAGTATCACAGCTGGGATTATGTATATTGCAGTTACAAATATAGTGTCAGTCAAATTATGAGCAACGTGCAGTGGTTTGGTATGGTATGGGTATCATGGAGGACACTTTAATACAAGCAAGCGTACGGTGATTGCATATATTAAGTATACTACTTAAATAAAGTTCTTCTGTCTTCTATAGTAGAAAGAAAGGTGGTCCTAGCTCTTCTATATTCTTGCATAGGCTATTCGTTATCGAGTAGAGTTCTTCTGACCATAAAAACGGCTCGCGTGGGACTAAGTGTTAGAGACCATTTTTACGCATATGTAATTAAAATGCATTAAATAAATACATTTAAAGAGAAGGTATACAGTTGGTAAAAGCAAAAAGAGAAATAAATAAACAAAGTGAATAAATAAATAAAAAATAAAGTAATAGAACAAACGACTCGCATGGAAGCAAAGAGTTAAAGACAATATATGCGCATATAGTTAAAATACATTTGTCAAAATTAAGAAAAAAAAAAAAAAAAAAAGAAAAACAGTTGCCATTTTGGTAATATTAGGATTTGTTAATTTAACTTAGCTTATATTGTTTGCCCATGTTCAAAATTGTCGCGTCTGTCAGCGAGGCGTAACCCTGTTAGTGTGACGGCTTCACTTCCTTTCCCCGGATTTTATATCTATTTATAGTGCGCACATGTGTATGGTAATTTTACTTTTTTATTTTGTTCTTTATTTTTAGGTTAAACTTCTGTCTTCTATAGTAGAAAGAAAGGTGGTCCTAGCTCTTCTATATTCTTGCATAGGCTATTCGTTATCGAGTAGAGTTCTTCTGACCATAAAAACGGCTCGCGTGGGACTAAGTGTTAGAGACCATAACTCATGTTTCCTGTGAACGTTAGGCTGAGGAGTTTAAAAGATATACTTTCAGGTTATGTGTTTTTGGCCATTGCTATTGGTGGTAGAGAAGGTTTCTTGTAGTTATTGAAGGAAACAAGTTTAGTCTTGGCAGCATTGAACATAACCATTAATTTCTGTCCCCATTCCACTACAGATTAAAGGTCATCCTCTAGTGTTTCTGCCATTTGTTTAGATATGTGTTCATTTGTTTTCCTGTTGTGTCTGTTATAGAGCGTGGTGTCATCAGCATATATACCCATCTCACAGACAATTTTGTCAGGGAGGTAATTCATGAATATTAGGAATAATAGAGGTCCAAGGGTAGACCCTTCAGGCACTGCCACATTTATATCATTGTTTAGATGTACGACAGTCGAGGACAACCTGGATTTTTCTCTTATCTAAGCAGGATTTAATTATTTTAAGTATCCGTCCAGTGATGCCGTATGATCTGATTTTTCTGAGAAGACCTTCATGCCATACCCTGTCAAAAGCCTTAGATATATCTAGAGCTACCGCTCTGCCCTCCCCCTGCTTTGTCCAGTGAATGGTATATACGCTCAGAGATTACAGTTAGGATGTCTGCTGTGGAACGGGCTTGCCTAAATCCATATTGTTGGTCGGTCAGAAGTTTAGCATCTGTAAGGTGATGGACTAGAACTTGGTTAATTATGGGCTCAAATATTTTGGCGAAAAGTGGGAGGAGGCTAATGGAGCGATAATTTACTGGGTCAGTTTTTTTGCCAGAATTCTTGAAAACTGGTACAACAGAAGCAGTTTGTCAGCAGGCAGGAAAACAAGATTCATTAAGGCATTTGTTGTAAAGTTTGGAGAGAACTGGAGAAACTTTGGCGGAGCACATTTTTAATAGCACAGCCGGGATGAGATCAAGTCCACATGCTTTTGAAGTGTCAAGATTTTTTATGATAGCATGAAATGACCCATATACTTGTATTTTCTTTTTAAACTAGCCTGGGTGCCCGGCTTTGGCCAGGTGTTTGGAGGTGAGGTACTGAGCAAAAAAAAGTGGTAGTAGGAAGGCAGGCTCAAACCTGTACCGCAAAGGAGGAAAGGTATGTGGAAAAATGAAAAAAGTGTAATGTTTTTGCTGTTGCACCCATCGCAAAACCGGAAGTGACGTAGGTTTAAATTAAGGCTAGTCAATTAAAAAGAGGGGATGATTTTTTAAAATAAAAAAAAGCGACCCCCTCCTTGTAGAAAAGTGCCTACATGAGGATGAAGGAATTAATGTTTTTGGCCAATTTTTCGATATTTGTCGTCCAAAGGGTCGTGCTTCAAAATGATATCGATCTCGTGAAAATCCGTTGCCTCTGTCAAAAGTTTTTGCGAGACATACAAACATTTAAACGGACAGGTGAGATTTATATTATAGATTAAAAAAAAAAAAAGGATTTTTAACATGAATATCAATACACAATATATATAGAAAGAAAGAGAGAGAAAGAAAGAAAGAAAGAGAGAGAAAGAAAGAAAGAAAGAAAGAGAGAAAGAAAGAAAGAGAGAAAGAAAGAAAGAGAAAGAAAAAGAAAGAAAGAGAGCGAGAAAGAAAGAAAGAGAGAAAGAAAGAAAGAGAGAAAGAAAGAAAGAAAGAGAGAAAGAAAGAAAGAGAGAGAGAGAGAGAGAAAGATTGCATGTGTTTTTATTATTAGCTGCATTTTCAAAAAATGAAAACCTCGTCTTAGTTCCAAGAATTTAACTTCTTTTTTTTTTTTTTTTACAAGGACATCACCACTTATCAAGGCCCGGAAGCCACTCAGGGATAAGGGTTATTGCATGCACAGTACGTTGTACGTTAGGGTTGATATTTCATAAATGGTCTACATAAGGGGGCGGTTCATCAGGAATTTGTTTACGTTGGACTTGAAGACATCCAGGTTGTAGTCAGGTGGGAAGCAGGCAGACGGAACAGAGTTCCACTGGCGTGCAGTTCTAAGAAAGAAGCTTTGTTCATGGAATCTACGTTTGGATTTAGGCACAGATAAAGAGTGGGGAAAAGTTTTGACAGCGGCTTCAGCCAGACGGATGTTTTTCGTAAAAGATTGGCGAGGGGGACCAGAGATAGGAGCTCAGACGAGCACTTGCCATGGAACTGAAAAAACGATGCGTTCCACTAATCGATTTATTTTGAAAATATAATATTGTTGTTTTCATTTTTATTATTTTTATTTTCTAAGCGGCCCACAAGCAATAATTTGCTGTGTTTCTGGCCGGTACTTCTTTGGATCAGCAAATTCATGGGCCCGTTTTTATAAACACGCAGGTCCTGGATATGACCTTAAACTATATCCGATGGTGAGGCCCCAGCTTGCGAGCTTTGGGGAGTGTGGAGCCACCCCTTAACTGCCATTGCTCGCAGGTCCACTCTGACCCGGAGTGATAGTACCTGTTAGGGTCCCAACTATGGGTTAAATAGAAACCGACTTGAAAAAAACAAATATATTCTATAAAAAAAATTTTCTTCAAAATCTTTGGATTCGGCATTAAATAACCCGAAAAGGGTTGATATGCCGTAAAAAAAAAAACAAAAAAAAACAACCAACCAACCATAAACACGCAGCCTACCGCACGTTTACCTGCAATAAATGACTGCCTGGTTTGCTTGATCCCTTTTGCAATAATATTTAATTTTGAGGTACTTGTACTGTTTAATCAAGACATTGAAAAAATGAAAATATCGAAAAAAAAAAAAAAAAAGGTTATATTGTACGCATCCGTTTTGGACTGAAGATCTCAGAAAAAATTTTTTATTTAATTTGATCAAGTAATTTTTTTTTTTTTTTTTTTTTTTTACAGCGAAAAAACACGTTTTTATGAGAGCGCGTGGAAGTCAGCCATTATGGAAATTTTTAACATGCCACGGAGAGATAACTCCAGTTAAAGCGCCGACACTCCCTCCCCATCTTTAATAACTAGCTTTTCTTCCTCGGTATCATGACAATTTTTTTTTTCGCTGTAAAAAAAAAATTGATGAGATTAAGTGAAATTTTTTTTTTTCGGAGAACTTCGTTCCATAACGGATACGTATCATACAGGGTGACCCATAAAAACGGGCCCCAGCTCTGATTAGGCCCCGTTTCTTGCTGTTTTGTCCGAATGAATTGAAAACTTTGCTCATAACTAGTTTATTATATTCAAAACATCACATCAAAACACTAGGGTCTTTGACCTTTTTTTTCTTTTTTTTTCTCCGTTCTACAGCATATGTTCTAGATGGCCTCTTTTGTTTTTGTTTTTTTGGGGGGGTCACCCTGTATAACCTTTTTCCGATATTTTCCTTTTTTAATGTCTTGATTAAACTGTACAGGAACAAATTTTTGTTATAACATGTGCAAGCAGGTTGATCAGAAAGACGAAGCAATGAAACTAAAGAAAGAAAGAAAAAAAACACACACACATAAAGAAAAGGTTGGATGCAGTTTAGCTAACCTATAAATAAAGACAAAAAAAAATTACCAAGTTAAAATCGAAACAACGGACCTTGAACTAGAAACACGGAATAAAAGTCAACTACAAAAGACACATTTTAATTCGTCCATCAATTAACGCACCTCTTTGCTCGGTATGTGTCTCTTGAACACGACGCACGTTTAAAACGATATATTTAAGTAGGAAGTTGTTTTTTTGTTGTTGTTGTTTTTTTTTAAAACTAAATTGGTCAGAAATTACGCCTCATAGGCGAGACACAAACTTAGCTAATATGAGTTCTTCAATTTTTTACGATTTTTTTTTTAAACCAAACGACTGAAAACAATGGGTGGGATGGGGTTTATCGAAATTATTTAGTTGTTAAAGTTCAGCTAAAGATGAGACACTTCTACACTATTGGGACGAAATTTTCGAAATCGTAAAACTAAATCTCACACAAAACAATGGTATCTACGTATTCCTCGTATTTTTAAGATGATTATATCCAAAAATTATGAAAATCGATAAGAAAAATTAAAGAAAATAGAATTTGATGGAAACGATCGTAAGACACAGAAGAGTTCAAAAGGGGAGTAATTTTCCGTTTTGATTCATTTTATAAAACAAGATGGCCGCAATTTTTCACCTGCTAAAACTGTTACATAAGGGCTCCTCCTGTGTATTATGATCGTTTTCATCAAATTCTATTTTCTTTAATAAAAAATTTTCAACCTTTGAGACGTGTCTTTCCCTCTTCGTGTTGTAATCCTGTACAATAAACAGACATGTATTTCTGATTTCTCTGTGTGTAAAAAAAAAATAAAACATGTTACGTTGTTAATTGATTTGTTTTCTTTTATCATCAATATAACTTCCACTATGAAGTCATTTAACGGAAGAAAGGTACGTTTTTCTTCACTTCGTAATTAATTTAACATATGTCAAATTCTCTAGTTATGATCAAAATTACCTTCCTTGAAACACCTTCCTTATGATTAAAATTACCTTCCTTGAAAGTTAATGGACATTATATTTTTGGTAATTTATGCTTTATTTTTATTGAATCACTTTAACTTATCAACCGTAGACAAGTTCACCTACCTTGGCAGTACGCTATCCCGCAATGTAGTCATTGACGATGAAATCAACACTAGACTCACTAAAGCAAGTGCTGCGTTTGGCAGACTCCACAAGAATGTATGGGACAGAAGAGGCATCACCTCCATGACAAAGATCAAAGTCTATAAAGCCGTCATACTCACCACCTTACTCGATGAATGCGAGTCGCGAACTGTCTACTAACGGCACGCTAGAAAATTAAATCACTTCCACACCACTAGACTGAGGAAACTGTTTGACATAGGCTGGCAGGAAAGAATACCAGACACAGAAGTCCTCACTCGTGCTGGACTCCCAAGCATCAGCACTATCCTGATGAAGGTTCAGCTTCGCTGGGCTGGTCATGTAGCCCGCATGACAGACTACAAAATACCCAGGAAGCTTCTGTTTGCCGAGCTCCACCATGGCAAGCGCTCCCATGGCGGCCAGAGAAAATGATTTAAAGACACGCTGAAGGCATCACTGAAGGCCTTCAATGTTGATCCGTCATCATAGGAGCAGACAGCTTTAGATAGAGCCAAGTATACGGCATAACCACATTGACACACCAGTTCCCGTCAGATCACCGAAGTTAAGCAACGTTGAGCCTGGTCATTACTAAAATGGGTGACCAATTTGGGAAGTCCAGGTGCTGTATGTAGGAGGACGTCGACACCTCCCTGCAAAAAGTTGCAAAAACCTAACGTCCTCATCTCCCCTAACGGGGATATACATGCGACTGGGGACCGCTTGTGGATTTCATACTCCTATGGAACTTCCTCCTTTGGAGGAAGCCAGTTAAACCCTGAATAGGGTTGGTGCTGATTGCACTCAAGTGGTGGGCCGCTGTTCATGACGGTGCCTGAAAACCAAAAAGTTGCTGCAGAGAAGCGCAGAAAGGACAGGAAGGGGCAATGTTTTGAAGCCTTTGATATCTGCTATGATTCCCTATTTTCACTGCAATACAACTTTTTAAGCAAAGATTGGGCTTATCAGCCATATCCGTACTCACCGATGATGACTCCCCCCCCCCACCGCACCCTACAGGATGATCAGATGGACCTCGTCATTCTAGCGGATGAACAACGAACCACTTTAATCAATTACTGTTAATATCGACGAATCTTTTGCATCTATCTATCTATCTATCTATCTATCTGCTATTATATGAAAGGAACTGTGTGTGTGTGTGTGTGTGTGTGTTTGAGAGAGAGAGAGAGAGAGTTCATTTCTTATAGACACAAAGGTACTTGATGTATCTGGAAGTGTTCTTGCATAGGTTCTTTATCGGAATGTGCCCGATAAGTATCGGAAAACGAAAAAATCCGATTAAAGGAGGAAGACCGATTTTGACCAAATTAATACTTTTCTGCAACCCAACATCACAAGTGCATTTGAGAAGTTGAATTATCACACAAGCAAAAAGGCCCAGCCCATAAAATCAACTGTGAATTCTTTGACAAGACAGGAGCACGTTTGCAATGAATGGCTCTGTTCAGAGCACAATTGAACCATGATATTTGACTTTTGCATTTTATACTTTAATTCAAGCCATTATCTATAATATAACTCACCTGTCTGTTTAAGTGTATGTATGTATGTATGTTTGCATGTCTGCCTAAAACTTTCAACAGAGGCGACGGATTTTCACAAGGTCAGTATCGTTTCGAAGCTCGACCCTTCGGAGGACAAATATCAAAAAATTGTCTAAAAACAATAATGCCTTCACCTTCAACTAGGAACTTTTCTACAAGGAGGGGTCGCTTTTTTTAGCCAATATTTTTTTTAAGTCATCCCCTCTTTTTGATTAACTAACCTTAATTTAAATCTTTGCCACTTCCGGTTTGGCGATGGGCACAGCGGCAAGGACGTCACTTTTTTTTTTTTTTTTTTTCACATTCTTCTCCTTCGCAGTACAGCTTCGAGCCTGCCTACTACCAATTTTTTTTTTTTTTTTGCTCAACACACTTCCAAATACCCGGGGCAACGCCGGGCACCAGGCTAGTCTATATATATATAAAAGGCAAAATGTGTGTGATCATTTCGTGTATGTCTTTAAAAGGCTTCTTTCGCACGCGCTCCCGGGGTCGTTACTATCGCTTAAAACTGTGTATATAGGTCCTATATAATAATATCTAGGAATTAGGAAACCGCATAGCGTATAGATTTATTTACGTCGATTTTTACAAAATTATTGCTATTTTGGCTTCTCGCGTGTTGATTGGGCTTTTTAGTATAAATAAAGTGAAACTAAACTCAAACTCCTTCGCAGTACAGCTTCGAGCCTGCCTGCCTACTATCAATTTTGTTTGTTTTGTTTTTTTTTGCTCAACACACTTCCAAATATCCGGGGCAACCCCGGGCACCAGGCTAGTTATTATATAAAAATCATTTTATAAAATCAACAGTAGATTCTCTACGGTGCAATGTAGACTGCAATGCACTGTGGACTAAGTCATTGTGGAAAGGCAGGTAAAGCTCCCTCCTGGTACACTGTGTGTGTGTGTGTGGGGGGGGTCCTAAACTAAAGCAGGCAACCAATAATTTGTTTTAAAAAAATCTGAAATTTCAGATTATAATGAAAATTGATTAGTTTTCTGCTTTCGTTTAGGACCCCCCCCCACACACACACAGTGTACCAGGAGGGAGCTTTACCTGCCTTTCCACAATGACTTAGTCCACAGTGCATTGCAGTCTACATTGCACCGTAGAGAATCTACTGTTGATTTTATAAAATAATTTTTATATAATAACTAGCCTATAAGTTTTATATATCACAAATTGAAGAGAAAAGGTCAATAAATAATATATTCAAATTTAAAACAAAAAAAGTGGTGTTTTTTAGAAATTTTCCTGTAAATTTCGAAGTTTAAAACCTTTTTTTAAACCACGTTGTTTGTTTTGTTTTTTTTTGCTTTTTTTTTTAATGAAACCTTGGTCCTTGCTCCTTTAATTGAAAAAAAGAAATTAGGGCTTAAATTACATTTTTCGAGTAGTTATAAAGCTTGGAGAAACAGGGGGTTGAATGATTTCACGCCTCCCATTTTGAAATGTCTAATCAATTGGTTTTAAAAAATCTGAAATTTCACAGATTTTAATGACAAAAAAATATTAGAGGGGGGAAAATTAGTTGATCCTCATACAATCCCAGACTGCACTACCTATATATTGACCAGTTTCCTAAGAACCTGGGTTTAATGAGTGAAAGGGAAAGAGATTCTATTAGGCACTGAAAACGATGGAGAACAGGTGTCAGGTTTGCTAAGGTGCAGTAGTGATGCCCGACTACCTTTGGAATCTGAAGAGAAACCTACTTGCCGCTGAGCATTCCAGAAGTTCAAAGAAACTGAAGTTTGAATGATGATAAAGCAACAAACAATTTATTGATACACTAGGAGTGTCAGAAACTTCGTGAAAAATATTGAATAATTCGACCCCCCGTCTTTCCAAGCTTATAACTATTAACTATTCGAAAAACGTAATTCAAACCCTATTTTTTTTTTTTTTTTCAATTAAAGGAGCAAGGTTTCATTAAAAAAACAAAAACAAAAAAAAAAACCACGTGGTTTAAAAAAAAAAAAAAAGGTTTTAAACTTCGGACTTTACAAGTAAATTTCTAAAAAAAACACTTCTTTTGTTTAAAATTAGAATATATTATTTATTGATCTTTATCTTCAATTTGTGATATATAAAACTTTGGTTAGTAAATTAATTATTTACTTTTTAACAGACATTTCAAAATGAGGGAGGGGCGTGAATATTTAACACACACACATACATACATACATACATACATACATCTGATTTATTTATATAGCTTTGCACTAGGTGTGTCAGAAATTTCGTGAAAAATATTGAATAATTCTACCCCGTCTTTCTAAGCTTATAACTCCTTGAAAAATGTAAGTCAAGGCCTAATTTTTTTTTTCAATTAAAGGCGCAAGAACCAAAAGTTTCATTATAAAAAAAAAAACAAAAAAAAACACGTTTTTTTTTTTGTTTTAAAAAAAGGTTTTAAACTTCGGACTTTACAGGTAAATTTCTAAAAACACTACTTTTTTGTTTTAAATTTGAATATATTATTTATTAACCTTTTCTCTTCAATTTGTGATATATAAAACTTTGGTAAGTAAATTATTTACTTTTTAATAGACACTTTAAAATGGGGGGGGCGTGAATTTAAAAAAAAAACGTTAGTCTAAAATATTATATTCGGTTTATTGGAAAGAGCATAAAATTTCACATTGACCCTGAAAATAGCGTAAAAATTGCATAAATAGAAAATTTTTGATAGATTTTTAAAAATTTTAAATACTGAACTCGTAAAATTCAATTAATTTCATAAAATATTTCTATTACTTTTTATACAACTTTAATAGTTTATTTTGGAAGTATAATCCATAAAGAAAATAAATAACCCACTTTTAAAAGAGAAATTACGAGTTTTTTTTATATTTTATTCGCAGTTTCGTGTTAGGTGTGTCAAAAATTCCTACAAAAAATTCTGATACACCTAATGGAGTAAATACTTTAACTTTTTAAAAGACATTTCAAAATGGGGGGGGCGTGAATTAAAAAAAAAAAGTTTGTCTAAAATATTATATTCGGTTTATTGGAAAGAGCATAAAATTTCACATTGACCCTGAAAATATCGTAAAAATTGAATCCATAGAAAAATTTTGATAGATTTTTAAAGTTTAAATTGAAAAATATTTAACTCGTAAAATTCAATTGATTTCATTAGTTTTTTTAAAAAATAAAAAATAATATTTCTATTATTTTTATACAACTTTAATAGCTTATTTTTGAAAGTATAATCCATAAAGAAAATAAACAACCCACTTTTAAAAAAAAATTACGAGTTTTTTTATATTTTATTTGCAGTTTCGTGTTAGGGGTGTCAAAAATTACTACAAAAATTCTGATACACCTTTCGATGCACATCATTCAGTTTACAGTAAGGGTAGGCTATAGAAACAAAATTTTTCAAATAAATGCCAAAAGTGGCTTATTACCTTCATTTATATGTAAATAGATGGGAACAAGTGATTTTGTTCAAAACGGGTCAAAATTGGAGGGTCGCTGGCCCCAAACGTGATTTGACCGCGTCGACGCGAGAAAATGGCCCAAATTTCGCCCCCGAACACACTTAATCACTTATTGAAAGCCACAGGGTGCATTTTTTGACTATAAATGCATTTGTATCATTAAATCTAACATCCCCATTGGCTATCCCACAAGTATAGGGTTTTTTAGGGTATCTCAGAGTCCAAAATGGGTCAAAATTACCCCAAAATTAGCCAAAAATGGTCGGAAATCACGGATTTTCCAAACTCATAATCATGAACCATTGAAGTTGTATCTATTTATGAAAGAACGATGTTATAGAAAATTGCTTTGAGAGTTATGGACGTTTTTTTTTTTTTTTTACACGGTGGTGACCACTTATTACGGCCCGGAAGCCACTCAAGGATAAGGGTTATTGCAAGTACAGTACGTTAGTGTGGAGATTTGATGAAGTGCCTACTTAAGGGGGGGGGCGGTTCATCAAGAATTTGTTTACGTTGGACTTGAAGACGTCCAGGTTGTAGTCAGGTGGGAAGCAGGCAGACGGAACAGAGTTCCACAGGCTTGCAGTTCTAAGAAAGAAGCTTTGTTCATGAAATCTACGTTTTGATTTAGGCACAGATAAAGAGTGGGGAAAAGTTTTAACAGTGGATTCAGCTAGACGGGTGTTTTCTGTAAAAGATTGGCGAGGGGAGACCAGAGATTGGAGTTCAGACGAGCACCTGCCATTGCGATTATCTTATATAAATGTTCCTCAATAAAAATTTAAAAATTACTGCAAAATCACTATCGAAGTGTATTGTATTGTCGGTAAAACATTCTCTTATATTTAGGATGGTATGTATTAACAAAAATAGCGTATATGTTGCAGAGTTTGAAGAGAACTGGAGCTACTTCGGCTGAGCACTTTTTTAATAGCACAGCTGGGATGAGATCGGGTCCACATGCTTTTGAAGTGTCAAGGTTTTTTATGATAGCATGCACCTGAGCAGATCGTCTAGCATGGCGTCTGTCCGCATAGGAAAGTCAGATAGGGGGTGGTTGGAAAGGTCCAGTGTGGAGTTTGAGGAAAACCGACTGGCAAGCATGTTAGCCTTCTCGGTTGCTGAGCAAACAACCTCATGATTGTTGGTTAGTGGGGAATTGTTGATTGCCCATTATTTACTACACTGTTGTAGATTTTCCAGAAGTCACGAGTTCCTAGGTTTTGTGCTTCGATGCGTTTTTTAGTGGTTTCCGTAAATTCTCTCTTAGCTGTCGCTATTTCTTTCTTAACGTTACTTCTAGCTTCTATATACTTCTGTGTTTGAACTGGACTTATGTTGGTTAAATCTGCGGTATGCAGGCTGCCTTTGAGCAACGGCAGTTGCGCAAGTCGAAGTAAACCATTGGGGAGAGTAGGGCTTGCTATAAAATTTCCGTATGGGAACATGCGCTTCAATTGCAGTTTGGAACAATTCAGTGGTCTCATTTGCGCACTGTTCAGCAGGAAGAGAAAAAATATTTCCCAATGGGGCATCTCTGATAAGATTTCTGAGGGCTTCCCAGTCAGCCTTTTTATAATATCTCGTTATTTTGAGCACTGGTTCTTCAGTTTTGGCTCTAGAGTTTAGGGCGATTTCAACCATTATCACTGCATGATCAGCGTTCCCAAGTGGGCTGTCGGCATTCGTTATACAATCACCGGGAACTGTGGTCAAAAACAGATCTAGAAGTAATGCGTGTTCTTCCTGGTAAGGGTAACGGGTTGGAAACATCACCATTTGTGATAGGGAGTGAGATATAGAGAAGCTATGAGTTGTGCTGCCCGCTGCATCTGTGTAAGTAGAGAATCCAAGCCAGTTTTTGTGATGGATTAAAGTCACCAAATACATGTACTTGTGCGCTAGTGTCGAGGGAGAGTGCTGTGTCTATGCTGTCAGAGACTTTGTTTATTATGGTGCAGTCCTGGGTTGAAGGAGAGCGGTAGAGAAAATAAAAGTAGCTAATGTTGTGTTGCATGTTTAGTCTAAAGCACATAAAGGCTTGATCATCCAATTCTAGGTTTGTTTCTCTAGTCAAGGGAAGGGTATTACAAATGTAAACTCCAAGTCCGTGCATGTGTCTGTTAGAGTCCTTACGGCAGAGTGGGAGATATCCAGGCATGTTAAAGTAGTTAGAGGGGATGGAGGAGTGTAGGTTAGTCTCACTTAGTGCTAAGATATTCGGGGTATTTTTTAGGAGAAATACTTCAACATCAGCTAAATTAGTTCTAAGCCCATGGATGTTCGTGAATACAAGCCTAAAGGGAGGAGGCAAGTTGGATTTGTTTGACCCTAAGCCTGGTTTAAGCTTATTTTTTTTATTGTACTGTCGTCATATTTTTAAAGAGTTTTAGTTTAGGTAAGGGGGAGCTGAACAAGAGGTTATGCAGAGCATCAGACATGCATCACAAGTAGACCATCAGCTGACCTTTCTTCAATTAGGATTGTGGCCTCAGGAAAGCCCATCGGGGAGGAGTGCAGGGTCCCTTTCCATGCGCGACATGGCACTACAAACACCCCAATATTATACTGCTGTTGATGGAGCAGCCACTCTAAGCGCTATCAAAGAGTTAGCGCTCCTGTACTACTAGTCAGAAACAGCAGCCAGGAACTGTCAATCCGGTACCCTCAACCCATCAGAAGAAGGTCAATCCAATCTAATTGCTCAGGCATATATGGTACTCAAGCACTCCCAAGTGCCCAGTTTAAGGGGTGGGGTGTGTCGGGAGTGGGAAAAATGGCGTTCGTTGCCCTAGACAAGAAACAAGATCTACCACTGGGTGTTTCTGTCGAATCACTGTGATAGTGTCTCTGCGCCTGACTAATAGGCAAAGAAGGAGTATGGAAGCCGGCGATAGACAGAGCCTATCTACTCCTTAAGCAATTTAGGTTTGCAAACCGGTGAATTTGTTTGAGTCACCAGCTCTAGGAAGGTTGTCATCCAAGACTGAAGAGGCCTCTCTCCCCTTTGGTTTAGTTTCAGAGTTTTCCTTCTCCTAGACGGATGATCTGGGAAGATCTACTGGGTCCGTCAGCACTGAGAGGCTTTGCTCCATGCCTGGGTTCTAATCCAGGTATTTCTGCGACTCCGCATGGTTAGTTAATGTGACTGGGTTAGTTTGTAGAGGTTATATATCTGCTGAATAGTTACACTCCTCAAAGTGATTTAGGGACATTGCTATTTCATTGTTACTGAATAAAGGGGGTGAGTGGAGCTCATGCAGAGTAAGCAACTAAGATTGTAAGAAGGCTTGTTAGAAAGGAGATAATGTGGTTTGAGTTACAGTATGAGTAGGTGTTAAGAATTGAACTACGAGTTGTGCCCAAACTATATTTTAGATGACAGGAGGGTTGAGATGTGAGTGCAATATAGTACGGATAAAACATTAAGTTTCGAGTCATGTATAATTAGGTAAATAGATATATGGACAGGTTTTCAGTAGATGCGAATAAAGTTGTAGGTATAAAGTGTGTTTCTATCATTGAGGGAAGATAATTTCAGCTTTCAAGTAAGAGTCATGGGACATTTAGCATAAGGATTATCGGTTCAGTTTCATATTAATCGTTGCAAAACTATCTAGGAGGAGACATAGTTATTTAATGCAGATCGCTTTGCTTCTGAGTACATACTTTGGCTGTCAAATACCTAACTGGATAGGAATGAACTCTAATGCATGTCTAAGAGGTAGAATTGTATAGATGTTTAGTGATGACTATTAAGCAGTTAGCATGGGAGGGTTAAGGGCTGGAAGTTAAGGATTCCACTACAATACGTGTGCAATGTAGGAATTTAGTGGCAGCTTGGTGCGAAGGAGCAAATTGTTAGTGTTCAAGAGACGGGTTATTTACTCATAAATAATAGTAGATCTCCATTAAGATTTAGAGTAAGGTTTGGTTTGAAGAAAAAACAAAAAAAAAATTTTTTTTTTTGCATGCAGATTAGACAAAGGCAGTCGTCTTGGAGGTAAAATGTATATTGGGATTTCGTAGTTAGCTGTTAGGTGTTTTTTTTTTCCAGTTATAGGAGGAACAACTAGTTCATGGTGATTCGGAATTTGTATTCTGTATTTATAGGCAGTCATTAAGGTCAGGCAAACAGCATTGCATCTACTCAGAAAAATAGCCCTAGTATCACAGCTAAGATACTGTATATTTCAGTTACAAATATAGTGAAAGTTAAATTATAAGCTATGTTCAGTGGTTTGGTATGGATATCATGGAGGTCACTTTATTAATACAAGCAAGCATATGGTAATTGCAGATATTAAGTATACTACTTAGATAAAGTTCTTCTGTCTTCTACAGTAGAAAAAAAAAACCTTGCTTCCGTTAAGAATTCTCTCTTGCCTAAGTTTTCAATTTTTCAAGTCGAATTTTAAGAACTAAACACGGCTCGCAGGGAAACAATTAGATAAAGACAATATATATGCATATAATTAAAATACATTATTAAAAGATAAAATAAATTTAAAAGAGAAAACATAAACAACAGTTGGTAAGAAAGTAAAAAAAAAACCTTGCTTCCGTTAAGAATTCTCTCTTGCCTAAGTTTTCAATTTTTCAAGTCGAATTTTAAGAACTACACACGGCTCGCAGGGAAACAATTAGATAAAGACAATATATATGCATATAATTAAAATACATTATTAAAAGATAAAATAAATTTAAAAGAGAAAACATAAACAACAGTTGGTAAGAAAGTAAAAAAAAAACCTTGCTTCCGTTAAGAATTCTCTCTTGCCTAAGTTTTCAATTTTTCAAGTCGAATTTTAAGAACTAAACACGGCTCGCAGGGAAACAATAAGATAAAGACAATATATATGCATATAATTAAAATACATTATTAAAAGATAAAATAAATTTAAAAGAGAAAACATAAACAACAGTTGGTAAGAAAGTAAAAAAAAAACCTTGCTTCCGTTAAGAATTCTCTCTTGCCTAAGTTTTCAATTTTTCAAGTCGAATTTTAAGAACTACACACGGCTCGCAGGGAAACAATAAGATAAAGACAATATATATGCATATAATTAAAATACATTATTAAAAGATAAAATAAATTTAAAAGAGAAAACATAAACAACAGTTGGTAAAGAAAGTAAAAAAACAAAACAGTAGATCTCCATTAAGATTAAGAGTAAGGTTTGGTTTGAAGAAAAAAAATATTTTTTTTTGGCATGCAGATTAGACAAAGGCAGTCGTCTTGGAAGTAAAGAAATGTATGGTAAAGAAATGTATGGTAAAGAAATGTATGGTAAAGAAATGTATGGTAAAGAAAGTAAAAATAAAAAGCATTTTAGTACACTTAGCTTGCTTGTGATATCTTCAATTCTTGACTTGACTACCAGCGTGTGTAACCATGTTTTAGGTGAAAGGGTAGGTAGTACTTCGCTTCCTTACCCGGACTTTGTAGAGGGCGCACATGCATATATGATACTTAATTTTTTTTTTTTTTGCAGCTTTATACTTCTACAATAATATAATATATAAAGCCGAACGTCTGTGTGTCTGGCCACGAATAGGCTCCTATATGGTTGACTATTATAGAAAACTGATCACATATAATGATAGAAGATGTATCGAGACACAGGAATGGGTATGTTTGATCTGGCATAATGATGATTCATTAAAATTGTGGGGTCTGCGTACGCGCCTGGTCCACAAAGTATGGAAATAAAAGAATTAAAAATTTAAAAAAAAAAAAACGTTTAGAAGTGTTTTTGATATAGATGTACATAATAATACTTTGATAAGTATGTTTTAACTTAAATAGGGATGGTATAATAAAATTGTGGGGGTCTGCGTTCGCGCCTGGCCTCCATAGAATGGAAATCGGCACAAACTTTAATAAAGACTTTTCATATCTATCTGCGTAAGTATACTTTGATAATTATGTTTCAGTTTGAAGAAATATGGTATAATAAAATTATGGGGTGTTCGTTCGCACCTGACCTCAATAGGAAAAAAAAATCCTTGCGTCTGTTAAGTTAAGAATTCTCTTGCCTAAGCTTTCAATTTTTCAAGTCGAATTTTAAGAATTACACATGGCTCGCAAGGAAACAATGAGATAAAGACAATATATACGCATATAATTAAAATACATTATAAATAAAAATTATTATTAATAAAAAATATATATTTAAAAGAGAAAAAGTATAAACAAAAAAGCAGTAAAAAAATCCTTCTTAGAGAAGAGAAAAATCCAGGTTGTCCTCGACCGTCGTATATCTAAACAATATGATATAAATGAGGGAGTACCTCAGGGGTCTATCCTTGGACTTCTATTATTTCAAATATTCATAAATGACCTCCCTGACAAAATTGTCTGTGAGATGGGTATATATGCTGATGACACCGGTAGATATCTCACTGCTGATGCTATTCTCTATCTATATAAGAGCCAGGTACGTCCAAGGATGGAATACTGTTGCCACATCTGGGCAGGAGCTGCTAGAAAGGACTTGGCCTGCCTTGATAGAGTTCAAAATAGACTCCGTAGCCTCGTAGGAGATGTCCTTTTCTCTTCCTTGCAACCTTTATCTCACAGAAGAGATGTTGCGAGTTTGTCTCTGATGTATCGTTATTTTCATGGAAAGTGTTCGAATGAGCTTCAATCTATGGTCTCCCCCTCGCCAAACTTTCACAAGAAACACTCGTCTAGCTGTAAACACTATCAATAATTCCCCCCACTCTTTATCTGTGCCTAAACCTAAACGTAGATTCCATGAACAAAGCTTTTTTCTTAGAACTGCACGCCTGTGGAATTGTCTTCCGTTTTCCTGCTTTCCAGCTGACTACAATATGGTTGTCTTCAAGTCTAACGTAAATAAGTTCTTGATGAGCCGTTCCATATAAGTTATCAAATTTACCAAATTTTCATTACTAATGATTACTATAATGTCCAATTTCTACTGTACACTCTTTAACCCTTATCCTTGAGTGGCCTCTTGGCCTTGATAATGTGGTGATACCTATGTAAAAAAAAAAAAAAAAAAATGACACCACGCTCTATAACAGACATGACAGGAAAACAAATGAACACATATCTAAAGAAATGACAGAAACATTAGAGGATGACCTCCAATCTGTAGTGGAATGGAAACAAAAAATGGTCACGTTCAATGCTGCCAAGACTAAACTGGTTTCCTTTAATAACTACAAGAAACCTTATCTACCACCGATAACAATGGCCAATGACTCTTTATCTGAAAGTGCACCCTTTAAACACCTTAGCCTAACGTTCACAGTGTTATATATAGGGGTTTCATTAAAAGAGAGTCTTAGAGTTTTATTAAGAGGGATGTTGTTGTAAGAGATATTGTTGAGAGAGAGGGATGTTACAAGAGATTGATTGTTCGTTTTATAAATAGATTCGTATTTATAAAAATGTTCATTCTTAGAATTGTAATGGAAGCTCTTAGAGTGAGGAGATAGTCTTCAGACAGTCTTAGTGTAGATATGAGATGTAGAGTTCACATTGTAGATATGAGATGTATATGTCAAGACATTTTATAACACAGATATATAGACATATAATAACAATTTTCACTTTACCTTTCGGTAGAATTACAACACAAAGACGACGTTTATACAAACATATGATGGGTTTATTTCTTCTCACGACCGGCCGTGGTTTTCTGAGTCAAGAATTCAAAGCTTCACATATTAAGTTTCAAAGTGACCGTCTCGCTTCTAGGCATTCGAATTCCAAACTGCAGACTATCGACTGTCATTCTCAAACTCCCTCTGAGTTTCTCCCAGTTTCTCCTTAGTTTCTAACTATATCTAGAACTTCCCATTTTTCCATGACGTCATACACATGTTAAAACATGTGTCTTCTTTCACGTGTTCTGGACATGCGTGTCCAAAACTTTTTCCTTTGTTTACAAAAGGAATTTTAACCTATACTCAGTAACCTATATTTCCAATATGTTAAAAACATGTTTATTAAATTATCTTGTAGCTGCATTCTTTCAATTGAATTTTCATAATAAAATTGACAGTGCACATTCTTTTCTTGAAACTATTTTATCTCTAAGCTGTTTTACATTCCATTTTCTAATTCTCACACGTAATCTATTTCTAAACCTAAATTACGAGGTTCGAATTTCGTCTATTGCTATTTCATTTCCATTTTAACTAAATCTCTCTATTTTTATACTTACATGAAAAGGGGACAGCCCTTATGTGACAACAGGAAACATGAATTGGAACAATTACATTTAGAACACCGCTGCAAAAAAGGTAGGTTCTCTCTACCATGCTAGGAAGCTATTAACGCCCAAAAGAATCCTGTACCTCTATAAGACCATCATTCACCCATGTATGAAGTATTGTTGTCATATTTGGGCTGGTGCATCTGCTATTAGTCTCTCGCTCCTAGACAAGATTCAAAAGAGAGTTGCCAATCTAAGCTTCAGTCTCTGTCCCATCGACAAAATGTTGCATCCCTCTGCCTGTTCTATAAGTATTTTAATGGTGAATGCTCTGATGAACTGCAAGCACTTGTACCCCCTTGACGTAAATACCCCCGACAGACCCGACAAGCAGCTAAATCCCACCCCTTCACAGTAGAAATCCCTAGAATTAAGAGAGCCTTCTACTCCAGTAGTTTCTTCCCCAGAACCGCTAGACTTTGGAATTCCTTTCCGGGTCCCTGCTTCTCCAACTGTACTGATATGCAGAAGTTCAAGTTGCTGCCCAACTCCCCTGATAGTAGCCCCATACATCAAAGTGGCAATGTGCCTCGTTTTGGGTGAAAATGTAATAAAAAAAAAAAAAAAAAAAGAAAAAAGTATATACAGGGTGACCCCCCAAAAAAAACGCCGGAAAGGATAAAACACAATGTCTTTATATGCTGTAGAACAAAGAAAAAAAGGCCAAAAACCCTAGTGTTTTGATGTGATGTTTTGAATATAATAAACTAGTTATGACCAAAGTTTCATTTCATTCGGACAAAACAGTAATCTAATTAGAGTTGGGGCCCGTTTTTTTTTGGGGGGGGGAGGGGTCACCCTGTATAAGTGTGCATATATATTTATATATATTTATATATACACACATACACGGGTTCAAATCTATCGACTGGTGTCAATCATGACACCCTGCACTGATGATTCCTCAAAGGGTGAAACACTAGTGTCTGTAGGTATTTAATTATTATTATTATAGTCAATAATTATGTCAGCCCCTTTAAAAAACTCGTTTCTTATGATTGAGCACTTTCAGTTGAATTAAAATGAACAGATCATCATATAATGATTAGATAACTCTGACAGACGTTAAAAAGTATTTAAAAAATAAATGTTTAAATTCACAGCATTTCTTGAGGTTAACGGTAGCTGAATGGATTGAGTCTTTGCAAGAGATGGCTTTTGTTGCTTTTGAAATAAAATGGAACCCAAGTTTATTTTTTGAAATCACTTGGAACCCAAGTCTATTTTTTGAAATCACTTGGAACCCAAGTCTATTTTTTGAAATCACTTGGAAGCCAAGTCTATTTTTTGAAATCACTTGGAACCCAAGTCTATTTTTTGAAATCACTTGGAACCCAAGTCTATTTTTTGAAATCACTTGGAACCCAAGTCTATTTTTTGAAATCACTTGGAACCCAAGTCTATTTTTTGAAATCACTTGGAACCCAAGTCTATTTTTTGAAATCACTTGGAACCCAAGTCTATTTTTTGAAATCACTTGGAACCAAAGTCATTTTTGAAATCACTTGGAACCAAAGTCATTTTTGAAATCACTTGGAACCAAAGTCATTTTTGAAATCACTTGGAACCAAAGTCATTTTTGAAATCACTTGGAACCAAAGTCATTTTTGAAATCACTTGGAACCAAAGTCATTTTTGAAATCACTTGGAACCAAAGTCATTTTTGAAATCACTTGGAACCAAAGTCATTTTTGAAATCACTTGGAACCAAAGTCATTTTTGAAATCACTTGGAACCAAAGTCATTTTTGAAATCACTTGGAACCAAAGTCATTTTTGAAATCACTTGGAACCAAAGTCATTTTTGAAATCACTTGGAACCCAAGTCATTTTTGAAATCACTTGGAACCAAAGTCATTTTAGTAATCACTTGGAACCCAAGTCATTTTTGAAATAACTTGGAACCCAAGTCATTTTTGAAATAACTTGGAACCCAAGTCATTTTTGAAATCACTTGGAACCCAAGTCATTTTTGAAATCACTTGGAACCCAAGTCATTTTTGAAATCACTTGGAACCCAAGTCATTTTTGAAATCACTTGGAACCCAAGTCATTTTTGAAATCACTTGGAACCCAAGTCATTTTTGAAATCACTTGGAACCCAAGTCATTTTTGAAATCACTTGGAACCCAAGTCTATTTTGAAATCACTTGGAACTCAAGTCTATTTTGAAATCACTTGGAACCCAAGTCTATTTTAAAATCACTTGGAACCCAAGTCATTTTTTGAAATCACTTGGAACCCAAGTCATTTTTTGAAATCACTTGGAACCCATGTCATTTTTTGAAATCACTTGGAACCCAAGTCTATTTTGAAATCACTTGGAACCCAAGTCATTTTTTAAATCACTTGGAACCCAAGTCATTTTTTAAATCACTTGGAAGCCATGTCATTTTTTGAAATCACTTGGAACCCATGTCATTTTTTGAAATCACTTGGAACCCATGTCATTTTTTGAAATCACTTGGAACCCATGTCATTTTTTGAAATCACTTGGAACCCATGTCATTTTTTGAAATCACTTGGAACCCAAGTCATTTTTTGAAATCACTTGAAACCCAAGTCATTTTTTGAAATCACTTGAAACCCAAGTCATTTTTTTAAATCACTTGGAACCCATGTCATTTTTTTAAATCACTTGGAACCCATGTCATTTTTTTAAATCACTTGGAACCCATGTCATTTTTTTAAATCACTTGGAACCCATGTCATTTTTTTAAATCACTTGGAACCCATGTCATTTTTTTAAATCACTTGGAACCCATGTCATTTTTTTAAATCACTTGGAACCCATGTCATTTTTTTTAAATAACTTGGAACCCAAGTCATTTTTTAAATCACTTGGAACCCAAGTTATTTCTTAAATCACTTGGAACCCAAGTCATTTTTTAAATCACTTGGAACCCAAGTCATTTTTGAAATCACTTGGAACCCAAGTCATTTTTGAAATCACTTGGAACCAAAGTCATTTTTTAAATCACTTGGAACCAAAGTTATTTTTGAAATCACTTGGAACCCAAGTTATTTTTTAAATCACTTGGAACCCAAGTTATTTTTTAAATCACTTTGAACCCATGTCATTTTTTTAAATCACTTGGAACCCATGTCATTTTTTTAAATCACTTGGAACCCATGTCATTTTTTTAAATCACTTGGAACCCATGTCATTTTTTTAAATCACTTGGAACCCATGTCATTTTTTTAAATCACTTGGAACCCATGTCATTTTTTTAAATCACTTGGAACCCATGTCATTTTTTTAAATCACTTGGAACCCAAGTCATTTTTTAAATCACTTGGAACCCAGGTCATTTTTTAAATCACTTGGAACCCAAGTCATTTCTTAAATCACTTGGAACCCAAGTCATTTTTTAAATCACTTGGAACCCAGGTCATTTTTTAAATCACTTGGAACCCAAGTCATTTCTTAAATCACTTGGAACCCAAGTTATTTTTTAAATCACTTGGAACCCAAGTTATTTTTTTAATCACTACTATATATTGGGTACAATATAATAATCAACAGTGAATTGGCTGTATAATAATATCTGCATAAATCCAAATTTCAGATTTAAGCATATGTTCAGATTGGGCAACGCCGGGCGCCCTGCTAGTGTTACAAAAATTTCCAACAGACATAAATCAAAACAATCTCCAAAAGTAAAAACAAAAATGTCTACATTTTTGTTTTAGTTTCACACATTCCATTCGTAGCTGACTTTAAATTCATTTGTAAAAACAGTTTTGAATAATTTAGTTTTGGCTTTCGAACTACTGCTGCTACTAATGATCAAAAAAAATAAAATTAAAAAAAAAAAGAAAAGGTCTTTTTTTTCTTTCTTTTGTTAGAAAATCTGACTACCAAGTTCTTACTTTTTAGCTTAACTGTTATTGTTTCAATCCTTTTTTTAATATTTTTATTTTACATAGTGGTCACCACTTATCAAGGCCCAGTAGCCACTCGGGGATAAGGGTTATTGCGTGTGCAGTAATCAATGGGATAGTATCATAGTAATCGTTAGTAATGGAGATTTGATAAAGTGTCATTACTTAAGGGGGCGGTTCATCAGGAATTTGTGTTGGACTTGAAGACATCCAAGTTGAAGTCGGGGGGGGGGGAGGACAGGCAAGCTGTAAAGAGTTCCACAGGCTCTGTTCATGGAATCTACGTTTTGATTTAGGCACGGATAAAGAGTAGGGAAAATTATGGACAGTGGTTTCAGCTAGTTGGGTATTGTTCGTGAAAGATTGCCGAGTGGGGGAGGGGGCGGCCAGAGAATGGAGCTCAGACGAGCACTTGCCATGGAAATAACGAAAGAACAGAGACAGGTTCGCAATGTCTCTTCTGTGGGAGAGAGGTTGCAGGGATGGAGTCCTTCATTTTGACAAACTCCTTCGCTAATTTTGGGTCTAAACACTTGAAATTTTAGATGTAGGTCACCTGGACAGGAGTCAAACTTTTTAAGATATATATATATATATATATATATATATATACATATGCACATAAAGTTATGAACAGTACATAGGGCCCGAGCAAAGCCGGATTGAACTGCTAGTATAGTAATCAATAGAGAATTCGCTCTAAATACGAAATACATGATGCTAAACTTCTGACCGACCATCAATATGGATTTAGACAAGCCCGTTCCACGGCAGACATCCTCACTGTAATCTCTGAACGCATATACCATTCACTGGACAAAGCGGGAGAGGGCAGAGCGGTAGCTCTAGATATATCTAAGGCTTTTGACAGGGTATGGCATGAGGGTCTCCTCAGGAAGATTAGATCTTACGGTATCACTGGTAGAATACTTAGCATAATTAAATCCTTCTTAGATAAGAGAAAAATCCAGGTTGTCCTCGACGGTTGTACGTCTAAACAATATAATATAAATGCGGGGGTGCCCCAGGTATCTATCCTTGGTCCTCTGCTGTTCCTGATATTCATAAATGACCTCCCCGACAAAATTGCCTCTGAGATGGGTATATATGCTGATGACACCACACTCTATAGCAGGCACGACAGGAAAACAAATGAACATATATCTAAAGTAATGGCAGAAACACTAGAGGATGACCTCAAATCAGTAGTGGAATGGGGACAAAAATGGATGGTAACGTTCAATGCCACCAAGACAAAACTGGTTTCATTCAATAATTACAAGAAACCTTCTCTACCACCTATAGCAATGGCCAACAACTCTTTAGCTGAGAGTACGTCTTTCAAGCTCCTTGGCCTAACGTTCACAGGAAACATGAGTTGGAACAATTACATTGAAGGCATTGCCAGGGCCGCTGCAAGAAAGGTGGGCTCTCTCTACCGTGCTAGACAACTACTAACACCCGAAAGTATCCTGTACCTCTATAAGCCCACCATTCGCCCATGTATGGAGTATTGCTGTCATATTTGGGCCGGTGCATCGGCTACTAGTCTCTCGCTCCTTGACAGGGTTCAAAAGAGAGTCGCAAATCTGATAGGCCCTAAACTGGCATCAAAACTTCAGCCTCTGTCCCATCGTCGAAACGTTGCATCCCTCTGCCTGTTCTACAAGTATTATAATGGTGAATGCTCTGAAGAACTGCAAGCACTTGTGCCCCCACGACGTAAACACCCTCGACAGAACCGACAAGCTGCAAAATCCCACCCCCACACTGTAGAGATCCCTAGATGTAAAAGATCTTTCTACTCCAGTAGTTTCTTCCCCAGAACTGCTAGACTTTGGAATTCCATTCCAGGTCACTGCTTCCCCAACTGTACTGACATGCATAAGTTCAAGTGCAACGTGAACCAACATCTCGCTGCCCTAATCCCTACATAGTACCCCAGTAGATGTTTCCCCTGATAGTAGCCCCCTACATTAAAGTGGCAATGTGCCTTGTTTGGGGTGAAAATGTAATTAAAAAAAAAAAAAAATTTGCATAAATCAAAAATGCATATTTAAGTATATTTTATGACTGGGCAACGCCGGGCGCCCTGCTAGTGTTCCATAAATTTCAAATAGACTAAAATCAAAACAACCTCCGAAAGTAAAAACAAAAATGTAGACATTTTTGTTTTTACTTTTAACATTTCATTCGTGGCTAACTTTGAATTCATTTTGTAAAAACAGTTTGGAATAATTTACTTTTTTGCTTTCGAACTACTACTACTACTACTACTACTACTACTGCTAATGATGATGATGATGATGATAGTAATAATTAAAAAAAAAATTTTTTTTAAATAGGTCTTTTTTCTTTTTTTTTCCTTGCTTTTGTGGTCAATGTCAAGTTTCTTTCCAATTCCCCCCCACCCCAAAAAAAAACTTTAAAATGACGACTTTTATAGGTTTTCGGTGGTGATGAAAACGAATATCACATTTAAATTTGGGGCAGATAAGTAGTTTACATGATATGAAGAAATTACTTTTTCAAAAAGTGGGGGATCACTTTCTTTTTAACTCTATCTCCAGAATGTTTTTTTTTGTTTGTTTGTTTGTTTGTTTTTATGCAATAAATAAATTTCTTAATCATGAAACCAAAACGTGACGGAAGTTAGCTAGCAACTGACGCACGAACATAAATAAACCCCTCATTCGGAGCAAGATCACAGTGTAGTATCCGTTCTGATGCCACACTTGACCTTTTCTGTCCTCAGTCCGTGGAGGAGGAATCCTCCGTTACTGAGACAATTTTTTATTTTTGTTCCTATCCAGCGTGCCTCTTTTTGGGGAGCTGGATTTCCTCCATATTAAAAAACCGACCTCGTGTCGGTCATCTTCGGGAGGCAAGTAAACAAACCCCTCGTTCACTTGTTGAACCATGCACTTTGAAGATCAGTTGGGATGACAAGCCATAAGAGTAAGAAATATTGTTTTTGTTTGTTTGTTTTTTTTTTTTTTGTGAAAAGCGATTTGAAAGTACAATTTGGCAGTAAAGTAAACCACCAAAGACGAGACTAAAAACACTTGTTTTTTTTTTTCAAACACAAACTCCATTCCTAATCTTTTTAATAAAGGGACATAACTCTTGTATCCACAATTTCAGAACAATGTTTTTCAATTTTATTTCCAATATTTTTAATGGTACTTTTATTAATACTTAATTTTTTTTTTTTTTTTTTTTTTTCAAGGTGATCACCACTTATCAAGGCCCGGAAGCCACTCAGGGATAAGGGTTATTGCATGTACAGTACATTAGTGTGGGGGTTTAATAAAAAATGTCTACTTAAGGGGGCGGTTCATCAGGAATTTGTTTACATTGGACTTGAAGACATCCAGGTTGTAGTCAGGTGGGAACCAAGCAGACGGAACAGAGTTCCACAGGCGTGCAGTTCTAAGAAAGAAGCTTTGTCCATGGAATCTACGTTTTGATTTCGGCACAGATAAAGAGTGGGGAAAATTTTTGACAGTGGTTTCAGCTAGACGGGTGTTTTTCGTAAAAGATTTGCGAGGGAGGGGGGACTAGAGATTGGAGCTCAGACGAGCACTTGCCATGGAAATAACGATAAAATAAAGATAGGCTCGCAACGTCTCTTTTATGGGAGAGAGGTTGCAGGGAAGAGAAAAGGGCATCCCCCCACTAAGCCACGAAGTCTATTTTGTACTCTGTCAATGTATAATAGGCTGTTTTTAGCAGCTCTTGCCCAGATATGGCAGCAGTATTCCATCCTTGGACGTACTTTGCTTTTATATAGATAGAGAATTGCATCAGTAGTGAGATATCTTCTGGGACGGTAGAAGGATCCAACCATCTTTCCAGCGACCTTGGCAACAGACTTGATGTACGTGTTCCATTTCAGATCAGGAGTAAAGGACAAACCCAGAAGCTTGTCAAAACATGGGGCTTCTCCTAGATGAGAGCCATTCATTTCAATTGCTGGCAGATGGGGGTCAGAGCGTTGATGATGTAAAGATAGGAGCTTGGTTTTGGATGCATTAAAAGTAACCAGCCACCTCTTCCTCCATTGAACCCTGTGCTAACAATTTCATAGTATTTATTTCGATTTTATTTTTAACTGGTGGGAATGCCTGGCGTTGTCCGGGTGTTTGTAGGTGTACAAGAAGAAAAAAAAGTTTTGGTAGGTAGGTAGGCTCGAATCTGACGCTTTGAGGCGAATAGGCTTATAACTTACCGCAACGCTGTGAGGGCAGGGAATTGAGAATGGTTGAAATTAAAC
The DNA here is from genome assembly GCF_053919585.1 of Euprymna scolopes. Taxonomy (NCBI): domain Eukaryota; kingdom Metazoa; phylum Mollusca; class Cephalopoda; order Sepiida; family Sepiolidae; genus Euprymna; species Euprymna scolopes. Next base: position 98,627,240 of record NC_136527.1, on the reverse strand, counting down.
GATTAAAAAGTTGCGTGACAGGTGCGTGAATTTAATGAGGTCAAACATCACGCCACAGGGGAATGCAATCATGCACTTAACTTTGGCTGCAAGCCCGTTTCCAAGATGTTGGGGAAAACCAGCTCCCCATAGAGAGGAGAGTGTCCAACTGAACAGCAATTGTCTGATATGACGGGTTTTGTCCGCATTGATCAAAGCTGATTGCATTTCTGGACCTCCCAGCACGCGTGCGTATTTGCTATGGATTCAGTTTTGATTTTTTATATGGAAAAGCCAAACAAACACGATGGAGACCACGAAATACTGTGAAGATAGCGTGTAAAAGTCACTCAAATAAAAGATAGACGCGATCTTGTTTTGTAAATCGTAGATATTATAATCTAGTTCTAAGAAGTGGGACCCCTCCCCTGGAGCAGCCTCCCTCCAAAAGCCTTTGCCGGACATACACACAAAAAAAAAACTCACACGCTAACACATATTTTCGCTTTTATATTATAACTAGCATGGGTGCCTGGCGTTGCCCAGGTATTTGGAGGTATAGCTCAGATTTTCGACCCAAACCAATTAAAAAGCTTGCCCTATCTCTGAATTCCTTTATGTAAAATTTCTTATTACCTTGTATATCAAATTTCGAGTCTGTAGAAATGTACACGGACGGACGGATTCTTTCACTTTTATACATATATAGATAGATTAGACGCAAATTTTTTACTGGATATAACGATTGCAATTTTCAAGGCCCCACAAGAAATTTTTAAGGAATTTTCAAAGTACTAATAATGGTCGCTAGAAAAGTGGGAAATTTGTCAAACAACGATTTACTTTTACAAGGAATAATTTTTGCAAAGTTTTTCAAAGACAAATGTTATATTATACTCATAGATACTCAAAATGTCGTCCGTGCACTTTACTGCGTCGTCTTAACCTAGAAAACCAAGCTCGACAACAAAAGAACCAATAAAAATAACAATCGCACATTTTATTCATGATCTAAGCTGACTTTCAAATTTCCCGCTTTTCTAGCGACCACCATGTAGAAATTAGGCAAAAGTCAAAATTTGAGGCAAAAGTCAAAATTTGAGGCAAAAGTCAAAATTTAAGGCAAAAGTCAAACTTTAAGGCAAAAGTCAAACTTTAAGGCAAAAGGCAAACTTTAAGGCAAAAGGCAAAAGTCAAAATTTGTGGCAAAAGTCAAAATTTGAGGCAAAAGTCAAAATTCGAGGCAAAAGTCAAAATTCGAGGCAAAAGTCAAAATTTAAGGACTTTTCAAGTTTCTACGAACCATGTAAACACAAACCCAACAGGCCATTATTAATCCCTCCCCCATTATCTACCTCATTTTACTCAGTCATACTTTTCTTACCTCCGACAATGATGAAGAGCTTTCAGAGCGTAACGTTTCCCATATCATCAAATCCGCCGTTGGATCCACTTCTGAAACGTGGCTCCAGTTACATTGATCTTCCTCTATTTCCGATATGTCATCTCCAGTGTCGACATGGGAAAAATAATCGGCAGCAGCATCCCCATCTTCATCGTCATCCTCCTCCTCACTATATTCCGTTATTGGTTCCAGGTAGGAACGATGCCATTCCATCGCTCCAGAAAGAAGCATTGGAATTTTATGCGTTTTTTTTTATTTATTTATTTTTTTTTCTCAATGAATTACAAATATTTCAAAAATGGTTTGAGGGCCGGGCAACCTCGGTTTTACTTCCAGGTCACTGCAGAGGCAGGCGAATTTGTTTTTTTTTGTTTGTTTGATCCAAGTGCATATATGTGTGTGTGTGTGTGTGTGTGTGGACGGAGGAGGGGTTAGGGTTAAGGTTAGAGTTAAGTGCATATATATATATATATATATATGTGTGTGTGTGTGTGTGTAGATGAAGGAGGGGGCCTATTTATAGTCAGATTAAATAGATTTTGCAATTCTGAATTTTTTAGATGAGATGTGGATGTTTGTATCATGTTGATTAATCGGACTATTATTCTCATCTTGGGTGTTATTAGCACAACGTTTCGATCGCAGCAACCTGCGACCTTCTACGGGTGTTGAAAACATGCTTCTTTTTCTTGATTACAAGAATCTAATCTAAACTGTCTTATCTTTAGTACTCGATTTCACTTTTTATAAAAAAAGAAAAATACAATTTTTTTTTTTTTGTGTGGCGATATATTGTTTCACTTTAATAAAATGTTGCAAATTCTTTCTTTTTGCTGGGAGTCATTGCTTTAGTAAGATTAACTATTTTTATTATAATTTGTTTTATTATTTATTATAACTTGAATTTAGAAAAAAAAAGCGAGATTTTAGTACTAATAATCTTCACAGGAAAAAAAAATGGAATTAAAAAAAATATCTTTAATAATCAACAACAAAAAAATGTAACTTTTAAATGATGTGAAATATTTATATAACTATAGAGACATTCTTCTGTGGCAGCCATTTGCAAAAATCCATACTTATATGAAACGGACCGATATCATTGGATAATCATACCTGTTGCTTTTCTAATCTAAATAAATAATCTACCGAAATAAAATATTGGTTTGGATAAAATATGTAATTGATGATAAACGTTGGAATTGCCTTTTTATTATGTAAAACACATATTGAAAAAATTTTCTACTTAACTGGTTATGCATAATACAATATCGATTTAGCAGATCTAACACTATTTCGGGCTGTTGGCGAGAATTCTAATTATGGACAAATAAAAATATTTATTTTTATATTAAAATTAAAAAAAAATTTTAGGATTAGATTTTTTTTTTCAATTTTTTATTTCATAACCTGAGAATGGTGATGTAGTGAGTATCCTATGTTCACACTGTAAATTCAATTGTATTAAATTATTTAATATAGTAGCAGGGGTGGGGGTTTCTTTTGCCGGGTCATAAAATACGCTTAAATGATATTTTAATTTGACCAGATTTCGTACATATTATTATAGAGTCGTGATTTAACAAAAAAAAAAAAAAAAAAAAGTATTTGGGTGCCATCAGCTAGAATCGAAACCGAAATCAAAACTGTAGTATTCAAAGCTGGTGACGTTACTACTGTACCAACGTGACACGCATATGGACTGATTGAAAATAAAGATGAATGTACAAAATGTATAACGATTTTTTTTCCAATTCTTTTTTTTTTTTTACATGGAGTTCACCACTTATCAAGGCCCAATGGCCACTCGGGGATAAGGGTTCTTTTGACCCCTTAAAAACTATTTTAATCGACTAAAGACCCATAAAAGAATGGTATGTAAAAAATCCAATCATTTAAGGTTGTGAGTCCCTAGCGCTGCTCTGCTCTGTGACTTTTAGTTTCGGAGGAGATAGAGTTTGAAAATATGCAGACAGACAGACAAACAGGCAGACATAGTGAGTTTTATATATTAGATGTCCATTAGAAAAATAATTTAATACGGGGCCCAAAGTCCGTAACCAGGTTGTAAAATGGGATGGAAAACACCAGGTGACCCTACTCGTTATTGGTTGCGCTAAAAACGTCCATGTGGTTGGTCGATTCATATTGGGATTTTACTGAAGGTCAGTTTTATTTTTTATTTTTTTTTGTTTTTTGTTTTTTTTGCAATAATAGACTAAAGAAAAAAAAACTCTAGTTTGTGGGAGGTGGTGGTAGTGGTGGTCTAGCGGCTAACGACACGGACTGACGACCTGGATATCTCAGGTTCGAATCCAGTTCGTTCCACAAAAAATTATCACTTCCGCTTAGGATGTTGGCTTCACGTTGTCCCTCCCGTAATCGCCAATATCTTTCTAGAAAAAGTTTGGACTAGAAAAATATCGGGGAAACCAATGCCAACAATAGAATCGTCGGATTCATACGATATGATAATGATCGCAGCCTGAAACGCCAATCATGAGGCCGGTTTTGTAAACATTAATATCACACATTTTTGAGTTTTTGCAGAATTTAACTTTAGACGAACACACCTCGTATAACAATACTCTAATACATTTCGTGCTCGTATATCGCGTCTTTCACAGGCATTTTTAAAAATTAGAATTCCCTGTTGGCAAAATGGCGACTAACCTGATGTCACTAAGGCAAAAAAAAAATAAAAATAAATAAATAAAAATTTCGACTTTACTCATTTTTAAATTAATTGTTCCCAAATTATGCTGTACGGTCTAATAAAACAGTACCGTTTTAACCAAACATTTTCAAAAAGGGGCTTTCATTTTATTGAAATGAAAAAAATATATATTTAGCCGACATTTTTTTCTATTTCTTTTTTTTTTTTTTACTGAGGAAACAGAATCCTTGTTCTTGAAATTAAAAAATCGTAGAAATTTTATCCAAGTAAAGGCGTAACAGATGCGTTTGATTTAAAAACGCTATTTAACTGACAATAAGATTTACTTTATGGAAGAAAAAATATTTTTTTAATAGTATAAAGAGTAGTTTTTACCGGAAGTCACTTTCGAATTTTAGAGGGGAGGGGTCAACATGGATTTACCTACGAACATGGTAAAATATGTTTAACGCCTTCAAATTGTCTATTTCAAACGTAATTTGACTAGAACAGACCAATGTATTATCAGGGTTAGTTTCTTTCATCGAACTACAAATTTGGAATTCCCTCCCTGCTCTTAATTTCACTGCCTGTAGTAACATGCAAAAATTTAAATATAATGTAAACAAACATCTTGTTAAACAAGTGGGATAAACAGGATGCCTTTATAAATGTGTTAATTACAGTAGTTCCTTACGTTTTTTTGTGGCATTATGCCTTTTTTTTGTTTTTGTTTTTGTATTACAGATCCTTCCAGGAAAATGGGGAACAAATCCGTGATATTCCCATGAAAAGACAGATGAATTTGTTGTTGTTGTTGTTGTTGTTAAGTGATATATATATATGGACGTGCAGAGGGGTGGTGGTGCTAGGTGTGTGTCCGAGCACCTACCCCTTATACTCCTGTTTTAAAAGTGCCCTTTTCAGAGGAATTTATTATATAGGCCTGTGTCCCACCGTTACAATATTTTTGACGCTTTTTTTTTTTTTTTTTTACATAAGCCCCTGCCTTGAAACAGTCACTAATATATATATATATATATATATATATATATATATATATATATATAATGAACTAACAGTTAATAAAATATGTTAAAAAACACTTTGAAATGAGTTAAAAACATATTTAATCTGAAAAGGAAACACTAGATAAATGGATAGTCCTTAATCCGCGGAGTTTCGAAGAAATACTCTCCTTCTCATCAGAGGGTAGGAATTAGCAAAATGCGGGATCGGATTTTGCATGCAGAAGTATTTGATGAAACAACAAGTAAGTCAAAGATCTTACTTGAAAACAAAAAAAGTGAAGCAGAGGGAATATGGTGACGAAAAAGGTGATTACACATGAATGGATAGCCTGGTGGAAGATAAAAAATCCAGTGACGGTAAAATCCAAATGTAAAACTTCAAGAAAGTTATATATATTCAGCCACTCTGAGGAGTCGTAGACAACAAAACACGTGTCAGTGGATGATTACATTTTAAAAACAATATATGCATGAATGAAAAAATAAAAATCCAAATCCGTAAAGCAAATTAAAATAAATTCAAATCCAGTTAAAAATGATGACGATGAAAAATTATTAATAATAATAATAATAAATCCAAAGAAATTGGGGATCCGGTACGACAATTGTAATTCAATCACCAAAAAGTAAAATAATTGTTTCGGTTGCAACTCTTTCCAGCACAAAAATAATAATAAAAAAAAAATCCAACGAAAACAGAAACCTCTTTTCAATCAACTGATTGCGTTAATATAAACGTAAGTAATACATAAATGAATAAAAAAAAAATTAAACAAAAAAAAAAAACAAAAAAAAACGCAGCTTAGATTTGAGAAGACGTGTACGCGATGAATGAGTTGGGTCTGGGTGGTGGGGGGGGATAATGATGAATTGGGATTTACGGTGATATCCGAGGGTAGATTAGGGGGGGGGGGTCAGAAAGTGGATTAATCATAAGTTGTAAATGATTGACCTGAATTTCAAACACCCACGTTAAACAAAAAAATAAATAAATAAAAATAAAAACCTGCAGTGGTAGTGGGAGGAGGGGGGGGGTTGAGAGGTCAAATGATGAAAATTGTTTAGTTTCGTTAATCCGTTTTATTCTTACCCAATAACTGCAAACAGACACAGACTTTGCTACACTGGCATGACAATGTTTCAATCTCTAGTTATTAATAACCAAGTTCTCACCCGTCAAAATATCTTTCTCTTTAGATTGCTCGTATTGAAAAGTGAAAAAATTTGGATTCAAATTACTTTTCTTTTCACTTTTTTTCCATTAAATTTTTTTTATATATATATGTTATACCGGCCTTCCTTGAACAGAGGAATTTACACCGATTAGCACTATAAATAGCGCTAGTAATTCCAACACCGATGAGAGAGATGCGACTGCACTTCAACTGCTAGCCGAGTGCCCAGCAGATATACACGCTTTCCTATCTTTGTACATTATTGTTAATACACATGTTCCTTAACCGAACCTCGACTTTACTGTTATTATTTTCACTGTTGTTCCACGACCCAACAATATATGAGAGAGAGAGAGAGAGAGCGATAAAAAAAATGCAAACCCAGTTGTGTATTCATTAATGTTTCGTCTTTATTTCGAGACTTCCTATGGATGAATGAGATTAAGAAAACAAAAATACCAGTACAAATATTTGAAATTTTCTTGCGAAAATTGCGACACTGTTCCATATCATCAACGGGAAAAGACGTTTGGAAATTCAAAAAAGGGGAGGAAGGTTGCGTTGTTAATTTTATTTATTTATATACTAGCAAAAGTACCCGTCGTTGACTGGGTTCAAACACAGCCTACAGAAAATGGACTCTGATTTATGAAAGTATGATAGGTTATGAAAAGGAAGGGTTGTAAAGAGATAGCTTCGAATTTGGGGATATAAAAACCAAAGCAAAATATGATGAAAGTAAAAATAAAATAGATAAACCCCATAATTTATTGTACCATATCTGTTCACACTGAAACATTTATCACAATATTTTGTGGATCTATATTAAAAAACCTTGTTAAATTTTGTGACATATTTCCATTCTAAGGAGGGTAGGTGCGAACGAACACCCCATAATTTTATTAGACCATATTTCTTTAAACTGAACCATAATTATCAAAGTATACTTACGCAGATTGATATGAAAAGTCTTTAAGTTTGTGCCTATTTTCATTCTATGGAGGCCAGGCGCGGACGCAGGCCCCACAATTTTATTATACCATCCCTATTTAAGTTAAAACATACTTATCAAAGTATTATTATGTACATCTATATCAAAAACACTTGTAAACATTTTTTTTTTTATTAATTTTCAAATTTTTTATTTCCATCCTTTGTGGGCCAGGCGCGTACGCAGACCCCCACAATTTTAATGAATCATCATTATGCCAGATCAAACATACCCATTCCTGTGTCTCGATACATCTCTATCATTATATGTGATCAGTTTTCTATAATAGTCAACCATATAGGAGCCTATTCGTGACCAGACACACACAGAGACGTTCAGCTTTATATTTATATAGATTTATTTTGTGATTATCCGACCTCTTTTTTTCCGTTGCTGAAATGAAACAGCGTTACACTTTTCACAAGAAAAGTTTCAAATATTTGTTGTTTATTTCTACATAGGCATCACCACTTATCAAGGCCAAGAGACTACTCGAGGATAAGGGTTGAGAGTGTACAGTAGTCAATTGAACAATATAGTAATCGTTAGTAATGGAAATTCGGTAAATTTGTTAACTTAAGTGGAACGGCTAATCAAAAACTTTTTTTTTTTTTTTTTTTACATTTTCATCCCAAACAAGGCGCATTGCCACTTTGGTGTAGGGGGCTACTATCAGGGGCAGCAACTACTGGGGCACTATGTTGGGATTTGGGCAGCAAGATGTCGGTTCACGTTACACTTGAATTTCTGCATGTCAGTACAGTTGGGGAAGCATGAACTTGGAATGGAATTCCAGAGTCTAGCGGTTCTGGGGAAGAAACTGCTGGAGTAGAAAGATCTTTTACATCTAGGGATCTCTACTGTGTGGGGGTGGGATTTAGCTGCCTGTCGAGTTTGTCAAGGGTGTCTACGTCGTGAGGGCACAAGTGTCTGCAGTTCGTCAGAGCATTCACAATTAAAATACTTGTAGAACAGGCAGAGGGATGCAATGTTTCGTCAATGTCACAGAGGCTGAAGCTTAGATGCCAGTTCAGGGCCTATCAGATTGGCGACTCTTTTTTTTAACCTTGTGTAGGATCGAGAGACTAGTAGCAAATGCACCAGCCCAAATGTGACAACAATACTCCATACATGGGCGAATGGTGGCCTTATAGAGGTACAGGATACTTTCAGGTGTCAGTAGTTTTCTAGCACGGTAGAGAGAGCCTACCTTTGTTTACATTGTACTTGAAGACAGCCATATTGTAGTCAGCCGGAAAGCAGGAAAACAGAAGACAATTCCATAGGCGTGCAGTTCTAAGAAAGAAGCTTTGCTCATGGAATCTACGTTTAGGTTTAGGCACAGATAAAGAGTGTGTATGTGGGGGGGACTATTGATAGTATTTTCAGCTAGACGTGTTTCTTGTGAAAGTTTGGTGAGAGGAGGGCGATAGAGTGAAGCTCAGTCGAGCACTTGCCATGAAAATAACGATAAAGCAGAGACAAATTCGCAACATCTCTTCTGTGAGATAGAGGTTGCAGGGAAGAGAAAAGGACATCCTCTACGAGGCTACGAAGTCTATTTTGGACTGTCAAGGCAGGATAAGTTTTTGTTTTTTAATCTCATTCATCCAGAAGAAGTCTCGAAATAAAGACGAAACGTTGATGAACACATAACTCGGTTTGTGTATTTCTCTATTTCGTCGGAATACTATTTCCATTATTCTCATATATGTATATATTAGTGTTGAGACGATTAATCGGAAAAAAAAAAAAAAAAAAATCAACATATTTGGGGGTATCAGAATCGGAAAAACTGATGCCTATTTTCCGATGCCAAAACGATTCTTTGTAATTGTCTTTTTTTTTTTGATTTTGTTTAAGGTAGAATCTTCCATTCCTGGCAATAATGATAAAATAATAAATATTTTATTGATTTTAAAATACCAGTAAAGCTAAAATCTATAGATGATCCCGCAAAAGTGTATTTTGACGTTTGGAAAAATGTCTGCATATTTAACATTTTTTTTTTCTTTTACAGAAATCGGGGAAAATAATTTTTTAGTTAAATATTTAGAGATTTATGAAGAATCGGAAATTTAGTACGGAATCGGTAATTGTATCAGAATAAGGAAAAAATATTGGAATCGTCCTATCACTAATATATATATATATATATATAAGGACAACATAGAATGATAAAATTACAAATGAATAGCACAAAACATTAATTTGTTATGAACTGTTTAAAAATAAAGCTATACAAATAAGACATGCAAAGAGCCGTCTTTAGACCTTTCGTTTCTAGTATACATACTATCATATTATTGATTTATCAGTGACCCGTTTCGATAATGACATAGGACAGGACACATTGTCTGAACGGATGAAACACGCCTGCCTAGACGGCTGTTTTATGGCGTAATAAAGATTGGAAAAATGTAAAGATTCAATTAAGTTTGGCTCATAACAACCAAACATTGGATGAGTGGGAATAAAGAGCAACAGGAAAGGGAGCCCTGTCATGGGTTGGATTTATTTGCTTCCCCACTGGGAAAATTGGGCACAAGGCCGTTTTTTAATGTGGAAAGATTGGGGAAATGGGGACCAGCTCCCCGGGGAATAGGTTGGTTGGGTTTTTTTGTTTTACGGCATATAAACCTTTTTCAGGTTATTTAATGCCGAATCTAGTTATTTTGAGGAACGATTTTTAATGGAGTATATTTTTTTTTAAGTCAGATTCTATTTAACCCATAGTTGGGACCCTAACAGGTACTACCACTCCGGGTCAGAGTGGACCTGGGAGCAATGCCAATTAAAGGGTGGCTCCACACTCCCCAAAGCCCGCAAGGTGAGGCTTCACCATCGGATAAAGTTTTAAGTCATATCCGGGGAGTAGGGGAGCTAGATAGTGACAATTTGTATGAAGGGTTTCCCCTACATTGACCAAAACTGATTGATACAAGAGCAATGGTCATATATGTGGGGTTGCCCCCCCCCCCACATATGGTCTTTGATTGCAGTATCTGCCAGAACCCGAAGGCCAAGAAAGATCTGGCATGGGCTCTCTCTACCGTGCTAGAAAGCTACTTAAACCTGAGAGTATCCTGCACCTCTACAAGGCCACCATTCACTCAGGTATGGAGTATTGTTGTCACATTTGGTCTGGTGCATCCGCTGCTTGTCTCTCACTTCTGGACAGGGTTTAAAGAGAGTCGCCAACTTAATTGGTACAGGGCTTCAGCCTCTGTTCTATCGACAAAATGTTGCATCCCTCTGCCTGTTTTACAAATATTTTGATGATAGATGCTCCAGCGAACTACAAGCCCTTGTACCACCTCAATGTAAATACTCCCGACAAGCAGCAAAGTCCCACCCATTCACAGTAGAGATCCATAGATGCAAGAAAGCCTTCTACTCTAATAGTTTCTTCAGTAGAACTGCTAGACTTTGGAATTCCCTTCCAGGTTCCTGCTCCCTGACTGTACTGACATGCAGAAGTTCAACAGGCATATTGCTGCCAAACTCCCTAAATAGTGTCCCTGGAATTATGTCCCCGATAGTAGCCCCCTACATCAAAGTGGCAACGTGTTTGGGGTGAAAATGTAAAAAAAAAAAAAAAATTTATGAAGGGACGGTCTCTTCGAGGCAAATTTTCAGTATGCAACTTTCAAATGATTGGTCCGTAAAGACGAAATCGATTCAGAACCATTCCCAAATAGTTGACTTGTCAACTGTACTGCTTGTGGGAAGCTCTGCATGTCACTTGCTGGTTTCAAAAGTCATCTGTGCAATCTGCCCTCGAAAATAACATTTATGCAAGTTAAAGCGATTGACAACGACCAGCCTGTGGTAAGACTTGCTGCAGCCTGGCATGACTGAAAACTCATCCCAGAGTTACCAAAACATGAAAAGTCCCTGAACAGTGTTCAAAATCGAAACCAAATTAAAAAAAAACAAAAAAAAAACACCATAGCAGTGAGAAATGAAAAACAAAATTATGTGTACGTTTAAAATTTAAATGAGAAATCTGAAAACTTTGAAGTGTCGGAACTTTTTTTTTTTTTAAATGGTGGTCACCACTTATCAAGGTCTGGAAGCCACTCGGGGATAAGGTTTATTGCGGTGTACAGTAATCAATGAGATAGTATCGTAGTAATCGCTAGTATTGGAGAGTTGATAAAGTGTCTTACTTAAGGGGGTGGTTCATCAGGAATTTGTTTACGTTGGACTTGAAGACATCCAAGTTCTAGTCAGGTGGGAAGCAGGCAGACGGAACAGAGTTCCACTGGCGTGCAGTTCTAAGAAAGACGCTTTGTTCATGGAATCTACGTTTTGGTTTTGGCACAGATAAACAGTGGGGAAAACTTTTTGTAGTGGTTTCAGCTAGACTGGTGTATATCGTGAAAGATTGGTAAAGGGGGATCAGAGATTGGAGCTCAGACGAGCACCTGCCGTGGAAATAACGATAAAAAAAAGATAGGCTTGCAACGTTTCTTCTGTGGGCGAGAGGTTGCAGGGAAGAGAAAAGGGCATCCCCACTAAATCACAAAGTCTATTTTGTACTCTGTCAAGGCAGGATAGGCTGCTTTTAGCAGCCCCTGCCCAGATATGGCAGCAGTATTCCATCCTTGGACGTACGTGGCTTTTATATAGATAGAGAATTGCGTCAGTAGTTAGATATCTTCTGGAGCGATAGAAGGATCCCACCATCTTATGCGCAGCTTATTATATTTTTTACATATCCAACATTTTTTCACTTGTTTTTGCTTGGCAATTTATAACTACAATAAATTGCGGTTTCACTTAATGCCTTAGCTAGCAAATTCTAGCATTGCTACAAATATAATTTGCTGATTTCTTTATGTCCTCTGATGAGAAGAATAACAAGAATAGCATTCTTTGAAACTCCACGGAATAAGGACTTTGTAAATTGTTTTTTGGAGTGTTTAAATTTTGATTGTAAAGTTCAACTTAGAGTTTTAATTTTCTTTCTCTTCTAATAAGCTCTGTGCTCTATCGCGTATTGAGCTTTTTTAATTCGGTTGGGATTAAATTTTCTATGTATAAATAGTGGCATTTGTATTTGTTTGAAGTTTACCATTTATCAGGTGAACACTACATCCCTTTGATTTCTTTAATATATATATTTACGTGCATAAAAGTAAGTCATCTTTATACATGCATGTTTCAGAGTTTAATCTTCATCAGTATAGCGACCACGCGACCACTGGGCCCTTGTCAACTTTTATGCACGATTTTTATCGCTATAAATGCAAGATTGAATTTTTATTTTTTTATTAGCGATTCCGTAGTCATATATGAAACAGCGTTTCATGGTAAACAACTGATGATCCCTTGAAAAATAAATTATTGGTATTATAGTAAATTCGAGAGCGAGTTGATGCAGTGATTGCAGGTGATTAAATGATTTACTGACCAGATGGTTTCCTAATGAATAAAAAATTTTTTTTTTTTTGTATAGTTTTAAAGGTTAAAAACTTCCAAGACTATATATATATATATATATATATATATATATATATATATATATATATATATATATATGCTTACTATTCTTTTTTTTTTTTTTTTTTTTTTTTGCTCAACCAACGCCTTTTCTGCCTTCGCGTCAAAAGCCTGCCGACTACATTTTTTTTTTGTTTTTTCTGCTCAACATACACATTCAAACGCCCGGACAATGCCGGCCACCCAGGCTAGTCTATAATAGAACACGCAAAATGTGTGTATGTGTGTTTGTTTGTATGTCTGCCAAAAACTTTCGACAGACACATCGGACCCCTAGATGTGTCAGAAACTTTGTGAAAAATATTGAATAATTCGACCTCCTGTCTTTCCAAGATATAACTACTCGAAAAATGTAATTCAAACCCTAATTTTCTTTTCAATTAAAAGGAGCAAGGACCAAGGTTTCATACTTCGGACTTTACTGTTTTAAATTTGAATATATTATTTGAGTTTTATCTTCAATTTGTGATATATAAAACTTAGGCGAGTAAATTAATTATTTACTTTTTAATAGACATTTCAAAATGGGGGGGCGTGAATTAAAAAAAACGTTTGTCTAAAATATTATATTCGGTTTATTAGAAAGAGCATAAAATTTCACATTGACGCTGAAAATATCGTAAAAATAGAATCAATAGAAAAATTTTTAATTGATTTTTAAAGTTTAAAAATTGAAAAATATTGAATTCGTAAAATTCAATTAATTTCATTACTGTTTTTAAAAAATAAAAAAAATATTTCTATTAATTTTAAAACAACTTTAATAGTTTATTTTGGAAGTATAATCCATAAAGTAAATAAACAACCCACTTTTAAAAGAGAAATTACGAGTTTTTTATTTTATATTTTATTCGCAGTTTCGTGTTAGGGGTGTCAAAAATTCCTACAAAAATTCTGATACACCTATCGGACCACGACAAAATCAGTATTATTTTAAAGCTTGATATCTCTGACAACAAATATCGAAAAATTAGCCAAAACTAAATTATTTCACAGTCAACTGGGTTGGGTTTTTTTTTGTTTTTTTTTTTTTTTTTCTTTTTTACAAGGAGTCGCTGCTTTTTTCGTGGACATTTTTGCAAGTCATTCAAACCTGGCATCAATAACGTCGCATAAAAGACATTATTTGGACCGCCAGAAACGTGGGCACATCAATAAGACCGTTTGATTTTTCCGCCTTCTTTTCTTTCTGCAGATTACGGGTTTGAGCAGCTGCCTACTACTCCTGTTTTTTTTTTATTATTTATTTTTTTTTTTATATATTTTTATTTATTTATTTTTTTTTTTTGCTCAACTAACACCCTTGCATACACCTTTATGCACCCGGGCAACGCCGGGCACCCAGTCTAATTAATCAATAAAATTTAAACATCTTTTTGTTTTTTTAGAAAAAAAAAAAAAAAAAAAGTTATTCACTGAAATACGCAGCTCGCAGCTGTGAAGATTATAATGAAAACAAAAGGTTAAAATTAATCCGATTTAATCTTAAGGTAATACGAGTCAAGAATGAACTTCCGGTTACTTATTAATCCTTTTATGTTTTAATATATCTATATACGAGCATGGAGACCTGATGTTGTCCGGGATTAAATGTTCCACACTCCTATGCTTTCATTGTCATTGAAATCGGTGAAATCGCTCATTTTTTTTTTTTTTTTTAAATCACATTGTTCTAGTAAGGACCCCCCCCCCCTCTCACCTGCAATGTACCAGGAAGAAAGCTTCACATGCCCCCCCCCCCCGCAGTGACTCTCCACAATACATCGTAATCTATATTGTACTGGAGAGAAACTACTGTTGACTTTTATAAAATTATCTCTCCGTCTGCCTGCTTCCCTCCGGACTACAACTTGGATGTCTTCAAGTCCAATGTTAACAAATTCCTAATGAACCGCCCCCTTAAGTAAACACTTCAGCAAATCTCCTCACTTACGTAATGTACTTGCAATAACCCTTATCCCTGAGTGGCTTCCGGGCCTTGATAAGTGGTGATCACTGTGTTATAAAAAAAAAAAAAAAAAAAAGATAACAGCTTCACATAGAGTTTAAAACGCAAAAGTCAAGTATCATGGTTTAATTGTGTTCTAAACAGAAACATTTTGAATGCGCCTCTGTTTTATCAAAGAACCAACTTGATTTTACAAAATCATTTTTTGCATAATCATTTGAATTAAAGTTAAACGCACAAAAGTCAAGTATCATGGTTCAACTGTGCTCTAAAAAGAAACACTCGCTTTATTATGTAAAAGAATCTACAGTTGATTTTATAGGCCGGGCCTTTCTGCTTGTGCGGTGATAAAACTTCTCAAATGCACTTGTGATGTCAGGTTGTATAAAGGTGTTAACTTTGGTCAAAACCTAAGTAAGAACATCCTCAGACACATCAAGTACTTTAGTGTAAAATTTTTTAAAAAGTTGGCCCAGGCGTTTCCGAGTCCATAAGGAACAAACTTACACAAAGTTTCTTTCTTATATATATATATATATATATATATATATATATATATATAGCAGGCCACCCGGCATTACCCGGTCGTAAAGTACGCTTAAATATGATATTTTGATTAATGCAGATTTCGTATTTATTATTAGATTAGATCCAATATATAGCAATGATTTAAAGTTTTTATTTAAAAAAAAAAAAAAGAATCGAAACTAAAATGTTTAGTTTACGATTTACTTTTTTCTTTGACGTTAATGCCTGACCTATGAAGACAGGTTTGCTGTAAGGCTAAAAATTAAAACATGAACCAACAGCTATTACGTTATGCATGCATATTCGTAATGCAGTCGTTTACAATTCACCTGGCAAACTTCATTTTTTTTTTAATTTTGACATTTTTAGCACCGATTCCCCCAGTTAAAACTCAAATATAAAGTTTCGCATGGGTGCGAATACCCTATATATTAAGTTTAATGTCTGTAGACAAAAAACTAACAAGAGCTTGGTTGGCAAAATTTTTTAAACAAATATATATACGCATTGTAATTGTCTATTTTTGAGATGAGGTGTTTTCATTGATTGAGATTGTCGGACTGACTTCCTCATGTTGGTTGTTATTGTCACAACGTTTCGCCCGTTTTGCACTCCGGCCTTCATCAGGTGTTTTGTATCGAACTGGGGAACCGTTTGTTAGGAGTCTCGAACCCAACCCTTTATTATTACTACGGGGGTACCGTGTTCGGACTCCAGCTAGGCTTTGGGACATAGTTGCTGATTCTCTGTTTTGAATGTTACTTTTTCACTGCCTTCGTTCAGGATTGAACTCAGCACCTTTGGGTAACTGTAAACTTTGATACAACGTCTAGGACCACTCGGCCATATGTCACTGTTGTATCAAAGTTTACAGTTATCCAAAGGTGCTTAGTTCAATCCTGAACGAAGGCAGTGAAAAAGTAACATTCAAAACGGTGAATCAGCAACTATGTCCCAGAGCCTAGCTGGAGTCCGAACACGGTACCCCCGTAATAATAATAAAGGGTTGGGTTCGAGACTCCTAACAAACGGTTCCCCAGTTCGATACAAAACACCTGATGAAGGCCGGAGGGCAAAACGGCCGAAACGTTGTGACAATAACAACCAAGATGAGGAAGTCAGTTCGACAATCTCAATCAATATATACGCATATATAAATACATATAGAAAGAGATTTGTGTTAGCTATAATCATTTTTACG
This sequence comes from Euprymna scolopes, assembly GCF_053919585.1. Classification (NCBI taxonomy): domain Eukaryota; kingdom Metazoa; phylum Mollusca; class Cephalopoda; order Sepiida; family Sepiolidae; genus Euprymna; species Euprymna scolopes. The sequence goes on along the minus strand of NC_136527.1, from coordinate 98,610,818 downwards.
CAAGTATAAATCATGTAGAATATCTGCATGAATATAATTACACGTAATAGTTAACTAAAGATGATCATCATAAAAGAAAACCGAAAAAAACTAATAGGGAATAATTAAAATGAATGTTTAAAAGAATATGCAAATTAGCCGGATCTTTTGCAGATGAATGCAATTCCAAAACCCATATTTAACAAAGTTGTATTTTCTTTTTAAATAAATATAAAAAATGTTTTTTTAATGTGAATATCGATACACAAAAAACACAAATGTATAGGAATACATACATACATATATATATATATATATGTGTGTGTGTGTGTGTGTGTATATATATATATATATATATATATATATATATATATATGTGTCAGGTCATGTCATATGCTACTGGTACCATGTAACCCAGTACTACCTGCCTCATGGTCGGGTCACCGGCGACTAAACTGGTCCCCCCACCAGACTTGTTTGGTGAGGAGGGCGGCTAGTCTCCCTGAAGGATTAAAAACAAGACCTTCCAAAGGGCGAATGAACTCTTTTTCTGGGCCAACGGCCAATTAGCACCGTGTATATTTGTGTGTGTGTATATGTGTATTGGGGTGGAGAGGGCTCCAGTAAGCCGTGGTGAAGGCAAACTTTCTAGGAGAAGCAAATCTCTGATTTAAAAAACCATAAAGCGGAAGACCAGTACCCGCATTAAGCTGGTCTGCAGTTTAATTTGTTGCTGGCTATCTTGCTCTTGCTTGTTGCTGGATCTCAACATTTTGAACCGAGAAAGAGACTTAGCTGTCGTACAAAGCTAAGACTCTGTAACATCATCTTTGTATAGATACTCCCTCAGGTATTTGGGCTCATGGATTTTAAATGTCTGAGGGAGTGGCACTCGTCTGACGACGTTGCAATCATCATATATATATATATATATATAATTTGAGGTTGCTATTTTTCAAAAGTGGGCAACCAGTGAAATACAACGAGGTTAATACAAGAATGCTCAATACAGGAGAAGAGTAAGTTACATTTTAAATTCGTCTTTACATAAGAAGTAATTTGTTGCTACACAGTCATGAGCATGTTTCGGTCTATTAGTATTTAGTAATTAGAGACCACTTCGGGCAACAGCCCTTATTTTCGAAAGCGGAATTCTAAATGAAGTCATTTAGAATTCCGTTTTCGAAAATAAGGGTTGTTGCCTAAACGCAGATTCCATGAACAAAGTTTCTTTCTGAGAACTGCCTGAGATAAAGAGAAGGATAGCATCTGGATGGGCAGCTTTTGGGAAAGGGGAGAATATCACAAGAAACCGAAAAACAAATATGTCGATCGAAGGAAGCGGAATTCTAATTGACTTCATTTAGAATTCCGCTTTCGAAAATAAGCGTTGTTTCCTGAAGAGGTCTCTAGTTACTGAATACTAGAAGACTGAAACATGCTCATGACTGTGTAGCAACAAACTACTGCTTATGTAAAGACAAATTTAATATATATATATATATATATATATATATACTTCAGAATAGTTTTTTTTTTAACAGTCAGTTGTTATAGAAACGTGAGATTGTAAGGTTTACAAAATATTACTGGCAGTAATATTCTATAAGTTATCCCATCTAAACAAGAATTGCTCGATATGCAAGATAGAGCAAATAAATTGTAATTCAATGAATTTCAAAAAACTCACATTGAAATGAAATGAAGTGGTTGAGTTTCATATCAAAGAATTTTTATTATTCTAAGCAAGACAAAGAATGTTTTAGAAAGTTTATCCCCTTAACCTATAGGGTTCCGACATGGTAGACATCGAAACCCTATAGGTTAAGGAGATTAATTTTCTAAAGCATTCTGTGTCTTGCTAAGAATAATAAAAATTCTTTGATATAAAACTCAACCACTTCATTTCATTTCAATGAGAGTTTTTTGAAATTCATTGAATTACAATTTTATATATATATATATATATATATATATATATATATATATATATATATATATATATATATATATATTATTTTTAAAATATAATTATTCACTGACACGTGTTTCGTCGTCTACGACTCATCAGAGTGGCTGAATCTAGCGAGATCCGAAATCAGAACCCCATGATAAGAAGCCTAAACCTCTACCACGGGACCAACTCGCTCGACTACTGAATGTATCGCGTTTTTATGTAGATGTTTTTTTTATTTTTAGTCAAAGGGAAAATTATTCCCAACTAGCATTTAGGTAAAAATGCACTTTTATGTAAATAATTGAACTCGTTCAATGAGTATCGCTAACAAAAACAAATAAAAACATCTAATATATATATATATATATATATATATATATATAGATATATATATATTACACACACACCCAAGCAGACCACGCAGAGTTGCCAGGTCGTAAAACATGCTTAAATATATTTTCATTCATGCAGATTTCATATTACTATAGAGATTTTCTAATGATTATTATATTGTACCCATTTGCTACATTTTTATCTAATAATTAAGAACTTTATAAATTAATGCAGTTAAATTTATAAATGTATATTATCATATTATTATGTATATCATCATATTATTATGTATATCATCATATTATTATGTATATCATCATATTATTATGTATATCATCATATTATTATGTATATCATCATATTATTATGTATATCATCATATTATTATGTATATCATCATATTATTATGTATATCATCATATTATTATGTATATCATCATATTATTATGTATATCATCATATTATTATGTATATCATCATATTATTATGTATATTATCATATTATTATGTATATTATCATATTATTATGTATATTATCATATTATTATGTATATCATCATATTATTATGTATATCATCATATTATTATGTATATCATCATATGTATATCATCATATTATTATGTATATCATCATATTATTATGTATATCATCATATTATTATGTATATCATCATATTATCATGTATATCATCATATTATTATGTATATCATCATATTATTATGTATATCATATTATGTATATCATCATATTATTATGTATATCATATTATGTATATCATCATATTATTATGTATATCATATTATGTATATCATCATATTATTATGTATATCATATTATTATGTATATCATCATATTATTATGTATATCATCATATTATTATGTATATCATCATATTATTATGTATATCATCATATTATTATGTATATCATCATATTATTATGTATATCATCATATTATGTATATCATCATATTATTATGTATATCATATTATGTATATCATCATATTATTATGTATATCATCATATTATTATGTATATCATATTATGTATATCATCATATTATTATGTATATCATATTATTATGTATATCATCATATTATTATGTATATCATCATATTATTATGTATATCATATTATTATGTATATCATCATCATATTATGTATATCATCATATTATTATGTATATCATCATATTATTATGTATATCATCATATTATTATGTATATCATCATATTATTATGTATATCATCATATTATTATGTATATCATCATATTATTATGTATATCATCATATTATTATGTATATTATCATATTATTATGTATATTATCATATTATTATGTATATTATCATATTATTATGTATATTATCAGCTCTTTTTTTGTTCAACTAAAAACTCAATCGAATTTGTTTCACAGGTCCGAATACCCTATATATCAAGTTTTAAGTCTCTACACAAAAATTGGAGAGCTAAATGTTTGGGTTTTGATTTTAGCTGATGGCACCTAGATCCTTTTTTTTTTTTTTTTTTTCACTTTTGAGATCACTACTATATGTTGGGTCATGGGGAAAGAGGTGGCTGGTTATTTTTAACGCATCTAAAACCAAGCTTCTATCTTTACATCATTAACGCTCTGATCCTCATCTGGCATCAATTGAAATGAATGGCTCTCGTCTTGGTGAGGCTCCACCTTCACTCTTTAGCTTAAATGCAGCACATACATCAAATCTGTTGCCAATGTTGCTTTTTTTATTTATTTTTTTTTTACACAGTGATCACCACTTATCAAGGCCCGGAAGCCACTCAGGGATAAGGATTATTGCAAGTACATTACGTTAGTGTGGAGATTTGATCAAGTGTTTAATTAAGGGGGCGGTTCATTAGGAATTTGTTAACATTAGACTTGAAGACATCAAAGTTGTAGTCCGGAGGGAAGCACGCAGACGGAACAGAGTTCCACAGGCGTGCAGTTCTAAGAAAGAAGCTTTGCTCATGAAATCCGCGTTTTGATCTAGGCACAGATATAGAGTGGGGGAAATTTTTCACAGTGGATTCAGCTAGACAGGTGTTTTTCGTAAAAGATTGGCGAGGGGGGGACCAGAGATTGGAGTTCAGACGAGCACCTGCCATGAAAATAACGATAAAGCAAGGATAGGCTCGCAACGTCTCTTCTGTGGGAGAGAGGTTGCAGGGTAGAGAAAAGGGCATCCCCCACTCTTTATCTAACATGCAGCACATACATCAAATCTGTTGCCAATGTTGCTGGATAAATGATGAGCTCATTCTACCGCTCCAATAGATATCTCACTGCTGATGCAATTCTCTACCCGTATAAGAGCCAGGTATGTCCAAGGATTGAGGCTTGTTGCCATATCTGGGCAGGAGCTCCTAGAAGCACCTTATCCTGCCTTGACAGAATTCATCAGCCTAGTGGGGGGGGGGGCTTTTCTCTTTCCTGCAACCTTATCGTTATTTTCAAGGCAAGTGGTTGTCTGAGATCCAAGCTATGGTCCCCCCCCCCTTGCCAAACTTTCATGAGAAACACTCATCTAGCCAAAACCACTATCAATAATTTCCCCCACTTAGGTGCCTAAACCTAAACGCAGATTCCATGAACAAAGTTTCTTTCTTAGAACTGTCTGAGATAAAGAGAAGGATAGCATTGGGATGGGCAATGGAAAATATCACGAAGCCGAAAAGCAAATATGTCAATCAAAGGGAAGATCTTCACTGAATATGTACTACCTGTGATGATCTATGGTAATGAAACATGGGTCTTGACAACTCGCCAAAGTGAAATCTTGGCAGTGGCACAAAGGATGATGGAGAGGATAAGGTTAGGCATCACTTTACAAGAGAGAAAGACAAACATCTGGATCTGCCAACAAACAAGAGTATTACTGGAAATGTTTTCTCAATAATTAAATCATTTCTCTCTGATAGGTTCATAAGAGTAGTGGTTGATGGGCAGAAATCAGAGGCCCACAGTATTAATGCTGGAGTCCCCCAGGGGTCCATCCTGGGTCCAACTCTCTTCCTGATCTACATCAATGATCTCCCAAAACACATACTTAAATCATTCATTGACATCTATGCTGATGACACGACCATCTTATGGCAACACATCAAAGGCTGTAAATAACAAAGTTCTAATTCTCTCTCCTCTGATCTTAAGCACGTGATACAATGGGGGAAGATGTGGCTGGCCACTTTTAATGCATCCAAAACAAAGCTTTTATCTTTACATCAACGCTCTGATCCCCATCTGGCATCAATTGAAATGAATGGCTCTCGTCTTGGGGAGGCTCCATGTTTTGACAAGCTTCTGGGTTTGACCTTTACTCCTGGTCTGAAATGGAACACGTACATCAAATCTGTTGCCAGGGACACTGGGAAAATGGTGGGATCCTTCTACCGCTCCAGAAGATATCTCACTACTCATGCAATTCTCTATCTGCATAAAAGCCAAGTACGTCCAAGGATGAAGTACTGCTTCAGTAGTGGGCAGGAGCTGCTAAAAAGGCCTATTCTGCCTTGACAGAGTACAAAATAGACTTTGTGGTTTAGTGGGGGATGCCCTTTTCTCTTCCCTACAACCTCGTCTTTGTTTTATCGTTATTTCCATGGCAGGTGCTCGTCTGAGCTCCAATCCCTCGTCTCCCCTCGCCAATCTTTCACGAGAAACACCCGTCTGGCTGAAACTACTGTCAATAATTTTCCCCACTCTTTATCTGTGCCTAAATCCAAACGTAGATTCCATGAGCAGAGCTTCTTTCTTAGAACTGCACGCCAGTGGAACTCTCTGCCGCTTGCCTGTTTCCCACCTGACTACAACTTGGACGTCTTCAAGTCCAACATAAACAAACTCCTGACAAACCGCCCCCTTAAGTAAGACACTCTATCAAATCTCCAATACTAATGATTACTACAATACTATCTCATTGATTACTGTACACGCAATAGCCCTTATCCCTGAGTGGCCTTCAGGCCTTGATAAGTGGTGACCCCCATGTAAAAAAAAAAAAAAAGTTATTGACATCAATACTGCCATCAAAACATCCAAACACAGATGGGCAGGGCACATAGCCAGACAACATGATAACAGATGGTCCATCAGGATAACGGAATGGCTATCTCGTGAACATAAGAGGCCAAAGAGAAGACCAAGAATGAGATGGAGGGACGGCCTGATACAGCATATGGGTCCCACATGGCAGCAGATAGCTTGGAACAAAGATAGATGGCTAAAGTCCAGGGAAGGGGTCCTCATTGAGTAATAAAACCCTTATTGATTGAAAAACAGTCTACAGAATTTTTAATTATCCGACAAGGAATGCAGATAAACTTGAAAGATCTTATTCCGTGGAGTTTCAAAAATGCAATTCCTCTCAGAGTAAAGAGGTTTGCAAAATATACAGCAAATTTTGCGGTTTAATGCATTAAAAAAAATAATATATATATATATACTAGCAGACCATAAAATATGTTTAAATATATTTTAATTCATGCAGATTTTGTATTTAGAATTATAGAGCTAATTTTTTAATTATTATATTGTACCTAATATATAGTGTGCTAAAACGTTTCCATCTTAAATTCTACGCAATTATGCAGAATGTAGAAACTATGCATAAATAAAATTCAGTGTATCAGTGAAATGAAACCAATCAGTTAATAAGAAACCATAAACAAGTATTTAATTAACGCTCGTTTTTCAAAGGAATATGCAAATTAGTTAACTTCCATGTAGTTGCTCGCATATCCATGACTGAGTATATCAAGCTGTTCTTAATAAATTTTAAATAGAAACTTTTAATATCAACGTACAAGGGAACAATGTTTCCCAAGTGGAGCCGATCCCAGAAAAAACCTAAATCAAGGAGAGCCGACTCTAAAAGACAGTGAAAAAGGGGAGGCTCCCCCGAAAAGCCCCCCCACCCCACACACACAAAATGAGCACATCTGGACTCTGGAAAGGCAAGAAGCCTTCCCCAAAACCATACAGGGACGGCTGCAGTGGAAGAACAAAAAATACGATCCAACCCCATTATCAATAAGAGGGTCTGCTTGGGGGAAGACAACGGAAAAACAACTGTCCCCTCAGCAGTACCTGACCATTTGGCATTTTTCACAAGTTCTTATTAGTTCTTCTAGTTGCTTGTCTATGTTTGGCCAGTACACATAGCCACGTGCCAGAGCTTTCATCCGATTTATTCCCTGGTGTCCATAGTGGAATTGTCTGAGAACTTTGTTCTGGAGTTTGTATGGGACAATCACACGTTCTCCAAAAAGATGTGTTCCATTAATTTCGGATAAAGATGATCTTCTCTGAAAAAAAACGGTTGAAGTTGCTGGTTGGTGCATGTTTTTGTCCAGCTTGAAAGATGAAATTTTCTGACTTTTTGTAGCAATGGGTCTGCAGCTGTAGCCTCCTGGATCATCTCTGAAGTGACAGGTAAAGATCTTACGGTGGAAACAAGTCCAGATATAACTTCAGGTTCCACCGATATAGCAGCGATGACTGTGTCTTCCACTACTTTCTGATGAGAAGAAATGAGTCTTGATAGTGCATCTGACTGGCCGATTTTGCTGCCTGGTTTGTGCTTTATAGAAACGTCATAGTCCAGAAGCATAGTTGCCCACCTTTGTAAGCGATTTGCTGTATATACAGGAATTCCTTTCCTGCTACCAAAAATGTTTATTAAAGACTTGTGGTCTGTGATCAGAGTAAAATGTCGGCCATATAACATTTTATGGAATTTCTTGACTGCATATATTATTGCAAGTGCTTCCTTCTCAATATGCAGTTTAACTCCGGGAAATTCGAGTGTATCAAATACGGTAGAAGGAAGGACTTGAGAGAAGCATCTAAGTACTCGACCCAAGACGGGAAGCTAATTAAAACCAAAGATACTGTGCGCGATCTGGGAGTAACGTTGGATTCTGATGGTACATTCACCTCCCAGATCGACAAAGTTTGTTCAACTGCACGGAGCCTTTCCAGTTGGATTCTACGCACTTTGAAAACGAGACAAAAAAAACAACCTAATGCTGACACTCTGGAAGTCGCTGGTGTTGCCGCACATTGATTACTGTTGTCAGCTGTGGACTCCGGACAGAAAAGGTCATATTCAAGCATTAGAGGCCATCCAGAAGTCGTTTCTAAGAAAGATAACTGGTTATAGTCAATTGAATTATTGGCAACTGCTGGATACGTTGAATATCAAATCGATTCAACGCAGGCAAGAAAGATATTCAATCATCTATACCTGGCGTATGATGGAGAACCAGGTGCCCAACGCTGGTATAGAGCACCATATCTCAAAACGTGGCAGAAAGTGTGTGGTACCACCCCTAACCAGTGCCAGGGACAACTGGATCCGACGGCTCAGGGAATCGAGTTTAAATTCCCGGGGTCCTATGCTCTTCAATTGCCTGCCACGTAACATCAGAGAGATCACGAACTGCAAAACAGAATCGTTGAAGTCGGCGCTGGATACCTGGCTGAAGTCTGTACCAGACGAACCTCAGATCCCCGGTTATACCGCCATGAGACGCAGTGAATCCAATAGCTTACGCCACATGCTTGTCTGTGTAAAGAGGGACAGCGAAACGGTGCAGCGGTCTATTGATTCGACGCCGCCTATACCGTCCCAACTGGAGGCCGCTTGCCGCAGTGACCTTGGAGGGCTCTGACCGCCGAAAGACATCACACAAAAAAATTTGGCTGTATTTCCGTTGAGTGGTAGCCTTCAAAGTACTGACCCTCCTGCTGATGATGAAGACCCGGACAGTGATACTGCGATGCTCAGCTTTAGGTTCGCCGACCTTCATGTCACGGAAGACAGCGCAGACGATGATGAAGCCCCGAATCCCTCTCTCCGAAGAAGCACTCGAAGAAAAAGGCCACCGCCTCCCTGCTCTTTCTGTGATAATGAGATCAGGGGGGAGTGTGTAATAAATTGCGAACAGACGGGCTTACCTGACAAACACTCGAGGTGTGCACTCTGCAAAGCGGGCACGTCCAAAGAAAAATGGCAAGATGGCGGCGGCCGGTTAATATTGCCAAGTAATCACGCAAAATCTCGTGTTCTCTCGCACACACGATAGTTCAGCTTAGCATAAAAACGGGTCACTGTGAGCAAGAAGGGAGAAGGAAAAACGTAGTCAAGACAAAGACGACGCTTCTGACGACTGAGAAGAAAACAGAAGAAAAAGAGCAAGAAGTAGAAGAGGAAGAAGAGAACGATACATAAGACGAGGTGTGTGCGGTTTTGAGTAAATCGAAACAGACAGAAAAAAAACTGATTACACATATATTATTGCAAGTGCTTCCTTCTCAATTTGGCTGTATTTCCGTTCCGTAGGCGTCAAAGACTTTGATGCATGTGCAATTGCTTTTTCGCTTCCGTCAGGGAAAATATACGATATTACAGCTCCGACTCTGTAGTCTGAAGCATCTGTCACAACAGTAACGTCCGAAGATGAGTTGTAGCGTGTCAGTAATAAATTTGAACTGAGAAGTGCTTTAATTTTCTCAAACGACTCTTTGCAGGTGTACAGGCAACACATTGAGGGGATATCCGCGCTACGTTTCAATTTTCCTTTTCCTCATGATATAGTTTCCCTAAAAAAGTCTGGTTGGTTGTTTTTGTTTTACGGCATATCAACCCTTTTCGGGTTATTTAATGCCGAATCCAAAGATTTTGAAGAAAAATTTTTTTTAACAGAATATATTTTTTGTTTTCACGTCGGTTTCTATTTAACTCATAGTTGGGACCCTAACAGGTACTACCACTCCGGGTCAGAGTGGACCTGGGAGCAATGGTAATTAAAGGGTGGCTCCACACTCCCCAAAGCCCACAAGCTGGGGCCTCACCACTGGATATAGTTTAAGATCATATCCAGGACCCCCATCGAGGGACTTTTACCCTCTGCAGGGAGGCAGTCGGCGTATTCTAACGCCCCACCAACAGGGCCACTAAAAAAGCCTGATTTTTAAACGAATTTCAATTCAAATGTTTACATTCATAAAAGCCTTCACTAATTCACTTTTTGTGTAAGCTACATGATTTGAGCATTTGTAAATATGACCGTTGAAGATCACACGACTTAATTTTTCTAGTGACAGCATGCCACAAGGAAAAAACAGGTGAAACACAGTCCCCCATAAGTGCACATTGAACAAGGCATAAAAAAATGACTAAGTTCAGCACTTGCCTCCCTCCCCATTTAGCCCCAAAAGTCCCCAGGGGACGTCAAATCCTGGTGAAAATGAACAAACGGTGCAGTTTTAGGCTTTAACATATGTAAATTTGAGTTCTGCATCATGAAAAAAAAAAAAGAAATGATCAAGTCCATCATTTGCCCCCCTCCCCACCTCATTTAGTCCCCAAGGCCTTAACATATGTAAATTTGAGTTCAGCACCATGCAAAACTGCTAAATAGACATACACAGAAAATTTTGGACAAATATGGTAAAATAGTCACAAAAATGGAGTGTTTTTATTAGCCCTAAAATAGCCCCTGGGGCACACCCAAGAGTTATCACGACGTACAGACAAACAAAATTATATAGAAATCAGTTAGTTACAACTTTTCAGAAAGTTTTATAAAAATCCAAGGCATCAATTTTTTTTAATAAGCACAAAAGTATCAATTTTAGCCATTTTAACCCGAAAAGCACCCCTGGTGGGGCAACCGGAGTTTTCCTAGAAAATCCGTTCTGTTACTTTTTTACTCATATCATGTTTAATGTTTGTGTAAAATTTTTAAAAATTCCAAGGCGTAGTTATTGAGAAAAGTGCGGATGGCCGAATGGGCAAGGGTGAATTTACAGGTCCACCCTCCTTTTGTCGGGGGGACCAAATAGAACCTGCTAAATTGATATTTTATTCTGACTAGCCAGTCGGTTTCTAGTATTATCACTGCTAGCACAAACTGATTTTATGATGAAGGTGTTGTATCAGTGAAAATTTGTTTTTAAACAAATGTTCATTTAAAAGAAAAGAAAAATTGATATTTTATTCTGAATAATCAGTCGTTTTCTAGTATTGCAACTGCTGTTTGCCAGAAAAAAAAAGAAAAAAATGAAATTCTAATCGATGCAAAATTATCATCAACACCATTAAACTTTAGTTCATACAGTAAAAACATCTGTTGTTACAGATTTAGAAGACGAGTGTTCTTTTATGATGGTAGAAATGCATCAACGCTAAAAACACTATTTTGAAGAACATTCCCAACAAGACAGAGAGAGGCACGCATGGACACAATCAGAAAGACACGCACGCCCACATAACCAGAAAGACAGAGGCGCACACACACATCCAGTAACACAGAGACACACACACACATATCCAGTAACACAGAGGCGCGCGCGCACACACACATATCAAGTAACACAGAGGCGCGCGCACACACACACACACACACACACACACACACACACACACACATATCAAGTAACACAGAAGCACACACACACATCAAGTAACACAGAGGTACACACACACACACACACACATATCCAGTAACACAGAGGTGCGCGCACACACACACACACACACATCCAGTAACACATATGCGCACGCACACACACACACATCCAGTAACACAGAGGCGCGCACACACACACACACACAGTAACAGAGAGGCACGCGCACACACACACACATCCAGTAACACAGAGGCGCGCACACACACACACACACACACAGTAACAGAGAGGCGCGCGCACACACACACACATCCAGTAACACAGAGGCGCGCACACACACATATCCAGTAACACAGAGGCGCGCACACACACATATCCAGTAACACAGAGGCGCACGCACACACATATCCAGTAACACAGAGGCGCACGCACACACATATCCAATAACACAGAGGCGCGCGCACACACACACACATAACCAGAAAGACACACACACACATAACGAGAAAGACATACACACACCCGTAACCAGACACACACAAACACACACACGCAACCAAAAAGACACATACACACACGCAACCAAAAAGACACATACACACACGCAACCAAAAAGACACATACACACACGCAACCAAAAAGACACATACACACACACAACCAAAAAGACACATACACACACGCAACCAAAAAGACACATACACACACGCAACCAAAAAAGACACACGACCATCGTCCCTCTAAGTAATCCAAGTTACAAAAT
>NC_136527.1:98383347-98593347 GCF_053919585.1 Euprymna scolopes | reverse complement strand
GTGAAGTTATTTAAAATCACTAAACTAAGCTGCAGTGTTCTGTGGCGTAGTGGTTAGCGTGCTGGACAATTCACATTATATTTTCACATTCGCGCCGACCTACCGTAGTCGTTTTTTTTTTTCCTAAACAACTGGAATGGACTTTTCTTGGTGGCCGAACTGTTAACATTGCAGATGTTTTTTTTTTTGTTTTTTTCACACTTTATTTTCCTACTTTTACTCATGACTCCGGGTTTGATGCTTCCTACTTACCTACCATAACATTTTTTTTAAACTCCCCCCCCCCGTCCCGGAAACAAACACTCGGGCAACGCCGGGTACCCCCGCTAGTTTATTAATATTTTTTTGTTGTTGTTTTTGTTTTTTTTAAAAACTTGAGTCGAAGTTCTCAGAAATCAAGGGGCCCCCTTCCTAGGGTCTAACACTTGAACTCCATATGAGATACATAAATATTTGAATGTTCCATTAAAGTTCTTTATCTCTCAAAAACCGAGTTAGTAAAGAAATTGAGAACATAATTATCCTCTCCCCAATTAACCATTTTTATATGTTGTAGTATATCTTTTGTTTTGGTCTCTTGGTCTTAATTGATTCCAGAACAAGAATTTGCGATCGCCAGAAGCGCATTAATCTCCAACTTACTGGTTTATCTAATCGAAGAATCAGCCGCATATTTAAATGTGCTGAGAAAACGGTACGAATGGCTGTGCAAAAGCACGAAAATACCGTTCCTGGATATAGTTTAAGGTCATATCCAGGACTCCCATTGAGGGACTTTTACCCTCTGCAGGGGGGCAGTCGGCGTATTCTAATGCCCCACCGACAGGGGCGATAATAGCAAGGAGAGACTTGATTCTCATATGTTATATCCCCCCTCTTTTGGAAATAGAGTATGATTATGAATATTTCCAGTATCAAATAATCAGTACTTGTACAGTTTAATCAACACATTAAAAAATGGAAATATCGAAAAAAAAAAAGTTATATTTTACGTATCCGTTATGGAATGAAGATCTCTGAAAAAAAAAAATTTCGCTTAATTTGATCGAGTAGTTTTTTTTTTTTTTTACAGCGGAAAAACACGTTTATTTGAGAGCGCGTTAAAGTCAGCTATTATGAAATTTGTTGAACACGCCACGGGGAGATAACTCCAGTTAAAGCGCCGACACTCCCTCCCCATCTTTAATACAAAGCTTTTCTTCCTAAAAGTCAAACCTTTTGCTTGGTATCAATTGTAAAAAAATTGTTTTGTCATTTTTTTTACACGTGTTCACCCCAAACAAAGCATAATACCATTTGAACGTAAGTGGGCTTCTATTTGGGGATAATTTAATTAAAAAAAAATTTTTTTTTTTTTATTACATTTTAACCCCAAACAAGGCACAATGCCACCTTGATGTAGGGGGCTACTATCAGGGACGTAAGTTGTAGGGATACTATGTAGGGAGTTGAGCAGCAAGATGTTGTTCACATTAAACTTGAACTTCTGCATGTCAGTACAGTTGGGGAAGCAGGAACTTGGGAGGGAACTCCAGAGTCTAGCAATTCTGGGGAAGAAAGTATTAGAGTAGAAGACTTTCTGGCATCTAAGGATCTCTGTGTAGGGGTGGGACTTTGCTGCTTGTCGGGTTTGCCGGCCATATTTATGTCAAGGAGGTACAAGGGCTTATAGCTTGTCGAAGCATCCACCATTAAAATACTTGTAAAACAGGCAGAGGGATGCTACATTTCGTTGATGTGACAGAGGCAGGAGCTAAAATGACAGTTCAAGATCTATCAGGTTGGCGGATCTTATGAACCCATTGAAAATATTGTTAGTTTTATAATAGGACTGAAATATTGAACATGTAATTGAGATTGAGGATATCATATTTCAATCTATTTCTTTAATAAAATCTCACCCATTTCAATAAATAAGAAGCGAATCTGATCAATGTTAACAAACACGATAGAGATGCTTCCTATATACTGCTACCACTCATCATCATCATCGGCGGTCACTCGTGTCCGAGTAAGACTGTCCTCCGTTGTGGCTTCTGTGGGTCATTAGGTGAGCATAGAGCCCAATCCTAGACCTAATTTGTCTTGTGCAATTTGGGCAGATAAAGGTAGTGGTGGTGGGGTGGGGTTGGGTGTGTTTGGTTGATAATCTGTCCTTTCTGTGCTTGCGTTTATCCTCAGCAGCTTGATTTAGGTCACTACTATAAAGCGCAGCACCTTCGTGGACAGCGCTCCTCCATGCCAACCTGCTCCTAGCCACGTCCTCCCATGTCTCAAGGTCCATGTGAAACCGCTTTAGATTTGCTTTGATGTTGTCCTTATACCTCATCTTTTGGCCACCCTGGGCACGCTTTCCCTCAACAAGCTGAGAGTAGAAAATCTGTTTTGGGAGGCGGAGATCCGGCATTCAGACAACATGACCAGTCCATCTGAGCTGGCGTTGAGCAACAGTAGCGGTGATAGTGGGAATGTCAGCCTCACTCAGGACGCTGGTGTTGGTGCGTCGGTCCTTCCAACTAATTCTGAGGATTTTTCGGAGGCATCTTTGGTGGTACGTCTCCAGGGTTTTTACGTGCCTCCTGTATGTGGTCCAGGTCTCCGATCCATAGAGAAGAGTGGGCAGCAAGACAGCTTTATATACCATGATTTTTGTCTTTGCCAGAAGGTCACGGTTCTCAAATACTCTCTTCCTTAGCCTTGAGAAAGCCCCACTGGCACAGCTGAGACGGTGTTGTATTTCATCATCTATGTTGGCTTTTGATGATAGGATGCTGCCTAGGTATGGGAAGTGGTCCACATTTTGGTCTTTGTCAGAAGGTCACTGCTACCAATACTACTATACACACGCATATATTTATACATTCTGCTATTATCTCGATTAGTTATAATAAAAAAATAACATTTATCATTGCAATTAGAATTTCTAACGTTTATTTTAACAAGCAAACGAAAGAGAACTTGAAATTAGGTTCAGATTTACTTGCTTAAATGACAGAAAATAACAGTAGTAATAAAACTTTTTTTTTTTTTTTTTTTTTTACACAGTGATCACCACTTATCAAGGCCCGGAAGCCACTCAGGGATAAGGGTTATTGCAAGTACATTATGTTAGTGAGGAGATTTGCTGAAATGTTTACTTAAGGGGGCGGTTCATTAGGAATTTGTTAACATTGGACTTGAAGACATCCAAGTTGTAGTCCGGAGGGAAGCAGGCAGACGGAACAGAGTTCCACAGGCGTGCAGTTCTAACAACTACAAAACACTCAATCAATAAGTAAATAAACACAAATAAGCACAAACTTTATTTCATACACGCATTCAACATTTTGAATCCTAATGATTATATTTATTCTTAAAAAAAACTAACAGTAATTTCACCATCTCTTTCTAAATTTTTAAGTATTATAGTCATTTGAAAAAATCAAATTCATTCTATGCCATTAATGCTATACCCACTTTAAATGGGATAGTATTGTACCTATTTACTATGCCTCCCCACGGGACAGAGTTAGACACCAGGGTCGTTTTTTAACGTGGAGAAAAGGTACAAAAATAAAAAAATTGTCTCAGTCGTGAAGGAATGATCCTCCACTAACAGAGAACAAGAAAATGAAGTGCAGCATCTGAAGAACAGATGGTATTTATTTGCTCCCCCACCGAGCAAATTAGGCACAAGGCCGATTTTTAATGTGAGGAGTGAAGGGAGGGGGAAGGGAAAAAGGGGGCCAGCTCCCGAGAGGTGGGAAATGGGAGCTGGTTAATGGTCAGGCATGTGGGGTTGCCCCCACATCTGGTCTTTGCTAGTCATAGCTAGTCATAGCTTGCAGTATCTGCCGGAACAGATACTACACTGTGATCTTGTCCCGAAGGCCAAAGTAATCGTTAGTATTGGAGTTTTGGTAACGTGTCTTACTTAAGGGGGCGGCGGTTCATCAGGAATTTGTTTATGCGTAGTCTTGGCAGCATCGAATGTGACCATCCATTTTTGTCCCTATTCCACTACATATTGGAGGTCATCCTCCAGTGTTTCTGCCATTTCTTTAGATATGTGTTCATTTGTTTTCCCCTCGTGCCTGTTATAGAGAGTGGTGTCATACGCAAATATACTCCCACATTTATATCATATTATTTAGATGTATAACCGTCAAGTACAACTTTTTTATTTTTTTATTTTTATTTTTTTTACATGGAGGTCACCACTTATCAAGGCCCGGAAGCCACTCGGGGATAAGGGTTATTGTGTGTACAGTAATCAATGGGATAGTATTGTAGTAATCGTTAGTATTGGAGTTTTGGTAACGTGTCTTACTTAAGGGGGTGGTTCATCAGGAATTTGTTTATGTTGGACTTGAAGACATCCAAGTTGCAGTCAGGTGGGAAACAGGCAAACGGAAGAGAAAAATAATGCGTACTGCAGAGTTAATAGTGCACGTTTTAGTTTGGATTTTTCTTTTACTTAAGGATTTAATTACATTATGCAGCAGCCCAAACGTGACATTTCGTCGATGGGACAGAGGCTGAAGCTTAGATGACAGTTCAGGACCTATCAGGTTGGCGACTCTCTTTTGAACCCTGTCCAGGAGTGAGAGACAAGTAGCAGATGCACCAGCCCAAATATGACAACAATACTCCATACATGGGCGAATGGTGGCCTTATAAAGTACAGGATACTTTCAGGCGTAAGTAATTTTCTAGCATGGTAGAGGGAGCCAACCTTCCTTGTAGCAGCCTTGGCAATGCTCTCAATGTATCTATTCCAGTTCATGTTCCCTGTAAACGTTAGGCCTAGGAGTTTAAAGGAAATACTTTCAGGCAATGTGTTCTTGGCCATTGCTATTGGTGGCAGAGAAGATTTCTTGTAGTTATTGAAGGAAACAAGCTTAGTCTTAGCAGCATTGAATGTGACCATTTTTGTTCCCATTCCACTACTGATTGGAGGTCATCCTCTAGTGTTTCTGTCATTTCCTTGGATATGTATTCATTTGTCTTAAGGATTTAATTACATTATGCAGCAGCCCAAACGTGACAACAGTACTCCATACATGGGCGAATGGTGGCCTTATAGAGGTACAGGATACTCTCTGGCATAAGTAACTTTCTAGCACGGTAGAGAGAGCCCACCTTCTTCGCAGCAGCCCTGGCAATGCCCTCAATGTATCTGTCCCAACTCATGTTCCCTGTGAACATTAAGCCAAGGAGTTAGAAAGAAGTACTTTCATGTACTCTATCTTTAGCCATAGCTATCAATGGTTGAGAAGGTTTCC
Organism: Euprymna scolopes; assembly: GCF_053919585.1. Lineage (NCBI taxonomy): Eukaryota > Metazoa > Mollusca > Cephalopoda > Sepiida > Sepiolidae > Euprymna > Euprymna scolopes. Next base: position 98,588,083 of record NC_136527.1, on the reverse strand, counting down.
TGTAATTATTAAAGAAACCAAGCTTAGTCTTGGCAGCATTGAATGTGGCCCTCCATTTTTGTCCCCATTCCAATATAGATTGGAGGTCTAGGAAAGACTAACAAGATGTTGGTTTACGTTACACTTGAACTTCTGCACATCAGTACAGCCAGGGAAGCAGGTAGCATGAAGGGAATTCCGAAGTCTAGCTGTTCAAGTGAAGAAACTATTAAGAGCAGAAAGTTTCCTGGCAATTTAGTGATCTCGACAGTGAAGGGGTGTGATTTTGTTGGTAAGTGGGTTTTGTCGGGGGGGGTGTACGTCGAAGGGGCACAAGTGCAAGGAGTTCATCAAAGCACATTCTATTAGTTGACAAAGCAGGAGCTATTAGATTTGAGACTCTTCTTTAGACACTATCCAAGAAGGAGAAACATGTCTGAGTGAATGATTGCTTTGTAGAGGTATAATGCAACTACACATTTAAAATCAATAATGATTATAATAGAGCTAAGCTAGAGCTTTTATTATGTGAAAAATCCTGGGCAATTCTAGATTGCCTTGCTGATTCCATTTGCTTGGTTGATGACGCAACCCAAAACAACAAAAAATAGCATTTTTGAATTTTTCAGAGGAGGATTGGTTATCCCGAGTTTGATTTTCACAACATTTTGACAAGATACACCTGAAGAAGGTCGGAGGTTACACTCAAGATGAGAACAGTAGTCCGATGAATGCACATGATACGAAGGAAAAATAGAGTCAGTTAGCGGATTTGGGATTGATAATAATATTTAGCAACCGAAACTCGCTACACTCACTGGCAGGAGCTAATTCTCGTGACTCAAGATTTTAAATTCATTTTCTCACTGGCTTGTCTAATCACAAGCTCTCCGTCACATGACCAAGTACATAAAAGGCAAAATCTGAAATTCTTAACTCTCTTACTCTCTGGCTTCAGCTGGCAGCAGACTTCGCCTGGGGTTTTGGCCCCAAGCCGAACGTGAGTACAACAGTCTAACAATGGCTATCTTCAAACTCACATTTATTTCCAGGTATGGGAGATCCAAATATCAGCGATATTTACTTTTAGCTTTAGGCAACAGGAGTAAAAAGTGTGAAAGCTCTTTATCATAATTGATACATCAAATTAGAAATTGTAACAAACTTTTTTTTTGAAATGGAAACAGTTCTAGACTAGACATGGAATCGCTTAAAAGTACAAAAGCCAACCATAAGCATTAAATGGACAGATTCTGATCCAAAACAGCAATTTTCCCCCCTTTGTCAGAAGCATTTCATATGAAATGAAAAAACTAAAGGACAACAATATTGGAAGTGGAAGTTACAAGATCTAATTTCACATGGATTAAATATTTAAAATGTCAGTTACTTGGCGGGAGGGGGGTGGGGGAGAGTATTTAAAAGGGCACCGGGGGGGGGGTATTTAAAAAGACACCTGAGGGGTACTTAAAAGGGCACTTGAAAATTCAAGTATAGTTGTTGCAAATAAACAAGCTATGTGGATCTACTATTTAATACAATTTAGCAAATAAAGAAATTGGGGAAGACAGTTTTCAATTGATAACATTCCTCTACATTTTTAAACAGTGTGGAATAAAAAAAACAAAAAAAAAACACTGAAGACACCACACGAACTTTATGCTACAGAAATGCTCTTAATTGGAATTCATTTTTGAGATGAGCATTATATATATATTAATTTATTTTTATTTCGGACTATTATTCTCATCTTTATTAGTTGTTGTTCATCTTTTATTGGTTTGTTTTATTCAAAACTACGGATGGCAGTGATGGCTGAGAATGCAGTTAGGAGATTCAAAGTTCCTATCCGTCGCGGTTACCATCTGACGAAGGCCAGAGGAATAGTTGGCCGAAATGTTGCGAATGAAACAAACCAATAAATAGTCCGAAATAAAAATAAATTAATAGAAATGCTCTTGTCGATAAATCAATACGCACACACACACCCATGACAACACGCAAACATACTGAATACCTATATTTTTCTCCTTCAACTAATGTCTAATCTTCGTCTCCACATCAGGAATTCTTTTCACGATTACTATAAAAAAAAAACGTGCGTGCACGAACACTGAAACTCTTATTCCTTTCTCTCTTGTACACGCTACTAACAAAGATAACAAATAAAGTTGTTTATTAATACAGAAGGAAACTCCATTTCATTGTTTCTTCTATATATATATATATAAAAGCGAAAATGTATGTATGTATGTTCGCTTTTTGTGTATATCTGCAAAAGGCTTTTTTTCGTCGACCTTCTCACTCGGCTCGCTTCTTCTTAAAACTTTTTATATCACGTCTAAATGATAATATCTACGTCTTAAGAACGGGGGGTTGCGTGTGTATTTAATTTGCCCGACTTTCACGCGCTATTTTTTCCAGATATTTCGATCGCCGAGTGTTCCTTTCGCTTTTCAGTATAAAACAAGTGAAAACTGGCTTGCAGCCGCGTTATGTTTCAAGGTCAAACATCACGCGACTTAAGTTTCTCGCACCTGTCAATTTCATCTTATGAACGTTAAATTAAGCTGCTTTTCTCATTCCTCTTCTCTCATAGGCGAGATGGTTAGGTCCCAGAGTTTCCCCCCCCCATTTCGTTTCCATTTCCACGTCAAAGGTTCGGGGTTCAAGCCTACTTTCCTACTAAAACTTTTTTTTTCTTTTACACCCCCAAACACCCGGCCAACTTTTTTTTTTTTTTTTTAAACAGGGTTGTTTTGATCACCCCCCCCCCCAACACACACACCTACAACCCCCCGGGTCATGCCGCGTACCCCCCTCCCCACTAGTATACTATAAATATATTGATACTAACATTGTCTTGCTAAGAAAACAATGACAGTGAGGGTTGTTTAGGTTACTTCGATAAGTGATTATGTACGGTTGGCACTGGACCAATCAGAAGAGAAGCGGGATATGACGCAACCATCCCTGAATGGCTAAAATGGACCTGGGAGGAGCTTAGTCTTAGTAGCATTAAATGTTACCATCCACTTATAACTTATTCGACTATGGTCTGGGGGACATTTTTTGACACTGTTTTACAATTTGTCACTGTTCAGAGGGAGACAACTCTTGTTTACTAAGAAATTTGTTCATTTTTTTTATCTCAATTTAGAATGCAATTTTTTTTTTTTTAAACAAAACATCAAAAAAAGCAAGCTGCGACAATTTTTTTTTTTTAATGTAACAAAATTAATAACATTAATAAATACAAAATGTAGTCTTTACACGACTATTAAGAGAAAAACCAACGAACCCACAAGATTTTCATTAGATGAAAATATTTAAAAAAAGAAGTTTGGCAACTTTTTTTCTTAATTAAAAAGTTAATGTTATGGTAAGGTTATTCCTATTTACAATGCCTCCCCACGGGACAGAGTTAGACACCAGGGTCGTTTTTTTTAATGTGGAGAAAAGGAACAAAAATAAAAATTGTCTCAGTTGTGACGGATTCCTCCTCCACTAAACTAACAGAGAACAAGAAATTGAAGTGCAGCATCTAAAGAACAGATACTACACTTTGATCTTGTCCCGAAGGCCAAGTTAAGGTTATTAAGAATTTAGTTTTTAACCTTAAAAAAATACCAACAATGAAACTCTTTAATAAAAGAAGAATGAAACTTTTAAAGCGATGACGGCGTGCCGGCGATCAGGCGAGGAGTACAAAGATAAGGGTTTCATGCCTACAGTCAAGCATGATGGTGGGAATGTCATAGCCCGGGGCTGCATGAGTGCTGCAGGTATTGGAGAATTACATTTTATTGAAGAAAACATGAACTCTAACATGTACTGTCAAATACTGCAACAGAGCATGCCCCCCCTCTCTCCAGTAACTGGGTCGCAGAGCAGTATTCCACCCGTCTAGCTGAATCCACTGTGAAAAATTTCCCCCACTCTATATCTGTGCCTAAATCAAAACGCGTATTCCATGAACAAAGCTTCTTTCTTAGAACTGCACACCTGTGGAACTCTGTTCCGTCTGTAGTCCGGAGGGAAGCAGGCAATTTGGATGTCTTCAAGTCCAATGTTAACAAATTCCTAATGAACCGCCCCCTTAAGTAAACACTTCAGCAAATCTCCTCACTAACTTTATATACTTGCAATAACCCTTATCCCTGAGTGGCTTCCGGGCCTTGATAAGTGGTGATCACTGTGTAAAAAAAAAAAAAAAAAAAAAAAAAAATACACATCCAAGACAACCACTGCTTTACTGAAGAGGCTGAGGGACTAGCCAAGCATATCTCCAGACTTAAACCCAACAGAACATCTTTGGGGCATCCTCAAGCAGAAGGTGGAGGTGCGCAAAGTCTTAAATATCCGCCAGCTCCGCAACATTGTAATTGAACAGTGGAAGAGCATTCCAGTGGCTTCATGTGAAGCTCTGGTAAACTCCATGCACACAGAAGAGTAAAGGCAGTTTTGGATAATGATGATGGCCACACAAAATATTGAGAGCTGACATGTTGTATGTTAATATTGACAATTTTTCATAAGGAGTGACCTCACTTTTGTTGCCAGTGATTTAGTTTTTAATAATGGCTATATTTTGAGTTGTTACCAGTGATTTAGTTTTTAATAATGGCTATATTTTGAGTTGATGTCAGTGATTTAGTTTTTAATAATGGCTATATTTTGAGTTAGTTTGAGGGGAAAATAACTCTGTTATAAACGCAGCAAACAGACTACTTTTCATTGTTTCAAAAAAATCATTTTTTCAGTGTTTTCCCATGAAGATATAGTTAAATATTTGAAGAAATGTGAGGGGTGTACTTACTTTTGTGATACACTGTATGTATATCATATAGCCATTAAAGTTTAAGTTTTGATATCCATCTGTCGTTAGCTCAGATGGTAATGAATAATGCTGGAGCATTAAGTGTTTTGATTTCGATTCCACCTGATGGCACTTGAGTCATTTTTTTTTTAACTTGTTAGAGAATGGATAGAGAGAGAGAGAATGGATAGAGAGAGAGAGAGAGAGAATGGATAGAGAGAGAGAGAGAGAGAATGGATAGAGAGAGAGAGAGAGAGAATGGATAGAGAGAGAGAGAGAGAGAGAGAGAGAATGGATAGAGAGAATGGATAGAGAGAGAGAGAGAATGGATAGAGAGAGAGAGAGAGAATGGATAGAGAGAGAGAGAGAGAGAATGGATAGAGAGAGAGAGAGAGAGAATGGATAGAGAGAGAGAGAGAGAGAATGGATAGAGAGAGAGAGAATGGATAGAGAGAGAGAGAGAATGGATAGAGAGAGAGAGAGAGAGAATGGATAGAGAGAGAGAGACAATGGATAGAGAGAGAGAGAGAGAATGGATAGAGAGAGAGAGAGAATGGATATAGAGAGAGAGAGAATGGATATAGAGAGAGAGAGAATGGATAGAGAGAGAGAGAGAGAGGGAAGAGTGTGAATTATAGTGTAGACACGTTGACCGGAAGTCAAGATCAGCTGATTTGATTGTATGTGAGTTACGTGATCAGGTTAGCTGAATCGAGGAGATTTGGTTGGGAATTGGAAGAGAGCGGACGGCTTCGCTGTTGTCTCCTCCCCTTCGCTCGGGGTGGGGAACGAACGCTGACATGGTAGAAATAAGACCTAGAAGAAAAACAACACAGGCCAAATTCACTTTCCAACCTTCTGCGAACAAACTGGAAGGTGAATAAAAAAAATCTATAGAACCAATTTCTTGTCTTGGAGTGAAATAAATCTTCGTCCCCAAAAACAGGTATCAAGTCTCCCTCCCAGACGAGAATTTCCAGATGGACCAACGAAATGGCAGAAGGTATGTTGAAGATACATGACATGTCACACATATTCACACTTAACAGCATATGAACATATGTAATAGAAAGACCACTAGACGATCACACACACACCGACATTAACTCTGCTAAGATAATCAAACAATCAATCCTTTATAAATAGACAATACAACAAACGCTCATTTTATGATACGACAACGTAACAGTATATATTGGGTACAATATAATAATCAATAGAGAGAATTGACTGTATAATACAAAATATGACTGAGAAGCATGCTAGTTTTATATATAGATCGAGATAAATGCACCTTGGTCTTTATTATAAAGTGCAGGATGTATACCATACAGGGACAGATTGTTTAGCAAAATCTAAAAAATAGATTCCGTAGAGGGAGTTTATTAAATATTAGGGACTCCAATCTATGGTCCCCACTCCTCCTTGTCAAACTTTTACTAAAAAAAAATAAAAAAAAATAAATAAATAAAAGCGAACACTCAACTAGCTACAACCACTATATACGATTTTCCTCACTCTCTATCTGTACCTAAATTTAAACCCAGATTCTATGAACAATGCTTCTTTTCCAATAATGCCTGCCTTCAAATCCAATGCAAACAAATTCTTGATGAACAGTCCCATGAAATAATCAATTTCTACCCAAATCACATCATTAATGATTGCTACACGACCATCCTACAATCATTAACCCGTATCCTTGAGTGGCTCTCGGGCCTTGGCAAATGGTGACTCCCAAGTTAAAAAAAAAAAAAAAAAGGTTTTCAACAAATTCGATGTAATTTTTTCAATTTTTTTTTTAAAGACTTTTTCGAGAGGAGAATGCTAAAAATAATCAAAAACTACCTGACCTCTTTCATGTGGTACGACAAATAAAATAAAAAAGTGGGTTAAAGAAATACACAACGAATTGACTCCACATTCTAACAGGTAAAGACTATTTTTAGCGATTTTAATAGGAAATCATAGCCATTAATTGCAAAGATGATTTCGATCTCGATAATTTGAATTAAGTTGTCTCCTTATTTATAAGACATGGCCGATCAAAACGTAACGTCTCGCTTTGTCAAAAGGAAAAAAAAAATTTGAACAATTTATATGATTTTTGGAATATGGCATCTTTGTTTCTTAGCGCATATGTACGAAGTTTTTTTTTGGGGGGGGGGGTAAGACTGTACGAGAGTTCCCACCCTCTAAAAATTCGTGTTTTTTTTTTTCTTTTAATTTTTTTTCGACGATTATCATAGATTATAGACTTAAATATATTAGCAAAGAAAAAAAATCAATGATTTTTAAGAAAGGGTTCTAATCACGTGACACGTCGATAAAGAAATGGACAGTAAGTCAGGTAGCAATAAAGTAGAACGTTATAACGAGAAAGTGAACCAACCCCCTTCTTAAAAATTCGTTAATTTTTTTTTTTTTCTTTTTTCAAATTTTTTTTGCTAATATGATACTTAAGTTTGTAGTCGATAATAATCGTCGGAAAAAAAGTGACAAAAAAAAAAAAAAAAAGATGTAAAAACCGCAGTTTTATGGGGTGTGGGCACTCTCGTATAAGTCCGTTTTTTTTGTCACTTTTTTTGTCACTTTTTTTTAAAATTTTTTTTACGATTTTTCTGCGTTTTTGTATTTTTGTTTTTTCTAACCGATTTAATTCTAAATAAGCACCATTTTCGTTTTCTGGATCTTTTCAGTACTCTTTTTGACAGGAGAGCGCTAAAAAATAACAAAGAACTACCTGACCCTTTTCATTTGCTATGTCAAATAAAAAGAGTTAAAGAAATACACAACCAGTTGTCCACCTGTTCTAAAGACGAAAAAAGTGTGCGGGGGAGGGGGGAGGTAACCTTATCCAAATAGTTGCTGATCAAACCCAGATCATCGTCAACTTACGGCCTATCCGACATACGTCCTATTTATTAGACTTTCCAGCCCATTAAAAGCAAGCTAAAATTGTAACCTTTTTTTTAATTACATTTTCACTCCAAACAAGGCACATTGCCACTATGCCACTTTGATGTAGGGTGCTACTATCAGGTTCACAAGCTACAGGGATACTATGTGGGGTGTTGGGCAGCAAGATGTCGGTTCACATTACACTTGAACTTCTGCATGTCAGTACAGTTGGGGAAGCAGGGACCCCAAAGGGAATTCCAAAGTCTAGCGGTTCTGGGGAAGAAACTACTGCAGTAGAAGGCTCTCTTACATCTAGGGATCTCAACTGTGAAGGGGTGGGATCTTGCTGCTTGTCGGGAGTATTTACGTTGAGGGGGTACACGTGCTTGCAGTTCGTTGGAGCATTCACCGTTAAAATACTTGTAGAACAGGCAGAAGGATGCAACATTTTGTCGATGGGACAGAGGCTGAAGTTTAGATGACAGTTCAGGACCTATCAGGTTGGCGACTCTCTTTTGAACCTTGTCTAGGAGCGAGAGATTAGTAGCAGATGCACCAGCCCAAATATGACAACACTACTCTATACATGGGCGAATGGTGGCCTTATAGAGGTACAGGATACTTTCGGGTGTTAGTAGCTTTCTAGCACGGTAGAGAGAACCTACCTTTTTCGCAGCAGTCCTGGCAATGCTCTCAATGTAATTGTTCCAACTCATGTTTCCTGTGAACGTTAAGCCAAGGAGTTTAAAAGATGTACTTTCAGATAAAGAGTCTTTGGCCATTGCTATTGGTGGTAGGGAACACTTTGTCGACGTTTCTGAATTTTTGAGATGAGGATTGGTTATTTGTATTCTTCATTGGACTACGGTTCTCATCTTGAATGTAATTTTCACGTTTCGGTCGATGTAACCCCCGACCTTCAGGTGTATCTTGTCAAACTTGGGAATGTTTCTGTCACACTCGGAAATTTGGACGGAGTTTCGAACACAACCCTTTATTTACTTCACGGGGGTAGCGTGTTCTTGTTCCATCAGCCATGACTGGATAGAGCTCCTAAGTAATTCGCAAATGTATTTTTCGGTTGCCCAAACTGAGAATTGAACCTTCAACCTTCATTTTTACAATTGACTTTTCCCAGTACTCTAACCACTGTGCCACGGGTCCTTTGTCTTTTATCCTGAGATAGTGATCTCCTTTGGGTGTAATCTAAATGGTCTCCCCGTAATCATTACTAGCCAACGAGAGAATGCACTATTTCTAAATAGTTGATTAATGGCTTATCTCATGTGCTTATTCATATATTTATTATTAAGAATCTCATATTTTTATACATAAATCATATCCTTACATCATTTGTAGACATTTATGCTGACGACACTACCATTTATGGTAGCACATCTAAGACAGTAAACGACCAAGTTCTCTCCAATTCTCTCTCCTCTGATCTTGAGCACGTAGTACAATGGGGAAAGGAGTGGCTGGTTACTTTTAATGCATCTAAAACCAAGCTTCTCTCTTTACATCATCAACATTCTAATTCACATTTGTCATCAATTGAAATGAATGGCTCTCGTCTTCAGGAGGCCTCAAGTTTTGACAAGCTTCTGGGCTTGACCATTACTCCTGATCTTAAATGGAACACGTGTATCAAATCTGTTGCCAAGGCCGCTGGAAAAATGGTGGGATCTTTCTATCGATCCAGTAGATATCTCACTGCTGATGCTATTCTCTACCTATATAAGAGCCAGGTACGTCCAAGGATGGAATACTGTTGCCACATCTGGGCAGGAGCTGCTAGAAAGGACTTGTCCTGCCTTGATAGAGTTCAAAATAGACTTCGTAGCCTCGTAGGAGATGTCCTTTTCTCCTCCTTGCAACCTCTATCTCACAGAAGAGATGTTGCGAGTTTGTCTCTGATGTATCGTTATTTTCATGGAAAGTGTTCAACTGAGCTTCAATCTATGGTCCCCCCTCGCCAAACTTTCATAAGAAACACTCGTCTAGCTGTAAACACTATCAATAATTTCCCCCACTCTTTATCTGTGCCTAAACCTAAACGTAGATTCCATGAACAAAGCTTCTTTCTTAGAACTGCACGCCTGTGGAATTGTCTTCCGTTTTCCTGCTTTCCGGCTGACTACAATATGGTTGTGTTCAAGTCTAAAGTAAATAAGTTCTTGATGAGCCGTTCCATATAAGTTATTAAATTTACCAAATTTTCATTACTAATGATTACTATATTGAACAATTTCTACTGTACACTCTTTAACCCTTATCCTTGAGTGGCCTCTGGGCCTTGATAATGTGGTGATGCCTTTGTAAAAAAAAAAAAAAAAAAAAAAAAAAACATAAGAACGTTTCAATTTAAAATTTAAAAAAGTAATAATTACTAATTAATAATAAATACTGACTGAGGCAATTTTTATTTTTGCCTTAATCTGGAGTGTCCCGTTGTTTTTAGATGTTGGAATTTCTCTACTTAAAAAAAATAAATTAAAAAAAAAATAAAGACGACCTTGTGTCTGTCTTACTTTAGCAGAGTGAACAATAAGTCAATAAGATATAGCAAACAAGAAAGATAAGACCTTTTTCTCTCTCTCCTTCCATGTTTGTATTACTAAAACAAAACACCTTCCATCTCTGAAGAAGGGTATTTTACCCGAAACATTACAAACCAAAGTAAAAAGCAAAAAATAAATAGCCAATGAAAACTGTTTGCATTTTATTCCTGGCTTATAATGGCATCGTGTTCAGATTTAACACACATATATGAATGCCTACTGGGAAGAACTTGAATACCTACTAAACACTATCCTCGAGTGTCTAAGGTCCGTCTGTACAAGGGTTTTTCAGGACAACCTGGCATCAGGATACTTTTCCCTAAAAGTAAACCCTGACCAAATATTCAAAATCACATTGTATTCGCTGCACAACTAAAATCTCTTCACTATGGCTAACTCATACTGGTTTTTATGGGGAATAGTGTACTTTCTTCAAGTGATGTTACCTCAAGTAATAGCACGAAGCTTGATACTCCACCAGACTAGATAAATTCTTCTCATGGAATCCAATAAGACTAAGAACCACAATAAAGATGCACTATAACATATTTAAATGGTTAATTGGGGAGAGGAAAATTATGTTCCTAGCATCCTAATTAACTCAGTGTTTGAGAGATAAAAAACTTTAATGGAATATTCGAATGTTTATGTATCTCAGAGATCAAGTGTCAGCAGGTGGCTTAGCTTCGAACATCCATCCACAGCCCTCGAACCCCTGGAGGGGCATAGTCCATCTACAACCTTTTTGTAGATGCTTTCGTAACGAGGAGTTCTTTTTACGGGGTGAGGGTGCTGGCTCCCTATGCCCAACTTTTCCATAAGGTACATACCGCGCCCAGCCTTCCCAAATGGTCACCCATCTGATACTGGCCAGGCTCAATGTTGCTTAACTTCGGTAACCTGGTGGGAACCAGTATGTCAACTTGGGAAAGAGGATGGAACAACTTTCTCTTCTGCCTCTCTCTCACACTCTTTATCTTCTCTCTCTCTCTCTCTCACCCTGTTTCTTTTCTCTCTATATTAGCACTTATCAAGGCCAATAGGCAACTCGAGGATCAACTAGACGATGAGAGTTAAAAAAAAAAATGGATCCTTTATTTTTTTTTGTAATTTATTTTGATTTAAAGTTTGTAAGTTTGTCGCCTCTTTCAATCTATCCGTCCAGTGCGGCCGTAGCCGAGATTGAACTCACCTCACGAGTTTGTAGTGTAATTCAAATCTTGTCGGTAGATGAATACTTGATGCTTCGCCAGGGCTTTCAAGGGTATTTTTTTATTTTGACGCCATTACTAGATGGGGTGCCTACCACGGCTTGAGAGACTCCCCTCTACCCTCGAAAGAAGGATAGACCGCGCCAGTTTCTCAACCTGGTATTTTACCTCATGGTACATATAGCGCCTCGCCTTCCCAAATGGTCACCCATCTGGTACTGGCCAGGCTCAACGTTGCTTAACCTCGGTGATCTGGCGACAACTGGTGTGTCAACGTGATTGTGCCGTACTTTGGCTTCGAACAGTTTCGCTTTATTCATACGAAAAAGACAAAACAAACACTGGAAACCAGGGATTGTTTTAAAACTTGATCAAATAAGAGATATAGACGACGGCCGTTCACAAATCGAAGATATTAGGATCAAGGGAGTATAAGAAAAGTTCTCCAAAATAATATCCTTGTTGAGAAAGCCAAAGAAAAAAGCCTTTCGTGGACATACACAAACGAGCTCATTTTGCCTTCTGATGCACCTTCTCCACACAATTTTACCTTAACAGCCCGAAGCTGAATACTCAACCAGACTAGATGAATTCTGGTCATGGAATCCAATAAGATCAAGCAAACGCAGGAAAGATTAACGTAAAAACACCAAACAGACTTTTACTGATTCTATGCTCCAACAAGATAGCAAAAAAAAAAAAAAAGTAAGACATACTGAAGATGAAGTCTATCTTCGAAATATATTTATAAATGTCAATATAAATTTTTTAAAAATATCTGTTTATTTTGTAATAATGCGTTGTTTTGACTTCAAACGTATCTGATACGTATTTATTTCATTCACATTCAGCCAACGCTTCTATCAAAGAATACAAACCCTAATGTGAATTCCACGTGATGAACGCACTGTTCCGACATTTGAAAAGACTACCGTAAAAACACCAAACGGACTCCTACAACAACATGAAAAAAAAAATACATACTGATGATGAAGTGCGTCTCCGAAATCTATATATAAAAGCGAAAATGTATGTGTGTATGTATGTTCGCTTTTCCTCGATGTCCACGAAAGGCTTCTTTCAAAGAAGCGCTTGCTTGCTTCACAACTTTTTAAAACTTTTTATATCATCTATAAATTCTAATATCTACGAATTATCCACGGAGCTCGCCTGTCTATTTAATTTTATTGACTTTCAAGCCTTAATTATTCCACATTTCCCGCATCGGCACGCGTTACATTCGGTTTTCGGTATAAAAAAAAGCGAAACTCGACTCTAATCACAGGCCGAAAGCCAGTTGTCTCAAGAGAGCTAAGTAACGTTTGTTCAATCGTCATATCAGACTGTAGCTTTCATTTCGCTCCTAATAAACAGGGAGCGGGTTTTTAAAAACAAACAAACCGATTTATTCAAAACTGTCCCGCACAAAATCGTAACTGCTGAATACCTATCGCCGTCACGTCAATCAAAAACGCGCACCTGCTTTTTTTTTAAGAACTTTACTATTTTCCAAATGCGCGTCGTCAACGCTTCGGGTTTATTTTCACATACCCCGAAAAACACCCGGGCAACGCCGGGTACCCCTCGCTAGTATATTTATGAATTTCAAACAAAATAAAAATGTTTATTTTTGTAATAATGCATTGTTTTGGCTTCAAACGTATATAATACATATTTTTTTCAATGTCATTATATATTTCTCTTTGTCTCTCCATTCCACTTTTTCTCAGAAACTAGTTGGCTAATTTGGCTGAAATTTTGTATGAACCTTTGCTATGTTAAGGTGCAGCAAACTAGGTATTATGGCATCCATCTCATGCCCAAGTAGGGATTTGTATTTAATTCAAAAATTAGCACAATTTTAACCATATTTAACCATCAATTTGGCATAAAGCACTCATTCGAAGTCAATAATTTTGGCCTATTTTTAAGAGGGTATGACAAGGTTTCGGTTATCCTTTTTGTTTATTTTTTAAATAAGGTGTCTACATTACATATCTTGTCCACTAGACCAGATATCACATAATGCCATTTTTTTCACGGCCTGCCCCAGCGTAGTATAAACACCTCCAACCACCCCATGTTAAGAAAAGCTTTCGGAATAAACTACCCTACCAACCTCTCCATGTTAAGAACGGCTTTCGAGATTGAGGGGCGTTTATTCCGGAAGCTATTCTTAACATGGGAATGTTGGGGTGTTTATAATACGCTGGGGCACGTCGTAAAAATTTACCCACATAATTTATAATACGAAGTTTAAAAAGTTTTGCGGCTTGCCTTAGTTTCCTAGGATGCTAACGATATGCCGTTTTAACATTTTGTAATATATTTATATGTTAATCAAAAGGAAAATCTTCAATGAATATATACTACCTGTGATCTGTGGTAGTGAAACATGGGCCCTGAAAACTCGTTTGTTATAACAACCGGTGACGTTTAGCTCAGTGATTAGACATCAATGAAGCTCCACAACATTCCCAAAGCCAGAGTTGCATTACAACAGAGAAGTACTGTCAGTAAATGGATGAAATGCGCCAGAAACTTTGACAACAACACCCAGCAGAAAAGGTTAAATTCTCCTCCACGACAATGCCCAACTGCACGTTGCTAAACCGGCCCTTCAGAAGTTGAACGAATTGGGCTACAGAATTGCCTCATCCGCCATACTCTTCAGACCTTTTACCTACTGATTACAACCTTTTCAAGCATTTCAACTTTCTGCATGAGAAATGCTTCAAAAACCCAAGCAATATCAAAAACGCTTCCAGCGACTTCATTGCCACCAAGAGGCAAGATTTTTACTTTTTTTTTTTTTTTTAAAATCAATTTTCACCCCCAAACAAGGCACAGTGCTACTTTGAAGTAGGGGAGATGAGTAGCAAGATGTCTGTTCACATTACACTTGAACTTCTGCATATCAGTACAGTTGGGAAAGCAGAATCCCGGAAGGGAGTTCCAAAGACTTGCAGTTCTGGGGAAGAAACTATTGGAGTAAAAGGCTTTCTTACATCTAGGGATCTCTACTGTAAAGGGGTGAGACTTAGTTGCTTGTCGGGTTTGTCGGGGGGGTAGTTACGTTGAGGAGGTGCAAGTGTTTGCAGTTCGTCAGAGCATTCACCATTAAAGTATTTGTAGAACAGGCAGATGGATGCAATATTTCATCGATGGGACAGAGGCTGAAGCCTAGATGACAGTTCAGGACCTATCAGGTTGGCGACTCTTTTGAACCTTGTCCAGGAGTGAGAGACAAGAAGATGCATCAGCCCAAATGTGACAACAGTACTCCATACATGGGCGAATGGTAGCCTTATAGAGGTATAGGATACTTTCAGGCGTAAGTAGCTTTCTAGCATGGTAGAGAGAGCCCACCTTCTTTGCAGCAGCCTTGTTTTGCGTTGAAAAAAAAAAAGGTGTTGATTCTGATGGTGTTTATTTCATCTGAATTTAAAAGTTAAAAACCGCAAAAAACTTGTCAATCTAATAAAAATTAACATGGTTCGTAAACTGCAGAAGTGCCAAGTTAGTAAAAAAAAAAAAAGAAAAAACGTGGTACTTGATTATGAAAAAAGATTTAATCGATTTATTTTTGTTTTACAGCAAAATCGGCCGCTTGTTTCATTGAAAAAAAAAAAAAAAAAAAACTTAATTGATTTTTGAAAAGATTGTAATCGATTTTATTGTATTGTAAACGAAACATTTATAATAGTTACTCGTTTTATTTTAAACAAACAACTAAAAAACGAAAACCATCCTAATACTTGATTTTTTAAGAGAGCGGGAGCGATTTTCTTTTTCTGTTATATTTTAAACTAGTAGAGCTACCCGGCGTTGTCCGGGACAAAAGTGTAATATTACCATCAAAATTTTTACCTCTCTTTTTTTTTTTTTTTTTTACCCCAATCCATTCCTGTCTAGTTGAACATACGCAAAGACAAATCTGGCATTTTATTTCCAAATTAGTTTATTACTAGCAGATGTATCCGACATTGCTCGGTATTAAACGTGACGTTAAATTCCTTTAAAAAAATTAAATCTTTTTTAAATTCAAAAAAAATACTTTTGTCAAATTAGAAAATACTTTTTTCAAATTAAAAAATACTTTTTTCAAATTAAAAAATACTTTTTTCAAATTAAAAAATACTTTTTTCAAATTAAAAAATACTTTTTTCAAATTAAAAAATACTTTTTTCAAATTAAAAAATACTTTTTTCAAATTAAAAAATACTTTTTTCAAATTAAAAAATACTTTTTTCAAATTAAAAAATACTTTTTTCAAATTAAAAAATACTTTTTTCAAATTAAAAAATACTTTTTCAAATTAAAAAATATTTTTTCAAATTAAAAAATATTTTTTCAAATTAAAAAATATTTTTTCAAATTAAAAAATATTTTTTCAAATTAAAAAATATTTTTTCAAATTAAAAAATATTTTTTCAAATTAAAAAATATTTTTTCAAATTAAAAAATACTTTTTCAAATTAAAAAATACTTTTTCAAATTAAAAAATACTTTTTCGAATTAAAAAATATTTTTTCAAATTAAAATATATTTTTTCAAATTAAATTTTTAAAAAATTTTTAATTAAAAAAAAAAATTTTTTTTTAATTTCTTTAATTTCTTTTAAATTTGAAAAAAAAATGTTTTTTTAATTAAAAAAAAAATTAAAAAGAAAATTAAAAAAAAGAATTAACTAAAAAAAACCCCGAAAAGAAACGAAAACACGTGCATGCGAGTAATGCTTTTTCTAAACAGTTCACTTCTTATAGGTAAAAAAAAAAAGATCAAAACCAAAATCCAAAGACAGTGAGTCAAGTACGATAACCATTAGGCCAGCTTGCTATGTCTTTAAAAAAAAGTGTTGACAAACCTTGTGAAATAGTTAACGGATACAATCCAACGACCCCTACATAGCAATTATTCAATTTTGACCCCTTAGCCCCTTTTTTACCGAATGAAAACTGATTAAAGTTTTCCATATATCTGAATACCGTATATATCAAGTTTCACACTTTTTTCCTTAGGAGTCACCACTTACCAAGGCCCGAAGGCCGCTCGAGGACAAAGGTTAAAGAATGTAAGGTGGTAGTTTAGTAATCGTTAATCGTGTAGATTGGGTAAAACTTGATTTTTATGGGGATGGCTCAATAAGAACTTGTTTACATTAGACTTGAAGGCTACCATATTGTATTAAACCGAGCAGTTCTGGGAAAGAAGCTTTGTTAATGGAATCTGCGTTTAGATTTAAGCACAATTAGAAGGTGGGGGAAATCATATAGTGGTTGTAGCTTGTCGAGTGTTTTTTTTTGTGAAAGTTTACCAAGGAGGAACCATAGATTGGAGTTAAGTCGAGCACTTGCCATGAAACTAATCATAGACAGGTTCGCAACGTCTCGCCTATAGCATAACTGAAGCCAAAAAGATCATTAAATCAGACCTTATAATTAACTCAATTATATTGTACGCAAATACAACCAAAAAAAAAAGACAACAAAGAAAATAGAAAAACTTAGAAATTTAAAAAGTCACAACTCTAATAAAAATACTCCAAGAACAAGTTGAAACATTAGCAATTACCATCAACTCGGACAACATTTAAAAACAACACACAAACAACCAAAAGTAAAACCTCATCAGATCCCAAAATCTGAACACAACTCCCAAATAAAAACATCGCAGGAACTAACCACATTCCAAAACCTAATGAACGAACACCAAACACACCCCAGGAAAAGAAAGAACCAATCCCCTCACCAACCAAACTAATCAAAAATCCCAAAAAGACAGATCCTGCTCCACATTAAGAATAGCAACTACAGACCAGAACAAATTTAAAACTTAAACAACGGAGAAAAATGAAAAAACCCTGATCATATAAATGACTAAAAATTAGTGTTGGGACGATTAATCAGGAATTGGAAAAAATCAACAAATTTGGGGGATATAAGTCAGTTTTGAATTGTATCAAGGCTGGATAAGGCGCGTAGAGCAGCCCCTGTCCGGATGTGGTGACAGTATTCCATTTTAGGGTGTACCAGGCTCTTTTACAGGTAGAGGATTGCATCAAAAATTATTTCTCGGTACACACAGCCTAGATATCCCACAATTATATAAGACTAGCAAGGCTAGCCAGCGTTACTCGGCTTAAAAGTGTAAAATTCTACATCTTTATCACTTTCTCTTAACTGTTGGTCCTGGATATGACCTTAAACTATATCCAATAGTGGGGCCCCTGCTTGCAGCTTTGGGGAGTGTGGAGCCACCCTTTAATTTGACATTGCTCCCAGGTCCACTCTGACCCGGAGTGGTAGTACCTGTTAGGGTCCCAACTATGGGTTGAATAGAAACGAATTTGAAGAAAACAAATATATTCTATTAAAAAATTGTTCTTCAAAATCACTGGATTTGGCATTAAATAACCTGAAAAGGGTTGATATGCCGTAAAACAAAGACAACCAAGCTAACTGTTTCCCCACGTTCTTCTCTCCAAATTCTTTCTCTTTCTCTTTAGCTGGACACACACACACACACACACACACACACAAATGATTTCCCCTTTATATATAGATTCCGCAACGAATTAATAAGCAATTAAATTACCAATTTAGTACACAACCCAACTGACTCCACCTCTCCTACCTGACGAAACCTGGTTCAGTTTACCCTTACAAAAGGAATACTTTTTTTTCCTCTAAATTTTAGATATCATTCAGCCGGGACAATGCTGATCAAGAATATGCCAACATTGTGAGTGTTTGTTTTGTAGTTTTTTGACTTAACTGGATATACACATACACACAAATGCTTTTTATATCATAGATTAGCCAAGTAAGATAATCATTAGACCAACTTGCTACGTTCTTTAAAAGTGTTAACAAACCGCGTGAAACAGTTAACAGATACAATCCAACGACTCCTACATACCAATTATTCAATTTTGACCCCTTAGCCGCCTTTTATACCGGATGAAAACGGATTGATAAGCATTTAACTTAATTTAGTACACAACCCGACTGACACCACCTCTCCTACCCGACGAAACCTGGTTCATTTTACCTTAAAAAAAATTAATACTTTTTTCCCCCCTTAAATTTTAGATATTATTCATCCGAGCAACGCCGATCAAGAATATACCAACATTGTGAGTGCTTGTTTTGTAGTTTTTGACTTAACTGGATATACACATACACACAAATGCCCTTTCTTTATATAATAGATTTTATAGATTAAATAATTTTTTTTCTGGTTTTAATAAGAATGTTAAAGACTCACCTTAAGTCCCGAGGAACATTTACAGTTTCCAGTCTGAATGGTAAAAGTGTTCCGTCTTTTAATGTTGCTGGAAAAACTTGATGAAGCCATCATTAATCCAGATTGAAAAATAGAATCCAATTTCAAAGCGATAGAGAATTTATCGATGAGAAATTGATTTTACGTTATAAGTGCAAAAAAAAAAAAAAAAAAAAAAAAAAGGTATTTGAGATGTAGGTCTCTAAGAGATTTTATGAGAAGAAGCTGAATGGGGTCAGAACATTGTGTAGATTCCGCTGAGGATTTACGGAAACTGTTTGAAGTTTAATCTTTATTTCCATTGAATTAAAAAGATTTTTTTTTTTTTTTTTTGAATGGGAATAGTGTATGAGGTAGATGAAAGAAAGTGTTAGGGGGTGGGGTGGAATAGATTTAGAAGTTAAAAGAAAAGGTGGGGAAGGAGAGATGGAAAGAAAGGAAGAGAGAATAAAGGTGGGGGGGAAGGCGGGGAAAGAGAAGAAAAAGAAGAAAAGGAAGAGAGAAGAAAGGAAAGAAAAAGGCGAGGGAAAGATGGAAGGAAAAGGGGGTCGGGGGGGGAAGACGGGGGCGGTCGAGGGTGGGAGGAATGAGAGAGTGGTCGAGAGAGAAAGAGAGGTCGGGGGAAGAGAGAGAAAGAGAGGTCGGGGGAAGAGAGAGAAAGAGAGGTCGGGGGAAGAGAGAGAAAGAGAGGTCGGGGGAAGAGAGGTCGGGGGAAGAGAGAGAAAGAGAGGTCGGGGGAAGAGAGAGAAAGAGAGGTCGGGGGAAGAGAGAGAAAGAGAGGTCGGGGGAAGAGAGAGAAAGAGAGGTCGGGGGAAGAGAGAGAAAGAGAGGTCGGGGGAAGAGAGAGAGAGAGAGAGAGAGAGGTCGGGGAAGAGAGAGAGAGGTCGGGGGAAGAGAGAGAGAAAGAGAGGTCGGGGGAAGAGAGAGAAAGAGAGGTCGGGGGAAGAGAGAGAAAGAGAGGTCGGGGGAAGAGAGAGAAAGAGAGGAAGAGAAATCAAGCGGAGAGAGAGTGGATAATAGAGGGGGGGGGAAGAAAGAAAAAAAATATATAAGGATAAACTAAATCTCAGTCACTATGAAAAATCATACTTCCTCGCAATTTCGTTACGCATTTTTTGTTTGTTTGTTTGTTTGTTTGTCGCGTCTTTTTCCTCTCCTCTTCCTCACTTCAGAGAGGAAAGCTAAACAATTCTTGCTCTTCATTTCTCCGTCCAGAGTTCAGGACATCCCACGAAAGACCCGAGCGACAAAAGATCACCCACTCCCAACATCAACATTGCAATGCCATTTTTTTTTTTTTTTTTACGAAAAAGAAAAAAATAACTACGATAATCCAAATCTGCGCTAAAAAGATGTATATAAAAAAAAATGTGTTCAGACAGAAATTTTTTTTTATCTGCAGAGCTTCTGTTTTCAGTTCACGTATACACATGCATTTAAAAGAAAATGCGTCAACAAGTAGAATTGTGGTAAGTCATTACTACCGAAAATAAAAAATAAAAAAATAAGCGAAAAAAGTGATGAATCTACACGGACTTTTTTTTTTTAACGGAGGGCGACAGTTTTGTTTTTATTAAACGGTCAGAGCGTTAGGGAAAACATGTCAATAGCGACACAGGTGCGAGGTGCGTGTATGCGAAATGAGAGAGAGGGGGTGCAAAAAAAAAGACGGGGAAAAGAAAGAGGGAAGCAGAGAGAGAGCGAGAGGGAAGCAGAGAGAGAGGGAAGCAGAGAGAGAGGGAAGCAGAGAGAGAGAGTGAGAGAGAGGGAAGCAGAGAGAGAGAGTGAGAGAGAGGGAAGCAGAGAGAGAGAGTGAGAGAGAGGGAAGCAGAGAGAGAGGGAAGCAGAGAGAGAGGGAAGCAGAGAGAGAGGGAAGCAGAGAGAGAGGGAAGCAGAGAGAGAGAGTGAGAGAGAGGGAAGCAAAGAGAGAGAGTGAGAGAGAGGGAAGCAGAGAGAGAGAGAGTGAGAGAGAGGGAAGCAGAGAGAGAGTGAGAGGAAAGCAGAGAGAGAGAGTGAGAGAGGAAAGCAGAGAGAGAGAGAGTGAGAGAGGAAAGCAGAGAGAGAGAGTGAGAGAGGAAAGCAGAGAGAGAGAGAGAGGAAAGCAGAGAGAGAGAGAGAGAGAGAGAGGGAAGCAGAGAGAGAGGGAAGCAGAGAGAGAGGGAAGCAGAGAGAGAGGGAAGCAGAGAGAGAGGGAAGCAGAGAGAGAGGGAAGCAGAGAGAGAGAGTGAGAGAGAGGGAAGCAAAGAGAGAGAGTGAGAGAGAGGGAAGCAGAGAGAGAGAGAGTGAGAGAGAGGGAAGCAGAGAGAGAGTGAGAGGAAAGCAGAGAGAGAGAGTGAGAGAGGAAAGCAGAGAGAGAGAGTGAGAGAGGAAAGCAGAGAGAGAGAGTGAGAGAGGAAAGCAGAGAGAGAGAGAGAGGAAAGCAGAGAGAGAGAGAGAGAGAGAGGAAAGCAGAGAGAGAGGGGAAAGCAGAGAGAGAGGAAAGCAGAGAGAGAGGAAAGCAGAGAGAGAGGAAAGCAGAGAGAGAGGAAAGCAGAGAGAGAGGAAAGCAGAGAGAGAGGAAAGCAGAGAGAGAGGAAAGCAGAGAGAGAGAAGCAGAGAGAGAGAAGCAGAGAGAGAGAAGCAGAGAGAGAGAAGCAGAGAGAGAGAAGCAGAGGGAGAGAGAGAAGCAGAGGGAGAGAGAGAATCAGAGGGAGAGAGAGAATCAGAGGGAGAGAGAGAGAGAGAGGGAAGCAGGGAGAGGAAGAGAGAGAGAGGGGACAAAAGCGAGAAATAGTATTACTGTCACTCTCCCAAGTGAGTAGTTAGTACTTGAGAAATGCAAGTTAATAAACATAAATTATGGAAAGATGTGTTTGCTTTTTTGTTTTCCATCTATTCGGGGGGGGGGGGTCAGGATCAATAGAATAGCTAAAGATTAGAAACGATGCAAATAAGCCAATACAGATCATGCAAGTATAATAATAACAATACAGATCATGCAAGTATAATAATAACAATACACAGAAACTTGGTGAGAAAAAAAAACAAAAAAACAGACCACGCCTACAAAGAATCAAGAGGATAGATGGATATAAAATAACTTCGACCCCCCCCCACCAAAGTATAGTGTCGGCACAGACTAGCACTACACCAAATCAAAAAAGGTCAACGAAGATGGAGGGACCAAGGAAGGAGAGCACCAACCAGACCTCCACTGACCGAGTGCAAAAAGGGCTAGAACCTTTAGGATTGCTTTTTGCCACCCAAATTCCAGTGAAGGCCAATGGTCGTTGCCAACAAAAAGTCGATGGTAAACAGCAGTTGTGATGACGCAAACTCATTTGCAAAGGTTATCAAAAGAGATGGAAAGAATTGAGAATCTGAGGGACTTGTCACTCAGACTCCAGGAAACAATGATGAAAACGGCTGAAATACAGGGTGGGACGATAAAATTTCCACCCAAGAAAAGACGACATGATTCCATTTCCGTTTGAGGAAAACCGGTTTTCTTTTTTGTTGTAGACCATCTACTAATTGGTCAGGAGCGATGTGAACCTTATATGTCTGAAAGTGACACAATGTTTAACGAGTAAGATCGGAGATGCGCCGCTGTACAACTCTCTACCAAAGTTTTTTTTTTTTTTCTTTATTACATTTTCACCCCAAACAAGGCACATTGCCACTTTGGTGTAGGGGGCTACTATCAGGGGAAACATCTACTGGGGTACTATGTAGGGATTAGGGCAGCGAGATGTTGGTTCACGTTGCACTTGAACTTATGCATGTCAGTACAGTTAGGGAAGCAGTGACCTGGAATGGAATTCCAAAGTCTAGCAGTTCTGGGGAAGAAACTACTGGAGTAGAAAGATCTTTTACATCTAGGGATCTCTACAGTGTGGGGGTGGGATTTTGCAGCTTGTCGGGTCTGTCGAGGGTGTTCACGTCGTGGGGGCACAAGTGCTTGCAGTTCTTCAGAGCATTCACCATTATAATACTTGTAGAACAGGCAGAGGGATGCAACGTTTCGACGATGGGACAGAGGCTGAAGTTTAGATGCCAGTTTAGGGCCTATCAGATTTGCGACTCTCTTTTGAACCCTGTCAAGGAGCGAGAGACTAGTAGCCGATGCACCGGCCCAAATATGACAGCAATACTCCATACATGGGCGAATAGTGGCCTTATAGAGGTACAGGATACTTTCGGGTGTTAGAAGTTTTCTAGCACGGCAGAGAGAGCCCACCTTCCTTGCAGCGGCCCTGGCAATGCCCTCGATGTAATTGTTCCAACTCATGTTTCCTGTGAACGTTAGGCCAAGGAGCTTGAGAGACGTACTCTCAGATAAAGAGTCGTTGGCCATTGCTATAGGTGGTAGAGAAGGTTTCTTGTAATTATTGAATGAAACCAGTTTTGTCTTGGTGGCATTGAACGTTACCATCCATTTTTGTCCCCATTCCACTACTGATTGGAGGTCATCCTCTAGTGTTTCTGCCATTACTTTAGATATATGTTCGTTTGTTTTCCTGTCGTGCCTGCTATAGAGTGTGGTGTCATCAGCATATATACCCATCTCAGAGGCAATCTTGTCGGGGAGGTCATTTATGAATATCAGGAACAGCAGAGGTCCAAGGATAGATCCTTGGGGCACTCCCGCATTTATATCATATTGTTTAGACGTACGACCGTCGAGGACAACCTGGATTTTTCTCTTATCTAAGAAGGATTTAATTATGTTAAGTATTCTACCAGTGATACCGTAAGATCTAATCTTCCTGAGGAGACCCTCATGCCATACCCTGTCAAAAGCCTTAGATATATCTAGAGCTACCGCTCTGCCCTCTCCCGCTTTATGACGATAGGACCATTGCCAGCACCCTCAAAATGCAAATCTGGATGGTTCAACGCTTGATGGCACAGCTCAATCCATCAGACAACCCATGGTTATGGTCTTGGGTGGGGTTTCAAGTGAGGGCCACATCATGCCACCTCACATTTTCGAAATCAGCTTGAAAAGTCAACACCAAAGTGTACCTGGATGTGTTGAAAAGTGTGGTGATCCCCTTGTGCAATCAGAACACAACGCCGGTCCACAAGTCCAAAGAGACCCAGGCTTGGCTTCAGAAGGAGCGACACGACTTTGTACTCTTCTCTCACTACCCCTCTTCCTCACCCGACCGGAACCCTCTGGACCACTTTGTTTGGTCATACATTGAGATATCACCAACATGATTTCCCACAAAATCAAAGCCAGCCTGATTTCCGCCACCTGCAGAGTATTCGCCAAACTCCTGCCGACACTTGTGGAAAAGATATGTTCCAAGTTCCAGACCTGTATTGAGGTGGTGATTGAGGCAGAAGGCGGCTACATTGAACTGATGTCAGCTCTACTACATAAGTTACCAAAATTGATTTTTTTGTTCAATTAAAGTTTTAAAATAAAACTGTAATGTTGTTTTCTTTAGAGGGGGACAGTTATCGTTCTACTTTGTCTTAATGAAAATCCTGGACGGCAGAAACTAATCCCCATGAACTACAAACATATAGAAAATACAACATAACCAAAACAATAGCACAAAATTAAAAGATGGCAGAACCCAACATAACCAAAATAATAACACAAACCTAAAAGATGGAAAAATACAACATAACCAAAACAATAACACAAACCCAAAAGATGGAAAAATACAACATAACAAAAACAATAACACAAACCTAAAAGATAGCAAGATACAACATAACCAAAACAATAACACAAACCTAAAAGATAGCAAAATACAACATAACCAAAACAATAACACAAACCTACAAGATGGAAAAATACAACATAACCAAAACAATAACACAAACCTACAAGATGGAAAAATACAACATAACCAAAACATTAACACAAAATTAAAAGATGGACAAAATACAACATAACCAAAACAATAACACAAACCTAAAAGATAAAATACAACATAACCAAAACAATAACATAAATCTAAAAGATAACAAAATACAACATAACCAAAACAATGATAATAGAACACCACATGTAAATAAAACTTAAACCACAAAACTAAGTTAACTACCCCCACTCCCCACAAAAAATTAGTGTCAGCACTGATTACACCACACCAAACAGTTGAGAAAGGTTGAGGAGGATGGAAAGACCGAGGAGAAACAGAGCACTAATCAAGCTAACTAGATGAGTGCGAAGATTAATTGCTAGCGAGAAATCAATGGTAAGCGGCAGTTGCGATAATACAAATACAACAGAACAAAAGCATCTCCCCTATCCCTACCATCATCAATGAACCCAAGGTAATTTCGTCAGCGTCTGAGACAAAGCAAAACTCTTTATTAATAGCTTTGCAGTAAATTCTATCCTTTGCTATCAGAACCAGCTACCCTGCGCTATAGTTCCTCCTATGACTCAAAACACATTATACAACATACAAATATATGGATGTGATGTTGCCAAACTTATCAAAAACCTTGATTCTAGTAAAGCAACTGGCTCCCACAGCATTTCAATCAGTGCTCAAAAAGCTCCAACCGAAACTAGCTCCCATACTTACAAAGCTATTTAACCATTGCCTTAAGGAGAATTGCTTCCCAACACCCCTGGAAAACTTCATCAGTCTGCTCCGTATTTAAAAATCCCGGAGCTTGGTCATCTCCCTCTCAGTACAGACCAATCAGTCTCCTGTGCATCATGAGTAAGTTACTGGAATCTGTGATAAACAGAAGTGGTCAAGCACCTCAGTAAAAATAACCTATTCAGTGACATGCAATATGGTTTTCGTTCTGCTAGATCTACAGCCAATGTACTAACTGTTATATCACACAGGATTAGTGAATCTCTCGACAAGGGCTTCGTTTCTAGAGCAATAGCTCTTGACATATCAAAGGCTTTTGATAGAGTATGGCATAAAGGTCTACTTCACAAGATCACCAGCTATGGAATAGCTGGAAATATCTTCTCAGTTAAATCCTTTCTTTCTGATAGGCTTGTAAGAAAAGCTGTTGATGGGCAGAATGTGCTAACTGCTATATCACACATAACAATAACACTAAACCTACAAGATGGAAAAATACAACATAACCAAAACAATAACACAAACCTACAAGATGGAAAAATACAACATAACCAAAACAATAACACAAACCTACAAGATGGAAAAATACAACATAACCAAAACAATAACACAAACCTACAAGATGGAAAAATACAACATAACCAAAACAATAACACAAAACTAAAAGATGGAAAAATACAACATAACCAAAACAATAACACAAAACTAAAAGATGGAAAAATACAACATAACCAAAACAATAACACAAACCTACAAGATGGAAAAATACAACATAACCAAAACAATAACACAAAACTAAAAGATGGGAAAATACAATATAACCAAAACAATAACACAAAACTAAAAGATGGAAAAATACAACATAACCAAAACAATAACACAAACCTACAAGATGGAAAAATACAACATAACCAAAACAATAACACAAAACTAAAAGATGGAAAAATACAACATAACCAAAAACAATAACACAAAACTAAAAGATGGAAAAATACAACATAACCAAAACAATAACACAAACCTACAAGATGGAAAAATACAACATAACCAAAACAATAACACAAAACTAAAAGATGGAAAAATACAACATAACCAAAACAATAACACAAACCTACAAGATGGAAAAATACAACATAACCAAAACAATAACACAAAATTAAAAGATAACAAAATACAACATAACCAAAACAATAACACAAACCTACAAGATGGAAAAATACAACATAACCAAAACAATAACACAAACCCAAAAGATGGAAAAATACAACATAACCAAAACAATAACACAAACCTACAAGATGGAAGAATACAACATAACCAAAACAATAACACAAAATTAAAAGATAACAAAATACAACATAACCAAAACAATAACACAAACCTACAAGATGGAAAAATACAACATAACCAAAACAATAACACAAACCCAAAAGATGGAAAAATACAACATAACCAAAACAATAACACAAACCTACAAGATGGAAAAATACAACATAACCAAAACAATAACACAAAATTAAAAGATGGAAAAATACATAACCAAAACAATAACACAAAACTAAAAGATGGAAAAATACAACATAACCAAAACAATAACACAAACCTACAAGATGGAAAAATACAACATAACCAAAACAATAACACAAACCTAAAAGATAAAATACAACATAACCAAAACAATAACAATACTAAAAGATAACAAAATACAACATAACCAAACCAATGATAATAGAACACCACATGCAAATAAAACTTAAACCACAAAACTAAGTTAACTATCCCCACTCCCAATAAAAAAATTAGTGTCAGCACTGATTACACCACACCAAACAGTTGAGAAAGGTTGAGGAGGATGGAAAGACCGAGGAGAAACAGAGCACTAATCAAGCTAACTAGATGAGTGCGAAGATTAATTGCTAGCAAGAAATCAATGGTAAGCGACTGTTGCGATAATGCAAATACATTTGCAGAGGGTATCAGAAGAAGAACAAAAGCATCGCCTCAATCCCTACCATCATCAATGAACCCAAGGTAATTTCGTCAGCATCTGAGACAAAGCAAAACTCTTTATTAATAGCTTTGCAGTAAATTCTATCCTTTGCTATCAGAACCAGCTACCCTGCGCTATAGTTCCTCCTGTGACTGAAAACACATTATACAACATACAAATATATGTATGCGATGCTGCCAAACTTATCAAAAACCTTGATTCTAGTAAAGCAACTGGCTCCCACGGCATTTCAATCAGTGCTCAAAAAGCTCCAACCGAAACTAGCTCCCATACTTACAAAACTATTTAACCGTTGCTTTAAGGAGAATTGCTTCCCAACACCCCTGGAAAACTTCATTAGTCTGCTCCGTATTTAAAAATCCCGGAGCTTGGTCATCTCCCTCTCAGTACAAACCAATCAGTCTCCTGTGCCTCATGAGTAAGTTACTGGAATCTGTGATAAACAGAAGTGGTCAAGCACCTCAGCAAAAATAACCTATTCAGTGACATGCAATATGGTTTTCGTTCTGCTAGATCTACAGCAGATGTACTAACTGCTATATCACAGAGGATTAGTGACTCTCTTGACAAGGGTTTCGTTTCTAGAGCAATAGCTCTTGACATATCAAAGGCTTTTGATAGAGTATGGCATAAAGGTCTACTTCACAAGATCACCAGCTATGGAATAGCTGGAAATATCTTCTCAGTTAAATCCTTTCTTTCTGATAGGCTTGTAAGAGAAGTCGTTGATGGGCAGAAATCAGAAACATAGTATAAACACTAGCGTCCCTCGAGGTTCCATCCTGGGCCCGACTCTCTTCCTGATCTTCATCAATGATCTCCCAAATCACATTCTTAGATCATTCATAGACATTCATGCAGATGACATCAGTCTATGGCAACACTTCAAAGATCAGCAATCTTTCTGATTCTCTTTCTTCTGATCTTGAAAATGTGATGTGATCGACCACCTCAGCAAAAATAACCTACTCCGTGGCGTGCAATATGGTCTCCGTTCTGCGAGATGTACAGCTGATATCCTAACTGTTACGTCACACAGAATTAGGGAATGATATAGGGAGCTGAGCAGCAAGATGTCTGTTTACATTGCACTTGAACTTCTGCATGTCGGTACAGTTGGGGAGGCTGGAACCGGGAAGGGAGTTCCAAAGTCTAGCAGTTCTAGGGAAGAAACTACTGGAGTAGAAGGTTTTCTTACATCTGGAGATCTGTGTAAGGGTGGGACTTTGCTGTTTGTCAGGTTTGTTGGGCGTATTTAATGCAGAAGTGCCAAAAAAAAATTTTAATTTTAAATTAATAAAACATTTTTTTTTTTTATTCAAAGAAAATCGGAATACCGATTTTTTTTTTTTTTTTTTTTCTTATTTACAAAACAAAAGCGGAATTTTCAAATAGAGAGAAAGAAAGATATCTAACACCCGAAAGTATCCTGTACCTCTATAAGGCCATCATTCGCCCATGTATGGAGTATTGCTGCCAATACTGAGAGTCCATCTTTCAAACTCCTTGGCCTAACGTTCACAGGAAACATGAGTTGGAACAATTACATTGAAGGCATTGCCAGGGCCGCTGCAAGAAAGGTGGGCTCTCTCTACCGTGCTAGAAAACTACTAACACCCGAAAGTATCCTGTACCTCTATAAGGCCACCATTCGCCCACGTATGGAGTATTGCTGCCACATCTGGGCTGGTGCATCTGCTACTAGTCTCTTGCTCCTTGACAAGGTTCAAAAGAGAGTCGCAAACCTGATAGGCCCTGAACTGGCATCTAAGCTTCAGCCTCTGTCCCATCGACGAAATGTTGCATCCCTCTGCCTTTTCTACAAGTATTTTAGTGGTGAATGCTCTGACGAACTGCAATCACTTGTGCCCCCACGACGTGAGCACCCTCGACAAACCCGACAGGCTGCTAAATCCCACTCCCACACTGTAGAGATCCCTAGATGTAAAAGATCTTTTTACTCCAATAGTTTCTTCCCCAGAACCGCTAGACTCTGGAATTCCATTCCAGGTCCCTGCTTCCCCAACAGTACTGACGTGCAGAAGTTCAAGTGTAACGTGAACCGACACCTTGCTGCCCAAATCCCTACATAGTACCCCAGTAGTGTTGCCCCTGATAGTAGCCCCCTACACCAAAGTGGCAATTTGCCTTGTTTGGGGTGAAAATGTAATAAAAAAAAAAAAAAAAAAAAAAAATCTACCTCTCAAAATAGTGAAGGGGGGGGGGGGCAATGCCAATGAAAAGAATGAATGAAGAGGTCGTGAAGTGGCTGGAATCAGGTTGGTACACTCCACGGGTTCGGGAAGAAAGATGCAACCAAACAGTAACAAAGGTATTAGCTTAAGAATCTGACAAGACACTTAAAGAACATGTCACTATTATGAATAGGGCGTGGAGGGAGGGAGCCGAAAGACGTGGGGAGGGGGGGGTCCTGATGCAGACCGGCATTTTAATCTCAAAGGGTGTAGATAACCGGTTGGGGTGAAGGGAGCTTCTTTTTTTGTGTGTTGATGAATGGGAGATAGATGAAAAAAAAAAAAGGGGGGGGGATGAAAGCGGTGTTTGGTGCGGTCAGAGCGGTCAGACTTAACTGAATGACAGAAAAAGATGTCAGGACATGTTTGCCATCGCCGTCGTAATAGGCTCAGCAGGACAAAAAAAAAATGCAAAATGGATAGTCACGTGTTCGACAGTGGGGTGGGGATGGGGATCCCAAGTTCAGCAACGAAAGATTTTTTTTTTTTTTTTTTTTTTTTTTTTACACAGTGATCACCACTTATCAAGGCCCGGAAGCCACTCAGGGATAAGAGTTATTGCAAGTACATTACGTTAGTGTGGAGATTTGATGAAGTGTTTACTTAAGGGGGCGGTTCATTAGGAATTTGTTACCATTGGACTTGAAGACATCCAAGTTGTAGTCCGGTGGGAAGCAGGCAGACGGAACAGAGTTCCACACGCGTGCAGTTCTAAGAAAGAAGCTTTGTTCATGGAATCCGCGTTTTGATTTAGGCACAGATATATGGTGTTTGTGTATATATAAGAATTACAGTTAAGTTCCACAAAATGATCCAAGATGGCAAGACTATAATATATCATAAATATTCAAGAATTAATATTTATAAGGTAATCTCAACCAGATGTAAAAGCTCGATAAAACCAAATAGGAGATACCATCAACAGAGGGGCGGCCAGCGACATTGAGAAAAACGTGGTAGCTTTATCTCGTTTTCTACGAAATGGCATTTTATATCCATACGCCTAGATCTCTCGTTTTCTACGAAATGGCATTTTATATCCATACGCCTAGATCTCTCGTTTTCTACGAAATGGCATTTTATATCCATACGCCTAGATCTCTCGTTTTCTACGAAATGGCATTTTATATCCATACGCCTAGATCTCTCGTTTTCTACCGGGCAACGCCTGTTAACGGGTCCTGCTAGTTATTTATAAAACACTATACTTTTATACAAATTTAAAATCGGATAAAATTTTTATTAGACGAAATTTGCAGATGCAAGCTGAAATACATGACCATAATAAAATAAAACACTCATGTTTGCACCGCTTGCAACCCAAGATATCCACAAGTACTAAGCACATAAGAAACATACACTACTGATGCAATTCTCTATCTATATAAAAGCCAAGTACGTCCAAAGATGAAGTACTGCTGCCACATCTGGGCGGGGGGCTGCTTAAAACAGCCTATCCTGCCTTGACAGAGTACAAAATAGACTCCGTGGCTTGATGGGGGATGCCCTTTTCTCTACTCTGCAACCTCTTTCCCACAGAAGAGACGTAGCAAGCCTGTCATTGTTCTATCGTTATTTCCATGGCAGGTGCTCGTCTGAGCTCCATTCTCTGGTCCCCCCCCTCGCCAATCTTTTTTTCAAAAAACACCCGACTAGCTGAAACCACCGTCAATAATTTTCCCCACTCCCTATCTGTGCCTAAATCAAAACGTAGATACCATGAACAAAGCTTCTTTCTTAGAACTGCACGCCTGTGGAACTCTGTTCCGCTTGCCTGTTTCCCTCCCGACTTCAACCTGGATGTCTTCAAGTCCAACACAAACAAATTCCTGATGAACCGCCCCCCCCCCCTAAGTAATAACACCTTACCAATTCTCCAATACTATTGCTACACTATCCCTTTGATTATTGTACACACAATAACCCTTATCCCTGAGTGGCCATTGGGCCTTGATAAGTGGTGGACCCCATGTAAAAAAACAAAACAAAAAAGAAACCAACATTTTTGCCTTTTTTTCTTTTTCGTTTCTTTTCCATTTCCACTAAGCCACAGCAACGCGTGGCCGGAATAAAGTTCGGTTTTAGCACAAATCGTTTCCTTACTTTTCTCTTTTCCAAATGGATTTTTTTATGTTTTCTCATGCTTTCCCGTACATCAGATCTGTTGCCAAGGCCGCTGGAAAAATGGTGGGATCTTTCTATCGATCCGGTAGATATCTCACTGCTGATTCAATTCTCTATCTATATAAGAGTCAGGTACGTCCAAGGATGGAGTACCGTTACCACATCTGGGCAGGAGCTGCTAGAAAGGACTTGTCCTGCCTTGATAGTGTTCAAAATAGACTTCGTAACCTCGTAGGAAATGTCCTTTTCTCTTCCCTGCAATCTCTATCTCACAGAAGAGATGTTGCGAGTTTGTCTCTGATGTATCGTTATTTTCATGGAAAGTGTTCGACTGAGCTTCAATCTATGGTCCCCCCTCGTCAAACTTTCACAAGAAACACTCGTCTAGCTGAAAACACTATCAATAATTCCCCCCACTCTTTATCTGTACCTAAACCTAAACGTAGATTCCATGAGCAAAGCTTCTTTCTTAGAACTGCACGCCTGTGGAACTGTCTTCCGTTTTCCTGCTGACTACAATATGGTTGTGTTCAAGTCTAACATAAAAGTTCTTGATGAGCCGTTCCATATAAGTTATCAAATTTACCGAATTTTCATTACTAATGATTACTATATTGTCAAATTTCTACTGTACAGTTTAACTTATCCTTGAGTGACCTCTTGGCCTTGATAATGTGGTGATGCCTGTGTAAAAAAAAAAAAATTATATCCTGCTTGCTTATATCACTAGCTTGATATCACATTTCCAGTGACCTGGCCTTCTAAATAATGAAGGTCATGATTCCCTTCAAAGGTGAAGGTCAAGTAAAACAGAAAGAATTAATAAAATTGGGCTTGAGACAGAGGGATCAAGTAAGACGTGGGCAGAGATAGGTTAGTTTGGAAGTCAATTACTAAAAGCCCGCCAACACGTTGTAGCGGCCGATGTTTAAACATCGGCATCCGAAATCAAAATATTTAAACTTGTCTGTACGGACATCATTTGCGCACATACTATCATGGATAAAAACAAATCTTATTTTGAACCAATCAGAAAGCTTTCTGAATTTGTTAAAAACTAGCATGGGTACCCGGCGTTGCCCGGGTGTGGGGAGGTGGTATAGTAAGGCTATTAATCAACCATTCCCCCCCACAACCCTAAAAATAAAAAAAAATTTAGCCGCAGTAGCCAAGCTCAGACCTGTAATACAAAAGAGGAAAAGGAGATGAAAAAAAAGAAAACGCGTTAACCAGCTCGGCCACGGTACTCTTGTGATGTTATGGGCCTTTGAAATAAAGTTTTAAACATACGCTGAGACGGCGAGACATGAATGAGTTTTCAAAAATGTTGACGCAAAAACTGACCAATCCTTGCAAAAAGCAGTCCAGTTAACAGTCAAAGAATTCATCTTTTTACCAATTTTTCGATATTTGTCATCATAGAGATAAATCTTTCTAACGATACTAATTTTGTCACGGTCCAACACATCTGTCAAAAGTTTTGGAGAGACATCTAAACACACAGACACACACATTTTGCCTATATATATATATATATATATATATATATATATATATATATATATATATATATATATATATATATATAGTGGAGATGGTAATTAATAAAAAACTGAAGAAAGTGCTCAATACTGTTGTAGAGCAAATATGCGTTTTATTTTTTATTACCGTATCTTTCTGTTAAGTTACATTATTGTTTCGGCTACTCGGCCGTTTTTTGGCCGTCTGTAGCGTCCTCAGACTTTTACAGAAATGTTCGTTATTTTGGGATGAAAGAGTGGAAGAGTGAATGAGGTCGGGGGGGGGGGTTACGAGGAGGGCGAACATTTCTCTAAAAGTCTGAGGACGCTACAGATGGCCAAAAAAAACGGCCCAGTAGCAGAAACAATGTAACTTAACAGAAAGATATGGTAATAAAAAATAAAACCTGTATATATATACATATACATTATATATATATATATATATATATATATATATATACACACACACACACACACACACACACACACAGGGTAACCCAAAAAAAAACGGGCCCCAACTCTAATTAGGCCCCGTTTCTTAGTGTTTTGTCCGAATGAAATGAAACTTTGGCCATAACTAGTTTATTGCATTCAAAACATTACATCAAAACACTAGGGTCTTTGGCCTTTTTTCTCCGTTCTACAGCATATGTTCTAGATGGCCTCCATTTAGCTTTTGTTTTTTTTGGGGTCACCCTGTATATATATATATATATATATATATATATAAATTTTTCTGTGAGTCACCTAAATCCTTTAAAAAGCCAAATTTTTCTTCAATAAAATCAGCTGACTAATCTACGGATCAGTGTCGCTGGCTGTCCCTCTGTTGATACTAATCTCTGCAACATCTCTCCACTCACAGACACACACAACTCATTGATTCATTATCGTCTGCCAATCTGTATAAACGTTATTCATTGAAATATTTCCAATCTTTCTCACTGAGCTTCTTATCTAACAGGAAATCCAAATAAGTATTAATTCTTAAAAACAACTTTCAATTAATTATAATTTATTAAATTGAGCAGAGAAATTTTGATTACGGTTTTTCATGACCCACGTAACTCACGGCTCTAAATTAATCGATTCAGACTCTTTCAACGTCTCACTTAAAGAATCCGCCTTACATCTACAAGAACTGTGAAAATATTTTTTAAAATTCTGTTTTTTTCTAATTGCTGTAAACCTTCCATTCTAAACACGTATTAAATATTTCTTTTGTGGATAAATGCCTTTTTGAACTCATTATTTTTTTGTTTACCGTATGACAATGTCTCTCGTGTTTCACACATTTAATTATAGGCACACACAAAAAAAAAAAAACTTTTTCACTGAAAATATTTCTCTGAATCCGGCCCATCCCAAAAATGAATTTTTTTTTTCCTCTATTACAAAACACACACTAATACTCTAAAACTGATGCAAGAACGGACATTACATTTAAACATGAAGAATGTCAAAGAAAATCGCCCAGTGTTATCGAACTCAATTATAAAACAAACATCCCACACAACTTCCTTACGTCACGCTTTAACGAATAAATCTCGTATTGTTCGACACAAAAAAAAAAGTCGGCATAAAAAGGCATCAAAAAGATGCAGAAATCTACGCTCATAATTACGTAAACTCTTGATAAGTCAACTTTTTTTTAGAGATAGTGACGTCATATAGTATTCAATCTACTGCAAACTTTATTTTCATACTAGCGGGGGTACCCGGCGTTGCCCGAGTGTTTGTTTCCGGGACGGGGGGGGGGAGTTTAAAAAAATGTTGTGGTAGGTAAGTAGGAAGGATCAAACCCGGAGTCATGAGTAAAAGTAGGAAAATAAAGTGTGAAAAAAAAAACAAAAAAAAAACATCTGCAACGTTAACAGTTCGGCCACCAAGAAAAGTCCATTCCAGTTGTTTAGGAAAAAAAAAAAAAAGAAAACGACTACGGTAGGTCGGCGCGAACGTGAAAATATAATGTGAATTGTCCACAGAGCACTGCAGCTTAGTTTAGTGATTTTAAATAACTTCACATGAAAGAACTACGAAGCCAAACCGGTGTTCTCTTCTCAACTGTTCCTTGTAAACGATCCCCAAACGGTGTTAAGTGGTGGCAGGAGGAGGAGGAATTTATTAGAGAGAAAATATTTTACCACTTCCATTGATCTTAACCGATTTTGGCCGTGACTTCTCAGCAGAAAAAGTATAGAAATCTAAGATTATCGAGGAATTTGAGAAATAATAAGCCTATAACACACCTCAGATATTGTTCTGCCGTTTGTGCATATTATATTTGCATGAAATATCTTGATTTTTAATCCTATTAATGTCAAAATCCGACGGGAAAAAATGAGTTCATTTTATTTATATAGAGAAGAGATGAACTGTATCGCTTGATAGTTTTTTTTTTTTGTTTTTTTTACATAGTACGTCACCACTTATCAAGGCCGATAGGCCACTCAAGGATAAGGGTTAAAAAGTGTAGAGTAGTCAAACGGACAATATAGTAATCGATAGTAATGGAAGTTCGGTAAATTTGTTAACTTAAATGAAACGGCTCATCAGAAACTTGTTCACGTTGGACTTGAACACAACCATATTATAGACAGCTGGGAAGCAGGAAAACGGAAGACAATTCCACAGGCGTGCAGTTCTAAGAAAGAAGCTTTGATCATGGAATCTATGTTTAGGTTTAGGCACAGATAAAGAGTGGGGAAAATTATTGATAATGTTTTCAGCTAGTCTAGTGTTTCTTGTGAAAGTTTGACGAGGGGGGGGACCATAGATTGAAGCTCAGTCGAACACTTTCCATGAAAATAACGATAAAGCAGAGACAAACTCGCAACATAAGTTATAAGTGGTTAGCTGACCGAAACATGCTCATGACCGTGTAGCAACATTACTGCTTATTTTTATTTTTATTTTGGACTATTAGTCTCATCTTTATTAGTTGTTGTTTTTGGATATTTTTATTGGTTCACAACGTTTCGGCCAACTTCCTCTGGCCTTCATGGCGCAGTTGATAGAGACGTTGAATCTCTACGATTCCAGATGAACATTGTCTGAAGATAGCGGTTTCAATCCCACCCAAAGCGTGCCAGAGGTAATTGGTCAAAAATGTGGTGAGACGACAACAACTACGGATGGCAGTGATGGCTGAGAATGCAGTTAGAAGATTCGAAGTTCCTATCCGTCGCGGTTACCACCTGACGAAGGCCAGAGGAAGTTGGCTGAAACGTTGTGAACCAATAAAAAGATCCAAAAACAACAACTAATAAAGATGAGACTAATAGTCCGAAATAAAAATAAAAATTAACATATAATGCTCATCTCAAAAAAATGAATTCCAATTAAGGAATAACATATATATATATATTACTGCTTATGTAAAAACAAATAAAGAGTGTGTGTGTGTATATATATATATATATATATATATTTTACACAGTAGTTACCACTTATCAAGGCCCGGAAGCCACTCAGGGATAAGGGTTATTGCAAGTACATTACGTTAGTGTGGAGAGTTGATGAAGTCTTTACTTAAGGGGGCGGTTCATAAGGAATTTGTTTACGTTGGACTTGAACACATCCAAGTTGTAGTCAGGTGGGAAGCAGGCAGACGGAACAGAGTTCCACAGGCGTGCAGTTCTAAGAAAGAAGCTTTGTTCATGGAATCCACGTTTTGATTTAGGCATAGATAAAGAGTGGGGGAAATTTTTCACAGTGGATTCGGCTAGACGGGTGTTTTTGCGTGAAAGATTGGCGAGGGGGGACTACACAAGCATCACCACATTATCAAGGCCAAGAGGCCACTCAAGGATTGGGGGTTAAAGAGTGTACAGTAGAAATTGGACAATATAGTGATCATTAGTAATGAAAATTCGGTAAATTTGATAAAGAATTCTGACTAGAAAGATACTGAGGAGCCCAATGCCTACAATAGAATCTTCAGATTCTTACGATTACGATGAACAGTAAGGTTGAGATGGAGAGATTCCAATTAAGAAAACAGCAATTCTTCCCCCTTTGTCAGAAAAATCGTCCATAGAATGTGAGGACGACAAAATAAGTAAAATGAGGATTATGAGGGGGCCGAAAGTAAACCCTAATATCACTTTCTTCTCTCCCCCCCCCCAACTACTCTAAGGTTGCGTTTGTTGCGTCAATAACGAGGTTAATGTGGTACGACTTGAATGCAACTGGTTTGTGTTCTAAGTGAAATACACAAAGAATTCGAATTTAAAATAAACGTCCATGTAATGTACTTTATTCTAATATTCATTAATTGGTGATTTCAAAAATATATTATTGTTATTTTAGAATAGGGGGTTACTTTTGGATGACCCTGTATATTAGTGAAAATGTGGGTGAAGACATTTCTCAACCTATATACTCAACAAATTTTTTTATCTAAAGACATTAAATTTAGTATATCGGTTGTTCAGACATGTGGAAAACGTTTTAATCGATTTTCATCCGGAAAAATGGCTGCTAAGGGATTAAAATTGGAAAGATTGTTATGTGGGAGGGGGGTAGGGTTGGGGGGGGGGTCATCGAATATTTATCTGTTAACTGTTTCATGAATGCGCATGTGTGAATCTTTCACGTGACAAATTCCTTATGTTAAGAATAAGTTTGGAGACACTTTTTAAAGACTGTGTCAAGCTGGCCTAATGGTTATAGTTCTTGGGTCCCTGTTTTTGGTTTTGATCTCAGCTCGAGTTTTTTTTTTTTTTTTTCTTTTTTTGCTTACAAGAATTAGAAAAAAATAATACTCGCATACACGTTTTTGTATTGTTGGAGATGCCCCTCCATGGGATTAATCTCATGACGTCATTTCCTCTGTTGATGTCACTTCCGGTGTCGAGTACTGGTGCCCGGTAGTCAGAGATTGGCAATCAGCCAAGCAGGTCGTGTGCAAACGCCCCATCGTTGAGGAATGGTATTACTCAACTCACTTTGCCTGTAATTTGTGTGAATCTTTCACGTGACAAATTCCTTATGTTCAGAATAAGTTTGGAGACACTTTTTAAAGACTGTGTCAAGCTGGCCTAATGGTTATAGTTCTTGGGTCCCTGTTTTTGGTTTCGATCTCAGCTCCAATATTTTTTTTTTTTTTTTTTTTTTTTTACTTACAAGAATTTAAGAAAAAATAATTCTCGCATGCATAGGTCTCAGTTTCATTATGGGATTAATGGACTATCTCATGGCGTCACTTCCGGTGTCGAGTACTGGTGCCCGGTAGTCAGAGATTGGCAATCAGCCAAGCAGGTCGTGTGCAAACGCCTCACTGTTTAATAATTTAATGATTACTCAACTCAACTTGCCTGTAATTTATGCGAATACATGTTTCGTTTCCTAAAAATCCTGTGTTTCTTTTCGTTTATTACGATTCAACCCCATAACATGTACGAACTAAAATATAATATTTATGCAGATTATACGACCGGGCAACGTCGGGCGACCTGCTAGTATACTAGAGTAAAGACACTAAGCATTTTGTTTACATTTCAGAAAGTAAAACATCAAAATAGATGTTATTAAAAAATAAAATAAAGTTCAATGGTTTATCAACATGTATCACATTCAGTTGCACCCTGACCCTAACCCTAACCCTAACCCTGACCACATTTCTCAAGGATTCTTATCATTAGCCATTAAAAAAAAAAAAAAAAAAAAAAAAAGAAAGCAATACATTTCTTTAGTCGGCTTTATAAGAGGAATTATTTTGCTTTATTTGTTTTGTTTTTTTTTTAAATCAAATTCACATCCAATATAAACTTGATGTAACGGTATTAACAAAAAACAATGAGTTGGTGCAAAAATGTCATTTTGTGATGCTGAACTATAGTTATATATATATATAACTACTTAATTTACTCACATAAAATTAATATACGAAACTATACATTTATGCGTAAACTTTAAGTATTTCCTTCAAAAGTGCTCAATACGTGGGTAGAGCTAGTTAGTCAATTATAACATATATATGGCGATTAAGCTACACTGAATATTCCGCGTTTCATCCACTCTAGGACTCTTCAGGCTTATTTTTCACTACGCATAAGCCTGAAGAGTCCGAGAGTGGATGAAACGCGGAATATTCGGTGTAGCTTAATCGCCATATATATTTTATAACTTACTATATATATATATATATATATATATATATATATATATATATATATACTAGCATGGGTACCCGGCGTTGCCCGGGTATTTTGAGGTGTATTTTTAGAAAAAAAAAGAAAAGCGGTCAATTTTTTACACTTTGACCCCTATTATGACCCCTTAAAATTTATTGTTTTGGGCTCAAATCAAGTTATTAAGTTAGATCCATGTCCAAGGAACCTGTATCTAAAATTTCAAGTGTTTAGACCCCAAATTGTCGGAGGAGTTTGGTAGAGTTCTCAAAGGTCAAATTGTTGAACTTTGACTCCTTAATCACCAAATTACTGACTGAAAACCGATCCAATCGATTTTCCCAAATCTCAGTACCCTGTATATCAAATTTCGAGTCTGTAGACTTTAAATTGACAGAGTTATTGCATAGGGAAATGTAGACACATAGACAGACAGACAGTTACACAGACACGTTCACTTTTATAAATATATATATATATATATATGAACGACGTTATTTTCGAACCAACCTAATAACAAAGGTCGCTAGTACATAAAATAAATTGAGAAAATAAACATATTCATAATCTATTTCTAATGGTGATTTGGTATTTCTATGAAAACAAAATCATTCTGGGATCGCCACGCCCGAAACAAAAAATCATACTAGGAAACATATTTAAGTGCATTTTATCACCGGCAAGGTCGGCCCACTCTAGTAGTGTAACGTATATATATCTATTTAGTAATTGTCTGTATTTTTGAGATGAGTTGTTTTCATTGATTGAGATTGTCGGACTGACTTCCTCATCTTGGTTGTTATTGCCACAACGTTTCGGCCGTTTTGCCCTCCGGCCTTCGTCAGGTGAACGGTTTGTTAGGAGTCTCGAACCCAACCCTTTATTATTATTACGGGGGTACCGTGTTCGGACTCCAGCTAGGCTTTGGGACATAGTTGCTGATTCTCTGTTTTTCAATGTTACTTTTTCACTGCCTTCGTTCAGGATTGAACTCAGCACCTTTGGGTAACTGCAAACTTTGATACAACGTCTAGGACCACTCGGCCATATGTCACTAGGTTCGAGACTCCTAACAAACCGTTCACCTGACGAAGGCCGGAGGGCAAAACGGCCGAAACGTTGTGACAATAACAACCAAGATGAGGAAGTCAGTCCGACAATCTCAATCAATATATCTATTTCTTCTTTATAATCAATTTTCCCCCCAAACAAGGCACAGTGCTACTTTGAAGTAGGGGGCTGCTGTCGGGGACATAAGTTGCGGGAGCATTATGAAGGGAGATGAGTAGAAAAATGTTTGTTCACATTACACTTGAACTTCAGCATTTCAATACAGTTGGGAAAGCAGAATCCCGGAAGGGAGTTCCAAAGTCTTGCAGTTCTGGGGAAGAAACTATTGGAGTAAAAGGCTTTCTTACGCCTAGGGATCTCTACTGTATAGGGGTGGGACTTAGTTGCCTGTCGGGTTTGTCGGAGGTAGTCACGTCGAGGAGGTACAAATGCTTGCAGTTCGTCAGAGCATTCACCATTAAAGTACTTGTAGAACAGACAGAGGGATGCAACATTTCGTCGATGGGACAGAGGCTGAAGCTTAGATGACAGTTCAGAACCTATCAGGTTGGCGACTCTCTTTTGAACCCTGTCCAGGAGTGAGAGACAAGCAGCAGATGCACCAGCCCAAATATGACAACAGTACTCCATACATGGGCGAATGGTGGCCTTATAGAGGTACAGGATATTTTCAGGCGTAAATAGTTTTCTAGCACTGTAGAGAGACCACCTTCTTTGCAGCAGCCTTGGCAATGATCTTAATCTGTGTTTTATCTCGCTTATATATATATATATATATGATTTTATTAAAAACAGAAAATGAAAATGACATATTCATGATTATTTAAACTGGCCGAGCGCCATTTGAAAAGCAAAACATTTACTGTATAAAAAGTTTATCGAAATAAAATTGTAAAAGCATTTATTGAAAAGTTTGTGTAAGAAAATATAATTTTAAAACAATTTTGTAATTTTTTTAAATTTATTTCCTACTTCAGTCATAGTTTAAAATACTGATTTTTTTCCCTCTGATTTTAATGACAAGTGCCCGAAAAAAAAAGGCGTCTCCATTTTCGGCGATAAACTGTAAGTACCATAATTTGTTCCTGTCAAAATTTCCCTATATTTAAAAAATAAAATGCCACTTCTGTAGTATGCAGACGGCAGCTATTGTTAGGGGGCGATAACTCCAATTTCTTCTTTGTCAAATAACACGATAAATAACAAAAGTTTTTCCCGAACACAAAAATATTTGAAAACCAAAAATAATTTTGTAATGAAAGCAACATTGGATTTTTATAAAATAGTTTTTTTTGTTTTTTTTTTTATTTCGAAAAAATAATTTTAATGAAACTTTTTTTTAATTAAAGCAACAAATTAATTTAAATGAAACCGAAAAATCACTATCTAGTCCAGTTTTAACATCTCAGCCTCTCTGCACTTGAACACAAGCAAGTTGGTTCAAGCTAGTACAGTGTTAACAGTGTTATTGACATACAACACAAGTAAGCATTCAAATTTTCTCACCACAACTACATTCAAAATTGTAAATTACATTTTTTTTATATATAGTTTCCTTTCTCTCATTACAAGTCATGTTGTGTGATCGAAGTATTTGGCACCATTTTACAAGATAACACTAATAGAAATTTTAAAAAGTCTAAAGAATGAAGACGATCTGTAACTGTGGGTCCAGGATTAGACTATTTTAACAGCAGCAGATTCACAAGATTATCATCATCATCATCATCTAGATAAAGATATGCATGCGTAAAAAAAAAAAAAAAAAGCGGGAGAAAAAATTCTCTCTCCTTCTGCAGCCTTGGACTCTGCTATTGACCAGCATTTGGTTGACAACCCGTGCTGTGCCGATAGATATAAAATAGATTGGTTCGAGGTGCTACATAGAGCGGACTCCAAAAACCATTTAAAGATTTTGGAGGCCGTCTCTATCGCGGTGCGTCAACCTTCTTTGTGCCGGCAAAAAGAAACATCAAACGCATTGTTTCTCTTTGGGGAACTTTGAATTTTTTCTCCCGCTTTTTTTTTTTTCTTCCTCGTTGTGCCAATATTGTAATCGTTTTTAAACGTAAATAAATTTAATTAGTGTCCCCGTACGTTGGCACATTAAATAAGTTCCCCTATAGAACTCTTTATTTTCGTTACAATATTATTTAGGTTGCTATCGATTTCCTCCTGACGAGATGATAGCCGAAAGAGCTCTCGAGAAACTTCCGCCTATTACTTCTTTTAAAAATATATACAAATTCTGTACCTCTAAACATTATATATATATATATATATATATATATATATATATATATATATATATATATATAGTGTATATTTAGGCAGCATTTTCTCATTTATACAAATATTATTGGATAGCATCGAATTATTCTGTTTTACAATTTTCCTTTTTATCTTCTCCAATCTCCGAATAATCCTTTTTGTGTTCTTCTCGAAATTGTATATGTTGGATCCATAATCGCGAGCGCTTTCGACAGAAGTACTTCTATCATCCTCAGGCATATTGTAGAAATAAATGTAGAAATTGTTTTTTTAATTTACTTATATATACATTTTTGCATAGTCACGTGGTAGCTTATTACAAGTTAGGTGGGCGGACATTTTTTTTTTTTTCTACATATATTAAACACATTTATATATACAAACACATATATACATTTTCAAAAATTTATCCCAAACGTTTCAAACCTTCCAGCTGCACTCATAATTAATATAATTTATTTGAGGCTTCTTATATATATATATATATATATATATATATATGTTTTTTTAAATTTTCTTCCTTTGAAGATTGTAATGCTGGGTATGGAGCCACCAAACCAGCTGCCAACATTACCCTGCTTTTTATTGAAACCAACCGAGAGCTCTTTTTAGTATCCTTTTTTTCCCTTAAGTGCAAT
The DNA here is from genome assembly GCF_053919585.1 of Euprymna scolopes. NCBI lineage: Eukaryota > Metazoa > Mollusca > Cephalopoda > Sepiida > Sepiolidae > Euprymna > Euprymna scolopes. The sequence continues at coordinate 98,544,741 of NC_136527.1, read as the reverse complement.
TGTCTGGATCTCTTTTGCACTTGGTTCACCAGGAATATTAGTTAGGTAGGACTTCAGGTTCTCCTTTCCAAGTCCTGTAGCACCTATATTAACTGGTATGATTGATATCTGCCTAAGATTCCAGTTTCTTTTCATATCATACATGAGACATTGGTATTTGGTCTGTTTCTCACTTTCAGCTCTGTTCAGATCTCCATCATTAGGGATACTCAGTTCAACCAAGGTTGCAACTCTCTCTGACTTATTCCATATAACTATGTCAGGTTTCACAGCAGCATTTTCAAGGTAGGGATTACATGGTCGTAATGTATGGTATATAAGTCATTTCCAACTGTTCTTTCAGGTTAATGTTCCCACGAGTTGCAGCTACATTGGATGTTTAATTTTTTTACAGATGGTCCAGTGGATGTACTTACATACTCCATCATGTCTTGCTGTATAGTAGTCGTCCCCTAAAAGAACCTTGCAACTTGATACTAGATGACTCACTCTTTCCAATTCTGTGTGGCAGAACCTGCATTTATTGCCATTAGTGAGACCTGCCATCTTCTTGAATGCATTGGCCATCAATCCCTGGCCTTGAGCAGCCAATATAACCCTTTCCTGTATCTGCATTTGCATGCACGTGCAAATGCATGTGTGCGTATGTGTATCGATTTTTTGTTTTAACTTTCTTTTCATTTTTTTTTTTCATGGGAATGGGGCATCCTCCCAGATGCCTGACATTCACCCACAATTTCAATCACTCCAACAAAGAGCTTTTTTTTCTTTTTTTTTTTTAATTCTAACCATGCTATTAAGTGCAATTGTTTGTATTTCTATTGCACTTGGTTCACTGGGTATATTCAACAGATAATTTTTTTTGACATTTTTAATGAGTTCTGTTACTCATATAAATTATGAAAAGAAATTGGAATCTTAGGAAGATCTCCATCATGGAGATCTTCCTAAGATTCCAATTTCTTTTCATAATTTATATGAGTAAGAAATTGGAATCTTAGGAAGATCTCCATCATGGAGATCTTCCTAAGATTCCAATTTCTTTTCATATCATACATAAGGTATTGGTATTTCAAATCTTCTTCCTCTCTTTGCACACTTCGCTGTATGATCCTGCATTTGCTGTTCCTCAATACAGTTCACTCCCTGTGAGCAGAAGAAGCGCCACAGATCCCGGCAGGTAGCAAGTGTCCCTAATGATGGAGGTCAGTCTTGCCGAGAATCGTTAGGGACATTTACTTCAAATAGGGTTGCTACTTTCTCTGGTTCCATATGACTATATCAGGCTTAAGAGCTCCGTTCTCTAGGTAGAGAGCCGAAGGAATTTCATAGATGATGTATCATTTACTTCCAATTGTTGTTTCTGGTATATGCTACCATCACTCGCTACTCCACTGTTTTTAAAATGTGTATTTGTATGTGTGTATGTATATATATATATATATATATATATATATATATATATGCGTCTGTGTGTGACACATCCGATATGAAATTAAATCCACAATGAGTGACACAAAAAAAAATCATTAATCCTTAAACCTAAGACGCTATCATTAATCCAACTTAATCTGAATGACTAATATTTTCATACTGCAAATCTATAAAAAAAAAAAAATCTATAAAAAAGAAAAACAATTATTTCAAATCTAAACCTTGTAATACTTTCTGATGAAAATATATATAGCTGTTGCACTACTGAAAAAAAAATTATTTAATACACACACATATACCTATATATCTATTATATATAGATTTTGTTGTTGCTTTTTTTCAAGCGATACATATGGTTAATATTGGCTCCGCCTCGGAGCTCATTTTTTTATTTACTTAGAAAGTCGCCCTTTTTAATTTGGACGTATATAACATTTTTATTTATTTATTATTTTAAAACAGTAATCTACGTACACGCGTGTTTCAAGGTCATTACCTCTCGTCAGTGTAGTTCAACTGTTTCTGTGGATCGAACCTCAGACCATGTTTACCACAGTCCGGTGCCTTAACCGTTAGGCCATAATCCCTAGATTAATTATACTGTTTATTTTTATCGCTTACAAATTTAGATTTTGTTATTGTTGTTTTTTCAAGCAATACATACGGTTAATATTGGCTCCGCCTCGGAGCTCATTTTTTTTTTATTTACTTAGAAAGTCGCCCTTTTTAATTTAGACGTATATAACATGTTTATTTATTTATTAATTTTAAAACAGTAATCTACGTACACGCGTGTTTCAAGGTCATTACCTCTCATCAGCGTAGTTCAACTGTTTCTAGGGATCGAACCTCAGACCATGTTTACCACAGTCCGGTGCCTTAACCGTTAGGCCATAATCCCTAGATTGGATTATTATTATACTGTTTATTTTTATCGCTTATAAATTTAGATTTTGTTATTGTTGTTGTTTTTTTCAAGCGATACATACGGTTAATATATATATATATATATAGACTTATATGTAATTATACTGAGTTCGTGAAATTCAGTAAATTTTCGTATACCAATGAGTTTTAAGCTAAAAATGATTGACTTCAAGATTTAACTAAAAAATTATCAAATTTTATAATTGAGCATTAATATACTGTATAAGCAAAAACAAGACTTCAAAACAAGGTTGGTGGAAACAATTGTAACGTAAATTGAAATACACTTTTTGTTGCCACCAACACCTTGTTTTGAAGTCGTGCTTTTGCTTACACAGTATATATATATATATATATATATATATATATATATATATATATATATATATATAATTTGAGGTTGCTAGAAAGTTAAAAGATTAACTGGCCTACAGCCAGAGTTAAGTGCGTGACTTATCCGCTATGGTGTTATGGTTGACATCGCTAAATTTGAACGCTTTAGACTTCCAGTCACGTCATGGCGTAGCGGTAAGATGTTAGGTTTTCTTTCACTTTCTTTTCTGCCTTTGTGCCGCGGGTTCGAGCCTACATGGCCACTTCCATTTTCTTTTGCTCAACAAACACCTCCAAACAACCGAGCAATGCTGGGCACCCTTGCTAGTCTATGATATAAATCTCACCCATCTGTTTTAATATATGTATGTATGTATGTTTGCATGTCAGTATAAAACATTAGACAAAGGTGACTGATTTTCATGAGATTGATATCGTTTTGAAGCTTGACCTTTCGGACAACAAATATCGAAAAATTGGCTGAAAATATTTATTCCTTCACCCTCCACTGAGTACTTTCTACAAGAGGGAGGGTCGCTTTTTTTGCCAATATTTTCGAAAATCATCTCCTCTTTTTGATTGACTAGCCTTAATTTAAACCTTTACCACTTCTGGTTTGGTGATGGACGAAACAGCAAAGACGTCACATTGTTTTTTTTTTTTCCACATTCTTTTCCATCTTCATGTTACAGGTTCAGCTTGCCTGCCTGCCACTTTTTTTTTTTTGTGCTTAACACACACACCCCCAATCACCCGGTATACGCCGGGCATACAGGCTAGTATATAAGAACAAGTAGTTAATAAAACATGTTAAAAAGCATTTTGAAAAGGAGTTAAAAACATATTTAATTTAAAAAAAGAAGCACAAAATAAGTGGATAGTCCTTAATCGGTGGAGTTTCGAAGAAATACTTTCCTTCTTATCAGAGGGTAGGATTTAGTAAAATGCGGGATCGGATTTTGCTTGCAAAAGTATTTGATGAAACTACAAATCAAAGACCTTACTTGATAACAAATAGTGAAGCAGAGGGAGTATGGTGAAGAAAAGGGTGATTTCACATAAATTGATAGTCTGGTGAAGGGTAAAATACCCAATAATGGTAAAATCTAAAAAAAAGTTGATTAAATTTCCATGCGCACAAGTAAAATCCAAGGGAATCGCGTGATTGGAAGATAGATGGTCCAAAGTAATCCAAAAGGCAAAAATCCATGGAATAATTCACAAATGGGGGTAAGGGAAAGATGTGCGTAGAAAAAAGAATTTAAAACGATTGTCAAGGCTCTGCTTCACTATTTGTCACCAAGTAAGATCCATGATTTACTTGTAGTTTTATCAAATACTTTGCAAACAAAATCTGATCCCGCATTTTGCTAAATCCTACCTTCTGATGAGAAGGAAAGTATTCCTTCGAAACTCTGTGGATTAAGGACTATACATTATATTGTGCTTCCCTTTTAAAATTAAACATGTTTTAAAGTCTTTTTTAAAGTGTTTTTTAACATGTTTTATTAACTACTTGTTCTTATTATGAGCTCTATTTCCTATTTGGTTTTATCGAGCTTTTACATCTGGTTGAGATTACTTCATAAATATTAATTCTTCAATATTTATAATATACTTTAGTTTTACCATCTTGGACTATTTTGGTAAACGTAACTGTAATACTTCTTATATATATATATATATATATATATATATATTATTTACTATAATAATTATTAATACCTACAGACACTAGTGTTTCATCCTTTGGGGAATCATCAGTGCAGGATGTTACGATTAACACCAGTCGAGAGATTCAAACTCAGCAACAGAAGTCATGTTTGGCTTCATTAGCAAGGATCTAATTCATTCAGCTACCATTAACCGCGAGAAATACTGTTGAAATTTAAATATTTATTTTTTTTAAATGCTTTTTAACGTCTCTCAGAGTGATCTAATCATTATATGATGATCTGCGCATATGAGCTAAATTGACCGACTGCACTGAACGTGCTCAACGATAAGAAACGAGTTTCATAAAGGGACTGACATAATTATTGACTATAATAATTATTAAATACCTACAGATGCTAGTGTTTCATCCTTTTGGGAATCATCAGTGCAGAGTGTCACGATTAACACTGGTCGATAGATTCAAACCCGGCGACTTCAAATCGAAAGTGCATGCTAAATCCTGTAATGGAAGCTCTTGGTATTCGGTAGGTAAAAACTTTCTTCTCAACCTAATATTTAAACAAGTCGTACGACCGGGCAACGCTTGGCAACTGGCGTGCTAGTATGCTACAAATTTGTACAGAGGAGAAATACGATTATATTATTGGATGTAATATTTTATATAAGACTATCCCAGCTAAACAAAAACTGTGGAAATATGTATATATTGGATTGTTACCAGCTTCCTTGGATTTATTACAATACGCGTTGGATCTTTTTATCTGCCGAATACCAAGAACTTCCATTACAGGATTTAGCATGCACTTTCGATTTGAAGTTCAATATCCTTTTTTGCTGCATCAATAATCAATTTCCCTTATTCCATGTAGCTAAAATAGTTTAAAAAACTTTAAAAACATTTAATTTGATTTTCCATGTTTATTATCTTAAGCAAATTAGGTGCAAACCTTTTATAATATTTGCTAATATCTTTCCTCCGAGGAGATACATAAACATCGAAAACTCATGGGTTAAGGAAATATATTTTACTATACTGTATTCTTTGTCTTGCATACGATAAGATTTCTATATTTGAAATTTAACTTTTTCAAATCACAAATTTTAAATTCCTAAATTATGATATATATAAAAAATATATTTATTGGATTTACATTTTTGGATTTGCATACAATAAAATTTCTATATTTGAAATTTAAGTTTTTTTCAAATCTTAAATACAATAAAATTTCTATATTTGAAATTTAAGTTTTTTTCAAATCTTAAATACAATAAAATTTCAATATTTGAAATATAACTTTTTCAAATCACAAATTTTAAATTCCTAAATTATGATTTATTTGCTCTATCTAGTATATTGAGCAATTTTATTTAGCTATATATATAAAATATTACACCCAATAATATTTTGTACGACCGATCATCACTGGATTTGCACACCAGATTTATTGTATTTCGTTATTGTGTGTGTGTGTGTGTGTATATATATGTATGTATATATATATATATATATATATATATATATATAAATAAAGCCGTGCACTTGCTTAAATACAATTTTAATTTATACAGATTTTATATTCATCACCAATGTATATATGTTTTGGTTCAGATTCCCAAATAATAATAATAATAATAACTAGCGGGACCTGTGGAAATTCCACAGGGGACTCATTCATATGTAATATATTGATGTTATCATCAGTGCAGGGTGTCACGATTAACACCAGTCGACAGATTTGAACTCAGCAACAGAAGTCATGTCTGGCTTCATTAGCAAGGACCTTAACCACCATATATATATATATATATATATATATTTTCCTGTCTGGGTCGTTTTGACTTTTGTTTCCCTTTATTTTATATTTAACTTTATCATCATTTTTTTTTTCCTCTTTCTCTTCCCTGATCTTTCTTATTTATATTTGTCTCGGAAGTAGAGTGAAAAGCATATTTTATTTTTCTTTTCTTAATATTATTGGAATCTTTTCTTTTTTCCTTGTACACATTTTTGTGAATTTTTCCATGGATTTCTGCCTTTGGATTATTATGGACCATCTTCTTCCAATTACGGGATTTCCTTGGATTTTACTTGTGCAAATGGAAATTCTTTGAACTTTCTTAAAGTTTTACATTTGGATTTTACCGTCACTGGATTTTTTATCTTCCACCAGACTATCCATTCATGTGTAATCACCTTTTTCTTTACCATATTCCCTCTGCTTCACTTTTTTTGTTTCCAAGTAAGATCTTTGACTTACTTGTTGTTTCATCAAATACTTCTGCATGCAAAATCCGATCCCGCATTTTGCTAATTCCTACTCTCTGATGAGAAGAAAAGTATTTCTTCGAAACTCCACGGATTAAGGACTATCCACTGATCTAGTGTTTCCTTTTCAGATTAAAAATGTTTTAAACTCATTTCAAAGTGTTTTTTAACATGTTTTATTAACTGTTTGCTCATATATATATATATATATATATATATATATATATATATATATAATGATGACTAAAAGTTATATATACATATATATATAACTTTATCATCAGAAGAATTAAGGGGAAACTTAAAAGAATCGTTTTGGCATCGGAAAAATAGGCACCAATTTTTTTTGAATCTGATACCCCCAAATCTTCCGATTTCCGATTAATCGTCCCAACGCTAAAATATATTTCATGTGGAGATATAATTCTTCAATTACGTTCCGCCTTTTACTTACAATTCATTAAGCTTGATGTAATTACAGAAAGATGGAATAATAAAATAGAAAAAGGTACAAAATTTGAAAATTGGGAAGGAAGTTGCAATCGTGCCAAAATGGACTTGAAGATGACCATATTATAATCAGTTGTAAAGCACTGAAAATGGAACGTTCTTGTTTATTAGTCAAATAGAAAAGTTACTAGCCAAATCCACATGATTTTTGGAGTATGACATCTTCATTCCGTGACGAGTACATACATCATAAAATGTTTATGTATTTATTTTTTAAGCGTAATTCTAAATATGCATTGAATTTCATGTTTAGATTTGGAGGTATAAACATTTCTATTTCTTCAGATGTTTTTTGAATAACCTTCATTAAAAAAAAAAAAGAGAGTATATTGTTCTATTAATCCTTTTAATTGTTTAAATAGTTTGACTTTGCTTGTTTTATTAAAAAAAAAAAAGTTGACAAAAAAATTTGCACTCAATAATCAGCTGTGGAAGATTGTCAGTGAAAAAAACAAAACAAAAAAAAACAATCGCGTTTCATTATTTCTAGTCGCCATTTTGAAAAATCAATTGCAAATGCGACTGTTTCACTCGCCATGTAGAGCCCTGGTAAATACAAAACTCTTTCTGTATATATTTATGTATGCGTATATATTTTTGTTTAAAACATTTTGCCGACTTCTTCTGTCAGGTTTTGGTCTGCAGACATGAAACTTCATATATAGGGCATTCGAGCCCATGAGAAACTTTATATTTGGATTTTAGCCAGTGGAAAATCGGTGCAAAAGTGAAACAACCATATTGTAGTCAGCCGGAAAGCAGGAAAACAGACGACAGTTCCACAGGCGTGCAGTTCTAAGGAAATTTTGTTCTTGGAATCTATGTTTAGGTTTAGGCACAGATAAAGAGTGGGGGAAATTACTGATAGTGGTTTCAGCTAGATGAGTGTTTTTCATGAAAGTTTGGCAAAGGTGAACCATAGATTGGAGCTCAGACGAGAATTTGCCATGAAAATAACGATAAAGCAAAGACAGGCTTACAACGTCCCTTCTGTGGGAAAGAAGTTGCAGGGAAGGGAAAGGGCTACGAAGTCTATTTTGAACCCGACGGTCAAGGCAGAATAAGGTCTTTCTAGCAGCCTCTGCCCAATACTCTATCCTTGATTGTACTTGGTTCTTATACAGGTAGAGAATTGCATCAGCAGTGAGATATCTACTGGAACAGTAGAAGGATCCCACCATTTTTCCAGTGACCTTGGCAACGGATTTGATGTAAGTGTTCCATTTCAGATCAAGAGTAAAGGTCAGACCCAGAAACTTGTCAAAACATGGAGCCTCCCCAAGATGAGAGCCATCCCTTTCAATCAACTGGGATCAGAGCGCTGATGCTGGAAAGATACAAGCTTGGTTTTAGATGCATTAAAATTAACCAGCCACCTCTTTCCCCATTGTATCACGTGATCAAAATAAGATAAAAAGCTTTAAACAAGAAAATAAAAAAGGTAATATGCAGTTGTAGACATTAACAAGTGACTATTCTGACTAATCGATTTCTGAAAGAGGGGGAGGGGGGAAGGGTGAGGGGAACAGTTGTAAGCATTTTAGGTCAAATTCCTTTACATCCACCTCTTTTCATATATTATTCCCATTATTGGTGCTCCAGGAACGTACCAATCATTTCACAAATGTCTTTTAGAATTTCTCCATGTTTATTTAGGGAAAGGTTTTTTTCTTTTTCTTTTTTTTTCATACAATAAATATTTTCCATTTATTTATGTTTATTTAAACCATGTTGAAAAGAAAGACCTTCTGAATATTCGTTTCCTTTTAATTTAGGTCATCTATATATATATATATATATAAAAGCGAAAATGTATGTATGTATGTACGCTTTTCCTCGATGTCCACAAAAGGCTTCTTCCAGTGAAGCGCTCGCTCGCTTCACAACTTCTTCAAACTTTTTATATCATCTATAAATTGTAATATCTCACACTTAACTACGGAGCTCGCCTGTCTATTTAATTTTATTGACTTTCAAACGTTAATTATTCGACATTTCCCGCATCGGCACGCGTTACATTCGGTTTTCGGTATAAACAAAAAGCAAAAATCAACTAATTACTGGCCGAAAGCCAGTGATCTCTAGAGAGCTAAGTAACATTTGGTCAATGTCGACTTCGACATATCAGACGGTAGCTTTCATTTCGAGACGATACACCCCCAAACAGGGAGCGGGTTTTTAAAAACAAACAAACCGATTTATTGACCTCATTAAAAACTGTCCCGCACAAAATGCTAACTGCTGGATAGCTATCGCCGTCACGTCAATTAAAAACGCATATCTGTTTTTTGTTTTTTTTTTCACACTTTACTATTTTCCAATTGTGCGTTGTCAAGGCTTTTTTTTTTTTATGGGCACCTGTTTTTCTTCGGGTTTTTTTCACACACACCTACAAACACCCGGGCAACGCCGGGTACCCCTCACTAGTATATATATATATATATATAAAAGCGAAAATGTATGTATGTATGTTCGTTTTTTGTCTATGCATGCAAAAGGCTTTTTTCGTCGGCCTTCTCGCCCGGCTCGCTTCTTCTTAAAACTTTTCATATCACGTCTAAATACTTATTAGTATACGGCTGCTAGTCTCTCGCTCCTAGACAAGGTTCAAAAGGGTCGCAAATCTGATAGGCCCTGAACTGGCATCTAAGCTTCAGCCTCTGTCCCATCGACGAAACGTTGCATCCCTCTGCCTGTTCTACAAGTATTTTAATGGTGAATGCTCTGACGAACTGCAAGCACTTGTTCCCCCACGACGTGAACACCCTCGACAGACCAGACAGGCAGCTAAATCCCACCCCCACACTATAGAGATCCATAAATGTAAAAGATCTTTCTACTCCAGTAGTTTCTTCCCTAGAACCGCTAGACTTTGGAATTCCATTCCAGGTCCCTGCTCCCCAACAGTACTGACGTGAAGAAGTTCAAGTGCAACGTGAACCGACATCTTGCTGCCCTAATCCCTACATAGTACCCCAGTAGTTGTTGCCCCTGATAGTAACCCTCTCCACCAAAGTGGCAATGTGCCTTGTTTGGGGTGAAAATGTAATTAAAAAAAAAAAAAAAAAAAAAAAAAAAATCAATAAAATAAAAAAATGATAATATCTACAACTTAAGAACGATGATCGCGTGTGTATTTAAGTTGCCTGACTTTCACGCGCTATTTTTTCCAGATTTTGAGAGCGTCCCGTGTATCTTTCGCTTTTCAGTATAAAACAAGCGAAAACTGGCTTGCAGCCGAGTCATGTTTCAAGGTCAAACATCACGCGACTTAAGTTTCTCGCACCTGTCAAACACCCAGCCAACGTTTTTTTTTTTTTTTTTTTTAAAACAGGGTTGTTTTGACCACCACCACCCAACACAGACCCCTACAAACACCCGGGCCACGCAGGGTACCCCCCGCTAGTCTATAATATAAATCTCACCTGTCTGTTTAAATGTATGTATGTATGTATGTATGTATGTATGTATGGATGTCTGCCTAAAACTTCTGACAGAGGCAACGGATTTTCACGAGATCGGTATCATTTTGAAGCACGACCCTTTGGACGACAAATATCAAATAATTGTCCAAAAACATTAATTCCTTCACCCTCAACTGGGCAGTTTTCTACAGAGAGGGTCGGTTTTTTAGCTGATATTTCTTGCAAATGATTCAACCCTCAACATCGCATAAAAGGCGTTATTTCGACCGCCTGTGAAGTCACAAGTACGGTAGGCACATTGGTAAGACTTTTTTTTGTTTTTTTTTCACCTCTTTTTCCTCTGGCGCATTACGGGTTTGAGTTTGCTTACTACTCGTATTTTTTTTCTTTTGCGCTCGCATATTTAAAAAAAAATTTTTTTTTTTCTTCAACCAACACCCTTACACACACCTCCACTTTCTTTTCCACCTTCGTGTCACGGGTTCGAGCCTGCCTGCCTACTACAACTTTTTTCTTGTTTTTTTTGCTCCACACACACACACACACCTCTAAACACCCGGGCAATGCCGAGCACCCAGGCTAATCTATTATATAAATCTCACCTATCTGTTTAAATGTATGTATATATGTTTGTATGTCTGTCTGGTACCATGTAACCCAGTACTACCTGCCCCATGGCTAGGTCACCGGCGACTAAACTGGTTCCCCCACCAGACTTGTTTGGTGAGGAGGGCGGCTAGTCTCCCTGGCGGATTAAAAACGAGACCTTTCAAAGGGCGCATGAACCCTTTTTTGGGGTCAAAGGCCAACTAGCATCGTGTATATTTGTGTGTATGTATATATGTGTTGGGGTGGAGAGGGCTCCCATAAGTCGTGGTGAAGGTACCTTTCTAGGAGAAGCAAATCTCTGATTTAAAAAAACAAAGCGGGAGACCAGTACCCGCATTAAGCTGGTCTGCAATTTAATTTGTTGCTGGTTATCTTGCTCTTGCTTGTTGCTGGATCGCAACATTTTGAACCGAGAGAGAGATTTAGTTGTCGTACAAAGCTAAGACTCTGTAAATTCATCTTTGTATAGTAACTCCCTCATGCATTTGGGCTTATGGACTTTAAGTGTCTGAGAGAGTGGCACTCGTCTGGCAAGACGTTGCAATCATCATGTCTGCCTAAAACTTTTGGCAGAGGCGGCAGATTTTCATGAGATCCGTATCGTTTTGAAGATCAACCATTCGAACAACAAATATCAAAAAATTGGTTGAAAACATTAATTCCTTCGTGTCAACTATTTATTCATGCATTTTTTTAGTATTTTTTTTGTGTAATTTTTTTTTAGTATTTTTTTTCTAGTGTGTATTTGTTATGTATTTCGCCACATTTTTTCTACAAGGAGAGGGGAGGGTCGCTTTTTTCACCAACTGACGTGCAGAAGTTCAAGTGCAACGTGAACCGACATCTTGCTGCCCAAATCCCTACATAGTACCCCTGATAGTAGCCCCCTACACCAAAGGAGCAATGTAATAAAAAAAAAAATAAATAAAATAAAAAAGAATGATAATATCTTGTCTGGCAAAACTTTTGACAGAGGCGACAGATTTTCAAGAGATCAGTATCGTTTTGAAGATCAACCATTCGAACAACAAATATCAAAAAATTGGTTGAAAAAATTAATTCCTTCGTCTAAATTATTTTTTCATGCATTTTTTTAGTATTTTTTTTTTCTAGTGTGTATTTGTTATGTACTTTGCCACATTTTTCCTACAAGGAGAGGGGGAGGGTCGCTTTTTTCACCAATATTTTGCACCGTAGGCTCAAAAGAGGGACTGAGAGATCTTGGTCGTTGTTGGCCTTTGAAGTGTTGCCATAGATCGTAATGTCATATGCATATGTCGAGGAATGAACTTAGAATGTGATTTGGGAGATTATTGATGAAGAGGAAGAGAGATGGATCTCTGAGGTATGCCAGCATTGATACTTTAAGCTGTGACTTTTATGTCTAAATTTTTTTATATCTTTATTTCTTCTTAGTGTTTGGTTTGGTTGTTTATGGCATGTCAACCTTTTTGGGTTATTTAATGCAGGATCTAGTAATTAAAAAAAAAAAATTTAATGTTTCAAGTTCTTTTACATTTTCAAATATTTATTCATGGTGTTTAGTTTGTAAGTTTTGTACAGAAAATTGTTTTTGCAGAACATGATTGAGTTTTTCAAAGTGAAAGGAGACGGGGAGACAAGCCAATAAAATTGATATTTAGTGCATTTCAAGTCAGCAAGCCGATATCTTCAGACAGCCTTATCTGGTAGTACCGGAAATCTTTTTAAATGGGAGGGAGAGAAAAAAAAAAAAAAGAAAGAAAAAAAAGGGAGGGGTTATATAGAATCTCATCACTTTAGGCTTTGATCCCATGACAAAAATACTATGTTGTAGGCGTTTCATATACAAGATGACTCAAATAACAAACCGTCTTTCTCCATCTCTCCTGAACACTAGCCCAGTTTAATAAAAAATGTTGTAGGCGTTTCATATACACACACGTGTAATACGCAAAACTGAACGATTTCAGTACTATGATAAGTACAACGTCATCCAGAAAGTTTGAACGATATTTGAGAGTCCACACTTCATGTAACGGATTAGCATTTATTGATATAAAATCAACTTTAAGATGACTCAAATAACAAACCGTCTTTCTCCATCTCTCCTGAACACTAGCCCAGTTTAATAAAAAAAAACAAAAAAAAAAAAAACCAGCTTTTATTTCTACTAGCATAGGTGCCTGGCGTTGCCCGGGTGTTTGAGCAAAAAAAAAAGAAAGAAAGAAAAAGCGGTCAATTTTTTTTAACTTTGACCCCTATTATGACCCCTTAACATTTATTGTTTTGGGCTCAAATCAAGTTATTAAGTTAGATTCATGTCCAAGGAACCTATATCTAAAATTTCAAGCGTTTAGACCAAAAAATGGCGGAGGGGTTTGGTAAAGTTCTCAAAGGTCAAATCGTTGAACTTTGACCTCTTAAAAGCCAAATTTCTGGCCGAAAACCGATCACACAGATTTTCCCAAATCTCAGTACCCTGTATATCAAATTTCGAGTCTGTAGACTAAAAATTGACAAAGTTATTGTGTAGGGAAATGTAGACAGACAGACAGACACTTTCACATATATAGAGATTTGGATTCTTTAGACTGCTATTCTCAATTCAAGTGTTATTTTCACAACATTTCAGACGATGTAATCCTTAAGGGTAAGTTGTCAAACTCGAGAATCAGTGTGGAATTTTGAACAGCCTTTTTTAATCCATGGGAGTTGCATGTTCTCGTTCAATCAGCCATAACTGGGTAGAAGTCCTAAACAATTAGCAATTGTATTTTGAGTTTTATTATTTTGAATCCTTTGGGACGAGGCGTCATAATTTGCGCATTCATTTTTTCCATGCATGTCTTTTGTATATTTTTTGTGTATTCCATGTTCGTGCATTTTTACTGTATTTTTTTTCATATATTTTTGGTCTATTTTTAGTGTATTTTTTTCATATATTTTTGGTATATTTTTAGTGTATTTTTTTCATATATTTTTAGTGTATTTTTTTCATATATTTTTGGTATATTTTTAGTGTATTTTTCATATATTTTTAGTATATTTTTAGTGTATTTTTCATATATTTTTAGTATATTTTTAGTGTATTTTTCATATATTTTTAGTGTATTTTCTCATATATTTTTGGTATATTTTTAGTGTATTTTTTCATATATTTTTGGTATATTTTTAGTATATTTTTTCATATATTTTTGGTATATTTTAGTGTATTTTTTTATATATGTATTTTTTTCATATATTTTTTGGTATATTTTTAGTGTATTTTTCATATATTTTTTGGTATATTTTTAGTGTTTCTTTCATATATTTTTTGGTATATTTTAGTGTATCTTTTGGTATATTTTAATGCCTTTTTCATGCATTTTTGGTATATTTTAATGCCTTTTTCATGCATTTTCTGGTATATTCTCAGCGCCTTTTTTCATATATTTTTTGGGATATTTTTAGTGTATCTTTCCATGTATTTTAGAGTACTTTTTGTGTATTTTTACATGCATTTTTAGTGTATTTTTATGTAATTTTTATTGTTTTTGTAATTTTGTAAAAGCTACATGCGTTCCCAAATCCTACATATTATGATCTAGAACCTATATACACAGTTTTAAGCGATAGTAACGACCCCGGGAGCATGTGCTCGAAAAGCCTTTTGAAGACATACACGAAATGGTCACACACATTTTGCCTTTTATATATATAGATAAACATTTATTTCAACCACCTGTGTTTAAATGTATGTATGTCTCACAAAAACTTTCGACATAAGCGAAAATGTGTGTGCGCTTTTTTTTGTTGTTCTACGCATGCGCAAATGAAATCGGAACTTGAATTAGTTTAAGTATTAAGAAAACCGACCCAATTTCGTCAACATCCTTTTAGCTCAGTTGATTAAAGCGCGGCGTCATTATCTAAACGTTGTAACTTCAAATCATGATGTGATATGTCTTTTTTTTTTTTTTTCGATTTTTAAAGTTTTATTATTATGCCATTTTTCACGTTCGCTGTTTTTTGTTTTTATTTTTCAGATTTTTTTTTAAGTTGTCCGTTTTTTGGGTTTTTTTTTTTTTCCATCACATTTGCGTTTTCTTTTTTCATTCGTCTGCATTACGTTCAGTTTTTTTTTTTCGATTTTTTTAAAAGTTTTAACATTTTTGTTTATATATTTAAACAGGATTATTACTTCTCTTATTCTTTTGTTTTGATTTAACTCCCCCCCCCCAACCGCCCGAGCGCACACACCTCTAAACACCCCGGGAAATGCCGGGTACCCCTGCTAGTATATATATATAAATCTCACCTGTTTGTTTAAATATATGTATGTATCTTCGTATGTCTCGCGAAAACTTTTGACAGAGGCAATGGATTTTCACGAGATCAGTATCGTTTTGAAGCTCAACCCTTCGGACGACAAATATCGAAAAATTGGCCAAAAAACATTAATTCCTTTACCCTCAACTGGGCACTTTTCTACAAGGATGGGTAGCTTTTTTCGCCAATATATATCTGAATACCTTTTATGTAAAATTTCAAATGTTTAAACCAAAAATTGGCTGAGTAGTTTGCTAGAGACCGCAAAAGTCAAATCTTTTGAACTTTGGCCCCTTGACAGTACAATTTTCGGCCAAAAACCGATTAAAAATGCTTGCCTTATGTCTGACTACACTATGTAAAATTTCAAATGGTTAGACCAAAAATTGGCTGAGTAATTTGGTAGAGACCGCAGATGTCAAATTTTTTTTAACTTTGATCCCAATTTTGACCCATTAACATTTATTTCTTTGCTCAAATCAAATTAAAATGTTTGACCCATGTCCAAGTAACCTACATCTAAAATTTCTAGTGTTAAGACCCAAAACTGGTGGAGGCGTTTGGCAGATTTTTTAAAGGTCAAATCGTTGAATTTTGACCCCTTAACAGCCAAATTTCTGTCCGAAAACCAAGCAAAAAGATTTTCCCAAATCTCAATACCCCTTATATCAAGTCTTGAGTCTGTTGACCGAAAATTGACAAAGTATCTCAGTAGGGAAATGAACACACAGACACACACATACGAACCACAAGCCCTTGTGTTACATGAAAGGGCTGTCTCCTTCTTATGTAAATAAGAAGGCAAGCTAGATAAGTGAAAATATTTGAAAAAGGCTAGAATCAAGTAATGTATCCCCCCCTCCTCTGTGTTAACAAGAACTGTGTAAATGTCTGAGGTCCGGATTAATATGATAAAAGAACTATCACATTAGTCATGACGTACCAAAAATATAAATGTCACTTGTAAATTCACCCGTTTTCGCAGGAACAAGGTGATAACTCAAAATAATCCAAACTTTTGTGAGTTTTTAAAAAGCCATTCTTAACATGCTGGATTACCTTGTTTGTTCATATGTCGGGAACATCACCAACATGACTTTCCACAACACCAAAACCAGCCTGATCGCTGCCATCCACCGAATATTCACCGAGCTCTCACCAACGCTTGTGGAAAAGGCATGTTCCTAGTCCTTTTTTTTTTTTCTGTTTTTTTTATACGGTGGTCACCATTTATCAAGGCCCAGAAGCCACTCAGGGATAAGGGTTATTGCAAGTACAGTACGTTAGTGTGGAGATTTAATGAAGTGTTTACTTAAGAGGGCGGTTCATTAGGAACTTGTTAACGTTGGACTTGAACACATCCAAGTTGTAGTGAGGTGGGAAGCAGGCAGACGGAACAGAGTTCCAAAGGTGTGTAGTTCTAAGAAAGAAGCTTTGTTCATGGAATCCACGTTTTGATTTAGGCACAGATAAAGAGTGGGAGAAATTTTTCACAGTAGATTTAGCTAGACGGGTGTTTTTCGTGAAAGATTGGAGAGGGGGGGGGACCAGAGATTGGAGTTCAGACGAGCACCTGCCATGGAAATAACGATAAAACAAGGATAGGCTCGCAACGTCTCTTCTGTGGGAGAGAGGTTGCAGGGTAGAGAAAAGGGCATCCCCCACTAAGCCACAAAGTCTATTTTGTACTCTGTCAAGGCAGGATAGGCTGTTTTTAGCAGCTCCTGCCCAGATGTGACAGAAGTATTCAATCCTTGGACGTACTTGGCTTTTATATAGATAGAGAATTGCATCAGTAGTGAGATATCTTCAGGAGCGGTAGAAGGATCCCACCATCTTTCCAGCGACCTTGGCAACAGACTTCCGGACCAGTATCGAGGTAGTGATTGAGGCTGAAGGTGGCTACATTGAACGAATGTCCACTTTGCTACATAATCAAGTTACCTTAATTTATTTTTTGGTTGATTGGTTGTTTTACGGCATATCAACCCTTTTCAGGTTATTTAATGCCGAATCCAGTGATTTTGAAGAAAAATTTTTTAATAGAATATATTTGGGGTTTTTTTTTTCAAGTCGGTTTCTATTTAACCCATAGTTTTGACTAACAGGTACTACCACTTCGGGTCAGAGTGGACGTGGGAGCAATGGCAATTAAAGGGTGATTCCACACTCCCCAAAGCCCGCAAGCTTGGGTCTTACCATCGGATATAGTTTAAGGTCATATCCAGGACCATTTTTTTTAATAGAAGTTTTAAAATAAAGTTGTATTGTTGTTTTCTTTAGTGGGATAACTTTATTCGTTCCACCCTGTACGGGGTCTTAACATTTTACTCTGATTTCCTGATTTGCAATAAGAAACGAATTCAAAGTCATGTTTTCAGTTTTTTTTTTTTTTTTATGATATAATTTCTTCTGAGGATGAAAATCCAAATAAAATAAATAAATAAATGAAAAGAAAAATAAATAAATAAAAATAAATAAATAAAAAGAAAAATAAATAAATAAATAAATAAAAAGAAATAAAGATAAAAATAAATAAATAAAAATAAATAAAAATAAAAATAAATAAATAAATAAAAAATTAAAAAAACAAAGGTTAATTATACTAAATTCCTGCTTTATTATTTCTATTCGTCGTGGAATACATTAACCGTTTTTAACAATCAACGCCTGTTTAAATTCGCCCCCGATTTTAATTCAAACATTTAGTTCATGCACAATCACGTTTGGCGAGACAGAACTGTCCATCCTCCTCTGCCCGGACATGTTTAATATCAAGATGTCGGATCACTGCAGTTAAAGCTACTCAATCAAGGGAGACAATCCATTCGCAACAACTTAGAAAAAAAAAAAAAAAAAAAAAAAAAAGTTTTGTCCTGAAGGAATCAGGAATTTAGTATAATTAACCTTTGTTTTGTTTTTTTAATTTTTTATTTATTTTTCTTTTTATTTATTTCTTTTTATTTATTTCTTTTTATTTATTTATTTATTTATTTTATTCGGATTTTCATCCTCAGAAGAAATTATATCATTAAAAAAAAAACAATTTTTTTTTCTAAGTGTTCGTTTTCTACCTAGCTGGCTAAGTTTTTAGTGGTTCGACTTATTTCAAAGCGTTTATTCGGATAGAGATTAGATGTGTTTACTATAAGTGGGTTAGGTGTATTTACAGAAAGAAAAAAGAAAGATGGGTGTGTTTTGAGAGAGAGGGAGTTTTTTTATTTTTTTAATTTATTTTTATTTTTATATTATTCAGACTATCATTTTCATCTTGATAATTATATTAACAGCCTTCGGGACAAGATCACAGTGTAGTATCTGTTCTGATGCTACATTGCTACACTTCACCCTTTTCTGTCCTCGGTCAGTAGAGGAGAAATCCTTCAAGACTGAGACAATTTTTATTCTTGTTCCTCTCCAGAGTGACCTATTTTGTGGAGCTGGATTTTCCCCCTCACATTAAAAATCGACTTTGTGTCTAACTCTGCCCTCGTGGTGAGGTAAGTAAATAGGAATTATATTCACAGCCAACCTAGTCAGGGGAGATAATTCATTCACAACAATAAGATTCTTTTTTTTTTTTTGTTTACTTGTCTGCCCATGACGGCAGGGTTAGACACAAGATCGGTTTTTAATGCGGATAGGACGACCAGCTCCCCAAAAAGGGGCACTCTGGTTAATAACAAAGATAAAAAAAAAAAAAGTGTATCAGTCATGAAGGATTTCTCCTCCATTAACCGTGACCAAAAAGGTGAAATGAAAAAATGGAAGTGAAGCGGTTGAAGAACAGATACTACACTTTGAGTTATATATTTTTTATTTACTCTGAAAGTTTACAACCAAAACACAAACAAAAAATTAGGCACAAGGCCACTTAAAAATTGGGGAGAGGGGTGTCTATGATCCTCCACGTCCCTGTACCTTTGCTAGTCCATGCTTCATCCTAGTTAGGTTCTCATTCACCACAATAACTCAAGCACACCGGGGAGGGGGGGGTTGTCATACCTATTCCGAAAGCTGTTCTTAACATGAGGTGATTGGGGTGGGGTTATACTACGCTGGGGCATGTCGTAAAAAATACCTTTACTTGTTTACCGTTGTTTTAAAAGATAAAATCGAATTTTCTAAGTGTTCGTTTTCTACTTAGCTGGCTAAGTTTTTAGTGGTTCGACTTATTTTAAAGCGTTTATTCGGATAGAGATTAGATGTGTTTACTATAAGTGGGTTAGGTGTATTTACAGAAAGAAAAAAGAAAGATGGGTGTGTTTAGAGAGAGAGAGAGAGGGAGTTAGGTGTATTTACAGAGAGAAAAAGAAAGGTGGATGTGTTAAGAAAGAGAGGGAGTTAGATGTGCTTACAGAGAGAGAGAGAGAGAGATGGGTGTGTTTATAGAGAGTAATGAATGTATTTATAAGAAGAGATACTATTTACTATGCCTCCCCACGAGGGCAGAGTTAGACACCAGGGTTGTTTTTTAACGTGGAGAAAAGGAACAAAAATTTAAAATTGTCTCAGTCGTGAAGGATTTCTCCTCCACTGAAAGATAACAAGAAAATTGAACTGTAACATCTGGAGAACAGATACTACACTTATATTTTATTCACTTTGAAAGTTTACAACCAAAACAGAAATAAACAAAAAATAAGGCACAAGGCCACTTAAAAATTGGGGGAGAGGGAGGGGGGGTCTATGGTCCTCCTCGTCCCTGTACCTTTGCTAGTCCATGCTTCATCCTAGTTAGGTTTTCATTCACCACAATAACTCAAGCACACCGAGGGTCGTCATACCTAAGATTCCCAAATCATATCGTGTGTGTGTGTGTGGTTTTTGTTTTTTTATAAGCAACTAGTGGGGGTGGCCGGCATTGCCCGTATGTTTGTAGGTGTAAAAGAAAATAAAAAGTGTTGGTAGGTTGATAGATAGGCTTGAACCCGGAACCTTCAAGTGAAGATGGAAAAGAAAGTGTGAAAAAAACCTGTCATCTACCCGCTCGCCCAGAACGGGGCAGGAAGTGAAAAGCATTTGAATTTAAACGATTAAAAACTTAAGTGACAGGTGCGTGAATTTAATGAGGTCAAACATCACGCCATAGAGGGAATGGAATCCCGCACTTAACTTTTGCTGCAAGGCAGTTTTTTTGGTTTTGTTTCCCCCCCCCCCCAGATGTGTGTGTGTTGGGGGGGGCAAGGGGGTTGGAAAACCAGCTCCCCATAAAAAGTGGACTGTCCAAATGAATAGCAATTGTCTGATATAAGGGTTTTTTTTTGTTTTCTTTTACATAGGCATCACCACATTATCAAGGCCAAGAGGCCATTCAAGGATAAGGGTTAAAGAGTGTACAGTAGAAATTGGACAATATAGTAATCATTAGTAATGAAAATTTTGGTAAATTTGCTAACTTATATGGAACGGCTCATCAAGAACTTATTTACGCTAGACTTGAAGACAACCATATTGTAGTCAGCCGGAAAGCAGGAAAACGGAAGACAATTCCACAGGCGTGCAGTTCTAAGAAAGAAGCTTTGTTCATGGAATCTACGTTTAGGTTTAGGCACAGATAAAGAGTGGGGGGAATTATTGATAGTGTTTACAGCTAGACGAGTGTTTCTTGTGAAAGTTTGGCGAGGGGGGACCATAGTTTGAAGCTCAGTCGAACACTTTCCATGAAAATAACGATACATCAGAGACAAACTCGCAACATCTCTTCTGTGAGATAGAGGTTGCAAGGAAGAGAAAAGGACATCTCCTACGAGGCTACGAAGTCTATTTTGAACTCTATCAAGGCAGGGTTTCTCCCGCATTGATCAAACTTATTGCATTCTGGACATTCCTGACATGAAAGCCGGGGAATCGCCTTCGCTTTAGATTAGTTTCGCTTTTATACGAAAAAGCCGAACGAACACGAGATGAGCAAAAATAGCAAGAATTTTGTAAAAGTTGATGTAAATAAATCTAGCGCGACGCGCGTTTGCAAATCCTAGATATTACGATCTACGTGGTATATGAAAAGTTTTAAGGCATAGTAATCCCCCCACCCCCACGAGAACACCAGCGAAAAAAGCCTTTGCTGGATATTCAAAAACACGCGTGCCACTTTTGCCTTTTAGATAAAATATAAAAGATGTAGATAAGGGATAAAAGATGTAGATAAGGGATAAAAGATGTAGATAAGGGATAAAAGATGGGATATAAGAGCATAAAAGATGTAGATAAGGGATAAAAGATGTAGATAAGGGATAAAAGATGTAGATAACAGATAAAAGATGTAGATAACAGATAAAAGATGTAGATAAGGGATAAAAGATGTAGATAAGAGGATAAAAGATGTAGATAACAGATAAAAGATGTAGATAACAGATAAAAGATGTAGATAAGAGGATATAAAAGATGTAGATAACAGATAAAAGATGTAGATAACAGATAAAAGATGTAGATAACAAATAAAAGATGTAGATAACAAATAAAAGATGTTGATAAGGGATAAAAGATGTAGATAAGGGATAAAAGATGTAGATAAGGGATAAAGGATAAAAGATGTAGATAAGGGATAAAAGATGTAGATAAGAGATAAAAGATGTAGATAAGAGATAAAAGATGTAGATAAGATAAAAGATGTAGATAAGATAAAAGATGTAGATAAGGGAAAAAAGATGTAGATAAGGGAAAAAAGATGTAGATAAGGGATAAAAGATGTAGATAAGGGATAAAAGATGTAGATAAGGGATAAAAGATGTAGATAAGGGATAAAAGATGTAGATAACAGATAAAAGATGTAGATAAGAGATAAAAGATGTAGATAAGAGATAAAAGATGTAGATAAGAGATAAAAGATGTAGATAAGGGATAAAAGATATAGATAAGGGATAAAAGATATAGATAAGGGATAAAAGATGTAGATAAGGGATAAAAGATGTAGATAAGGGATAAAAGATGTAGATAAGAGCATAAAAGATGTAGAGAAGGGGTAAAAGATGTAGAGAAGGGGTAAAAGATGTAGATAAGGGATAAAATATGTAGATAAGGGATAAAAGATGTAGATAAGGGATAAAAGATGTAGATAAGGGATAAAAGATGTAGATAAGAGATAAAAGATGTAGATAACAGATAAAAGATGTAGATAAGGGATAAAAGGTGTAGATAAGGGATAAAAGATGTAGATAAGGGATAAAAGATGTAGATAAGGGATAAAAGATGTAGATAAGGGATAAAAGATGTAGATAAAAGATGTAGATAAGGGATAAAAGATGTAGATAACAGATAAAAGATGTAGATAAGGGATAAAAGATGTAGATAACAGATAAAAGATGTAGATAACAGATAAAAGATATAGATAACAGATAAAAGATATAGATAAGGGATAAAAGATGTAGATAAGGGATAAAAGATGTAGATAAGGGATAAAAGATGTAGATAAGGGATAAAAGATGCAGATAACAGATAAAAGATGTAGATAAGGGATAAAAGATGTAGATAAGAGCATAAAAGATGTAGATAAGAGCATAAAAGATGTAGATAAGAGCATAAAAGATGTAGATAAGGGATAAAAGATGTAGATAAGGGATAAAAGATGTAGATAAGGGATAAAAGATGTAGATAAGGGATAAAAGATGTAGATAACAGATAAAAGATGTAGATAACAGATAAAAGATGTAGATAAGGGATAAAAGGTGTAGATAAGGGAAAAAGATGTAGATAAGAGATAAAAGATGTAGATAAGGGATAAACGATGTAGATAAGAGATAAAAGATGTAGATAAGAGATAAAAGATGTAGATAAGAGATAAAAGATGTAGATAAGGGATAAAAGATATCTATATTTAGATAAGAGATAAAAGATGTAGATAAGGGATAAAAGATGTAGATAAGGGATAAAGGATAAAAGATGTAGATAAGAGATAAAAGATGTAGATAAGGGATAAAAGATGTAGATAAGAGATAAAAGATGTAGATAAGGGAAAAAAGATGTAGATAAGGGATAAAAGATGTAGATAAGGGATAAAAGATGTAGATAAGGGATAAAAGATGTAGATAAGGGATAAAAGATGTAGATAACAGATAAAAGATGTAGATAAGGGATAAAAGATGTAGATAAGAGATAACAGATGTAGATAAGAGCATAATGAATGCCCTGGAAAAGTCACTTCTGATTAATGTTTACCAGTTTAAGAACATGCGAACAAACTTCGCCGTTTTATTTTTTTTTTATATATACGTTTTAAGAATAAGGGAGCAGCGAAGAGGAAGTTTCGACCGTTTAGAAGAACCGAATGTATTAATAGCATAGCTTTTGTCTTCTCCCACTTTTGTAGCGATGGTAGCGCCCACTTTCGCTCGCATCTCGAGTCACCTTTCCTACCAAGACAGAGAAAGAGAGGAACAAAGAAAAGAGACAGAAAAGGGGGAAGAATAAGAGGAGAAAAAAAGGAGAGAGAAAGAGACGAAGAAAGAGACATAAACATTATATATATATAATATAGGGTTATATATATATGTATATATATATATATATATATAGGGTGACCCCAAATTAAACGGGCCCCAACACTAATTAGGCCCAGTTTCTTAGTGTTTTGTTCGAATGAAATGAAACTTTGGTCATAACTAGTTTATTATATTCAAAACATCACATCAAAACACTAGGGTCTTTGGCCTTTTTTTTTTTCTCCGTCCTACAGCATATGTTCTAGATGGCCTCCATTTAGCTTTTGTTTTTGGGGTCACCATATATATATATATATATAATCTACTTAGCTTATTTCACCGTTGCGTTAATTTGCTTCAGTTTGTATCTATTACATCTTTGCCTTCTAAAAGTTTAAATTTACAACCCTTCCTTTTCATAACCTATCATACTTTCATAAATTAGAGTCCATTTTCTGTAGGCTGTTTTTGAACCCAGTAAACAACGGGTACTTTTGCTAGTATATATATATATATATATATATATATATACACACACACACACACACACAGGGTGACCCCAAAAACGGGCCCCGACTCTAATTAGGCCCCGTTTCTTAGTGTTTTTTCCGAATGTTTATTATATTCAAAACATCACATCAAAACACTAGGGTCTTTGGCCTTTTTTTCTCCGTTCTACAGCATATGTTCTAGATGGCCTCCAAATGCTCAGAAAAACAATTGAATCTTCTTTAATTTTTGGGGGCCACCCTGTATATCTGTAAAAGTGAAATTGTCTCTGTGTGTGTGTGTGTGTGTGTGTGTGTGTGTGTGTGTGTGCATTTCCCTACCAAATTACTCTGCCAATTTTCAGTCTGCTGACTCGAGATTTGACATATGAGATTTCAGAAAGAACTGAGTTTTAGGATGTGCACTAACAAGTTAATATATATATATATATATATATATATATATATATATATATATATATATATATATTTTAAAATAATAAGCGGAAGTTTCTCAAGAGCTCTTTCGGCTATCATCTCGTCAGGAGAAAATCGATAGCGTACAAAATCATATTATGTCGAAAATAAAGAGTTCTAATGGGGAACTTATTAAATGTGCCAAAAGTACGGGGACACTAAAATACATTTATTAACGTTTAAAAAACGATTAAAATATTGGCACAACAAGAAAAAAAAACAAAACAAAAAACAAACGGGAGAAAAGATTCAAAGTTCCCCAAATAGAAACAATGCGTTGGATGTTTCCTTTTGCTGGCACAAAGAAGGTTGACGCACCACAATAGAGACAGACTCCAAAATCTTTAAATGGTTTTTGGAGTCCGCTCTATGTAGCACCTCGAACCAATCTATTTTATATCTATCGGCACAGCACGGGTTGTCAACCAAATGCTGGCCAATAGCAGAGTCCCAGGCTGCAGAAGGAGGGAGACCACAAGACCCCATCCTCCCTAGTCTGATCTTCGATGGAACATGCTGGTTTATACGAGTCAAAAGGTGCAAAGATGTTCGCCCAACATAACCAGCATCGCACTGGCATTTAAATTGATATACAATATTGCTATTTTGGATGTAAGGCAAACTATCCTTGCGAAAAGACGGAAAAGCAGGTCTAGTAGTATATACCAAACGCAAGGACACAGATTTAAAGCAGTCGTAAATACTTCTGCTAATCTGTTTGGAAAGTATATTGCTCTTTTCCCCAATCCACGGTAATTTTGAATAAACCGGGCATTTCAAGGGTCCAAACTTTTTAGGGGATTTAAAATCCGCAACCTTTTTGAAAATACAGTCATCAATAAGGTCAACAGGATAACCATTATTGATGAATATTTCCCTGATCTTATCGAGTTCGGCGTATAATCTGTTAGGCGAACAAATCATGAGGGCTCTATGTACGAAAGTATTAATTAGGCCAACCTTACGTGATTTCAGCTGGATGTAGAAAACATTAAAATTTAACCAAATTTAATGTATATTTGTGCATGCATACAAGAGCATACGAAATACGAGTTAGCAGGTGAAAAAATGCCGCCATCTTGTTTAAATCAAAACGGAAAATTACCTCCCTTTTGAACTATGTGGCTTACGATCGTTTTCAATAAATTCTATTTTTTTTTTAAAATTTTCTTTAAAAAATTATTTTCTACCTTATCGATTTTCATAATTTTTGGATATAATCATCTTAAAAATACGAGGAATACGTAGATGCCATTGTTTTCACGTGAAATTTAGTTTTATGATTTCCGAAATTTCGTCCCAATAGTGTACAAGCGCCCAAAACTATTTCCATGAGTATTTGCTTTCTCTCCTTTATAAGTTGGGCACAAGGTCAGGTATGGGTTTGATAAAACTGTTTCTGTGGAATGAATTGCATTTGAACTTGGCACCCGGGTTTTCAGTCAGTGTTAACCACTAAGCTAGCAGTGTCAGAAATTTCGTGAAAACTATTGAATAATTCCACCCGCTCTCTTTCCAAGCTTATAACTCCTCGAAAAATGTAATTCAAGCCCTAATTTTTTTTTCAATTAAAAGGAGCAAGGACCAAGGTTTCATTAAAAAAAATAAACAAACAACGTGTTTTTTTTTTTTAAGGTTTAAAACTTCGGACTTTACAGGTAAATTTCTAAAAAACACTACTTTTTTTTGTTTTAAATTTGAATATATTATTTATTGACCTTTTCTCTTGAATTTGTGATATATAAAACTTTGGT
Organism: Euprymna scolopes; assembly: GCF_053919585.1. Classification (NCBI taxonomy): domain Eukaryota; kingdom Metazoa; phylum Mollusca; class Cephalopoda; order Sepiida; family Sepiolidae; genus Euprymna; species Euprymna scolopes. Next base: position 98,518,131 of record NC_136527.1, on the reverse strand, counting down.
ACATGAATTAATTATTTACTTTTTACAAGACACTTGAAAATGGGGGAGGGGGCGTGAATTTAAAAAAAAACGTTTGTCTAAAATATTATATTCGGTTTATTGGAAAGAACATAAAATTTCACATTGACCCTGAAAATATCGTAAAAATGGAATCAATAGAAAAATTTTAAAAGATTTTTAAAGTTTAAAAATTGAAAAATATTGAGTTCGTAAAATTCATTACTGTTTTTTAAAAAAATTAAAAAAAATATATTTCTATTACTTTTAAAACAACTTTAATAGTTTATTTTGGAAGTATAATCCATAAAGAAAATAAACAACCCACTTTTAAAAGAGAAATTACGAGTTTTTTTTATATTTTATTTGCAGTTTCGTGTTAGAGGTGTCAAAAATTCCTACAAAAATTCTGATACAGCTACCGTTAACTCAATGAGAGTAGCTCAAAATGACACTGATCTAAGGGAGATAACTTAATTTATATTTTAAATAAAAAATAAATAAAGAAACGTTTATAAAACTGTCTCCTGTAGTTTCAACGATTCATAATTATCCATCGTTTTATTTCCTTTTTTTTCTGACATCCTTTAATCTTAGTTCACAAACTTAATCTTGAGGATATATTCTGTTAAAAATTCACTAAGTTTCTTGTCGACATCCAAGTTTTTTTTTTTTTTTTACATGAGGGTCACTATTATCAAGGCCCGAAGGCCACTCAGGGATAAGGATTATTGCGTGTACAGTAATCAATGAGATAGTACTGTAGTAATCATTAGTATTGGGGGTTTTGATAGAGTGTCTTACTTAAGGGGACGGTTTGTCAGGAGTTTGTTTATGTTGGACTTGAAGACGTCCAAGTTGTAGTCAGGTGGGAAACAGGCAAGCGGCAGAGAGTTCCACTGGCGTGCAGTTCTAAGAAAGAAGCTTTGCTCATGGAATCTACGTTTGGATTTAGACACAGATAAAGAGTGGGGAAAATTATTGACAGTAGTTTCAGCTAGACGGGTGTTTCTCGTGAAAGATTGGCAAGGGGGGACGAGGGATTGGAGCTCAGACGAGCACCTGCCATGGAAATAACGATAAAACAAAGACAGGCTCGCGACGTCTCTTCTGTGGGAGAGAGGTTGCATCCCCCACTAAACCAGGAAGTCTATTTTGTACTCTGTCAAGGCAGGATAGGCTGTTTTTAGCAGCTCCTGCCCAGATGTGGCAGCAGTACTCCATCCTTGGGCGTACTTGGCTTTTATACAGTTGAAAATTACACACCATGCTCCCTAATAGCAACCGCTAATCTAACACAAACACTAGCCTGTTCATAGTTGAGGATACGTACCCGACACTCAGTGACCGAGATATGATTCTGGATATTTCTAGGAGAGCCATCCCATCCCAAGCTTTACCTTTTTCATTTACATTTTGATAAGTGGTTAGCTTAAGCTGCTTACAAATATAAGCTGGGAAATGCCAATTTTCCCGAGCCAATGCACTTTCTCTTACGTGCTGGCTTCTCAAATCCTAATCTTCCGACCTTGTGTCACATCTTCCAGCTGGAGGAGGGAGGAAAATACTCATAACTACTAACATCCCAATCACCTGTCGAATGTAAAATTTGACTAGGTCTCCTAGTTTTCCATCTCTATAGATATAAAAAGCAAAACGCGCACGCGAGTTTTTGTATGTTCAAGAAATGCTTTTTTTTTTTTTCCGCCGGGGTTCCTGGGGGGGGGGAGCGTACTATGTTTTACAACTGTTTACATACCCCCTAGATAATAATATCTATGATTTGCGAATGCACGTCACGTCTTGATTTATTTACGGCGACTTTTACAAAATTATTGCTTTTTTGGCTTTTCACATGTTGATTGGCCAAGATCAAATCACTTGTGTAGTATCTGTTTCAGCAGATACTACAATCAAAGACCATATGTGGGGGCAACCCCACATATAAGACCATTGCCTTTGTGGCAATCAGTTATTGGTCAATGTACGGGAAACCCTTCATACCAATTGTCACTCTCCAGCTCCCCTACTCCCCGGGGAGCTAGTTCCTATTTCTCCAATCTCTCCACATTACAACACGGCCTTGTGCACAGTGGGGAAGCAAATAAATACACATTGTCCCTGGCCTTAGGATTTTTTCCAAGTCGGCTCCCCCACTTAACTTTCGTGTCCAGCGTTAGTTCTTTGGGATTTCTCTGGGGAAGCATCTCTCTTGCTTCCCTGGTCTGCTTGCCCCCTTTTTTGGAGGCCACTGTTTCTTTTTTGGATCTTTTTCAGGTTTTGGATTCTCTTTCTGGGCTGACTTAAGTTGTGGTTGCGAGTCAAATCCAACGTAATCATCTTCTAGTTCAAACCAGCGGGGCTAGCTCCAGGAAGAGGACGAGAAGGGTAGCTGGTCCAGGCTCCAGCGCAGCAATACGTAGCCTGGGGTCCGGTGCTCAGAGAAGGCCTTTGTGGTCAAATCTGAGCGCTGGACCAGGGTCCACAACAGTTCCACCCACTTCCTACGATCCGGGCTCCGCTACTCTGCCTAGCCCGGGTTCTGCCGCCCGTGTTGCTGACACGGTCATTGGAACAGACCATGAAAAGAGCACTGCCCCTAAGGCGAGTACAGGTGATGTCTCTCGCATCTGAGAATCGAAGTTTAGAGCATTAGGCTACTCCGATAACTTTGATGTTACCGTCCCCAGCAGGAGTAGGGCAAGGCCATCTGGACGAGGTGATCTGGCTCGGTGGCATGAACGATCCAGGGCTTCAACTATCAGCCCCCTGACCCAGAGGAGGAGCATACTCCCAGGACCGGGATTGAAACATTTGGGATCACTCAAATTCTCCAAATTGAGAACCACCGAACCGGATCAGGCAATCGAACACGCGGTGCCCGATGACCGTAGCAGGCTGTCACCAACATCATCGGCTTGGACCTGAAGCTGTCCCAAACCCTGAAGAGGGAGATGGAGCTGAGCAGCAGCAGCAGCAGTGACTCAAGCAACTATGACAGTTGCAATGACAGTTGCAATGATGATGACAGTTGCAATGATGATGACAGTTGCAATGACAGTAGCAGAAAAGCGGTCCAGAATGGAGCTAAAGAGAAGGAAGGTGGGGGCCACTCAGCCTGAACAGAGGAGTGGGGCAGTTGGTGCTACTGCAAGGAGCCCTATGACGTCACCATCAGGGAAGCAGTCTGATTGGCCGTTGCTTCCCGGCACCCAAGGCTCCATAGATAAACAATTCCCCCTCGGACAAAGAACGCCGCTGACCACTACGACACCTTACAACACGCCGTCAAGTCTGGCAACACAGGAGAAGATGGCAGAGGATTACTGTTAGTTGTATTATACAACTTACAAAGACCTTACCGATGGTAATGTTATCATGCCACAGTGGCTAGACTAGAGAGAAGAATAGTATCTCTAGTCACCACTGACATTAAAAAGAAATCCTTAATTGGGGTCCCAAAGGAAGTAATGGCACAGTTGATGGGAGAGCTCAGTATCCCAGCAACCCATATCTGCAGACGCAGTTATGCTATGTGGGATCTTCTTTTGTCCACAGAAGTCGACACCGAAAAATTGTCCAGGACCAACTTGAGGTGGGGCCACTTATGCCTCAAGCCGGAGTATCTAAGCAGGAGACGCACTAATGTCTTCATTCTCGGCGTCCCCTATATTAACAAATAAATTAATTACAATAACTAAAATCATTAAAGTAATATAAACACATATGATAGAAACAATAAATCTAATTAAATTAATTAAAATTAAATGAGACAATTGAAATAGCTGAATAAATGAGATTATCGAAATCATTTAAATAATTGCATTAATATGAAATAAATATGAAATAAATATAAGATAAATATAAAATAAATATAAAATAAATATAAAATAAATATGAAATAAATATAAAATTAATATGAAATAAATATAAAATAAATATGAAATAAATATGAAATAAATATAAAATAAATATGAAAAAAATATAAAATAAATATAGTACTGTAGTAATCATTAGTATTGGGGGTTTTGATAGAGTGTCTTACTTAAGGGGACGGTTTGTCAGAAGTTTGTTTATGTTGGACTTGAAGACGTCCAAGTTGTAATCAGGTGGGAAACAGGCAAGCGGCAGAGAGTTCCACTGGCGTGCAGTTCTAAGAAAGAAGCTTTGCTCATGGAATCTACGTTTGGATTTAGACACAGATAAAGAGTGGGGAAAATTATTGGCAGTAGTTTCAGCTAGACGGGTGTTTCTCGTGAAAGATTGGCAAGGGGGGACGAGGGATTGGAGCTCAGACGAGCACCTGCCATGGAAATAACGATAAAACAAAGACAGGCTCGCGACGTCTCTTCTGTGGGAGAGAGGTTGCATCCCCCACTAAACCAGGAAGTCTATTTTGTACTCTGTCAAGGCAGGATAGGCTGTTTTTAGCAGCTCCTGCCCAGATGTGGCAGCAGTACTCCATCCTTGGGCGTACTTGGCTTTTATACAGTTGAAAATTACACACCATGCTCCCTAATAGCAACCGCTAATCTAACACAAACACTAGCCTGTTCATAGTTGAGGATACGTACCCGACACTCAGTGACCGAGATATGATTCTGGATATTTCTAGGAGAGCCATCCCATCCCAAGCTTTACCTTTTTTTTTTTTACATTTTGATAAGTGGTTAGCTTAAGCTGCTTACAAATATAAGCTGGGAAATGCCAATTTTCCCGAGCCAATGCACTTTCTCTTACGTGCTGGCTTCTCAAATCCTAATCTTCCGACCTTGTGTCACATCTTCCAGCTGGAGGAGGGAGGAAAATACTCATAACTGCTAACATCCCAATCACCTGTCGAATGTAAAATTTGACTAGGTCTCCTAGTTTTCCATCTCTATAGATATAAAAGGCAAAACGCGCACGCGAGTTTTTGTATGTTCAAGAAATGCTTTTTTTTTTTTTTTTCGCCGGGGTTCCTGGTGGGGGGGGGGAGGGAGCGTACTATGTTTTACAACTGTTTACATACCCCCTAGATAATAATATCTACGATTTGCGAATGCACGTCACGTCTTGATTTATTTACGGTGACTTTTACAAAATTATTGCTTTTTTGGCTTTTCACATGTTGATTCAGCGTTTTCGTATAAAAGCGAAACTAATTCGAACCTAAGGTATTGTTCCTGGCCCTTGTGCCAAGGCTTGGCCTTTTGGCCAAGATCAAATCACTTTTGTGTAGTATCTGTTTCAGCAGATACTACAATCAAAGACCATATATGGGGGCAACCCTTTGTGGCAATCAGTTATTGGTCAATGTACGGGAAACCCTTCATACCAATTGTCACTCTCCAGCTCCCCTACTCCCCGGGGAGCTAGTTCCTATTTCTCCAATCTCTCCACATTACAAAACGGCCTTGTGCACAGTGGGGAAGCAAATAAATACACATTGTCCCTGGCCTTAGGATTTTTTCCAAGTCGGCTCCCCCACTTAACTTTCGTGTCCAGCGTTAGTTCTTTGGGATTTCTCCGGGGAAGCATCTCTCTTGCTTCCCTGGTCTGCTTGCCCCCTTTTTGGGGGGCCACTGTTTCTTTTTTGGATCTTTTTCAGGTTTTGGATTCTCTTTCTGGGCTGACTTAAGTTGTGGTTGCGAGTCAAATCCAACGTAATCATCTAGTTCAAACCAGCGGGGCTAGCTCCAGGAAGAGGATGAGAAGGGTAGCTGGTCCAGGCTCCAGCGCAGCAATACCTAGCCTGGGGTCCGGTGCTCAGAGAGGGCCTTTGTGGTCAAATCTGAGTGCTGGACCAGGGTCCACAACAGTTCCACCCACTTCCTACGATCCGGGCTCCGCTACTCTGCCTAGCCCGGGTTCTGCCGCCTGTGTTGCTGACACGGTCATTTGGAACAGACCATGAAAAGAGCACTGCCCCTAAGGCGAGTGCAGGTGATGTCTCTCGCATCTGAGAATCGAAGTTTAGAGCATTAGGCTACTCCGATAACTTTGATGTTGCCGTCCCCAGCAGGAGTAGGGCAAGGCCATCTGGACGAGGTGATCTGGCTCGGTGGCATGAATGATCCAGGGCTTCAACTATCAGCCCCCTGACCCAGAGGAGGAGCGTACTCCCAGGACCAGGATTGAAACATTTGGGATCACTCAAATTCTCCAAATTGAGAACCACCGAACCGGATCAGGCAATCGAACACGCGGTGCCCGATGACCGTAGCAGGCTGTCACCAACATCATCGGCTTGGACCTGAAGCTGTCCCAAACCCTGAAGAGGGAGATGGAGCTGAGCAGCAGCAGCAGCAGTGACTCAAGCAACTATGACAGTTGCAATGACAGTTGCAATGATGATGACAGTTGCAATGACAGTAGCAGAAAAGCGGTCCAGAATGGAGCTAAAGAGAAGGAAGGTGGGGGCCACTCAGCCTGAACAGAGGAGTGGGGCAGTTGGTGCTACTGCAAGGAGCCCTATGACGTCACCATCAGGGAAGCCGTCTGATTGGCCGTTGCTTCCCGGCACCCAAGGCTCCATAGATAAACAATTCCCCCTCGGACAAAGAACGCCGCCGACCACTACGACACCTTACAACACGCCGTCAAGTCTGGCAACACAGGAGAAGATGGCAGAGGATTACTGTCAGTTGTATTATACAACTTACAAAGACCTTACCGATGGTAATGTTATCATGCCACAGTGGCTAGACTAGAGAGAAGAATAGTATCTCTAGTCACCACTGACATTAAAAAGAAATCCCTAATTGGGGTCCCAAAGGAAGTAATGGCACAGTTGATGGGAGAGCTCAGTATCCCAGCAACCCATATCTGCAGACGCAGTTATGCTATGTGGGATCTTCTTTTGCCCACAGGTCGACACCGAAAAATTGTCCAGGACCAACTTGAGGTGGGGCCACTTATGCCTCAAGCCAGAGTATCTAAGCAGGAGACGCACTAATGTCTTCATTCTCGGCGTCCCCTGTTATATCGATTCAAAACAGCTTGGGGCTGTGATGAGCCAGTATGAGGATGTCAAAGCCGTGCTACCAGTGCGTGGTCCCCGTAACCTGTTGTTGGGAGACTACAGTATCAATATGAGGGTGGACCGTGCCAGCTTTCAGAGAATCCCCCGCCTTGCTTAGATGCGACACCTGGACGATGAGCGTCATCGTAGAAGGTCGGTGGCCTCATTGCTGGCATTGCTTACAGCAGGTGCATATGATGAAGGAATGCCCCAAGAAGTATCCAGCTGGAGGGGGCACTGAAGCAAGCCAGGGCTGGAGCACGGTTGCAGCAAAGAAACCAGCGAAGACCCCCTCCAGGGTCATCACGTTGCACCTCTACCAAAACTACAGTGCCGTAGTCACCGATGAAGGAAAAGGATCTGCAGTCGTCATTAAAAAGAAAAATCAGGAACATGACAGAGGTGGGAAAGAAGGCTATCAAAGACAAAGTTGGTGGAGGAAGGACACGACTCCCTCAACCAGTTGATGAATAGGTGTGAGGGGAGGGTCTCACTGTACGTCCATCCTTGTTTTTATAGAGCCATCAAATTAACGTTCCTGCTGAATGTCGGATGTATTGCACAAGATGGATGTGTCACGTCCAAGTTGCTTTTGGGCAACCTCGCCCAATCCTGTAGCGTCCTGACTCCCAATGACTTTAAGCCAGTGGTTGACATTGAATAGGCAAAATGGCTATGTCCTTGAGCCTCACTAGTTTGAACGCAAGGGGCATAAGGTGCCGAAGCAAAGCTGCTAGGGTACTGAGGGACTTCATGTCCATGAATATAGATGTGGCCACGCGGCAAGAAACTCACTTCATTTCAGTTGACGATCATCGGGTGTTGGAGGGGCATTACATCTTTTCTGTATTCGGTGACCGTTATAGTAGGGGGGGTTTTCTCCTAGTTAGACACACTCTTTCTGCAGCGGTTAGCGTTGTTCATGTGGATGCTGATGGCAGACTGGTTGTGGCGATGTTGCCGTTGAAAATAGATCATTTGGAGAAGTCGCGGTTTATGAGCCCAATACCATACAAGAGCGGGCTTCCTTTTTTCGGTTGGAGAGGTTTCTCGGGGGTTTGGAACAGTTAGTCCTAATGGGAGATTGGAATGCCATCCTTGATCCCAGGGTAGATAGGGTGGGCGGGACTAGCGGGACGATATATAAATACCCCAATCCCGTTACAAAATAATAATGAAACGAATGGGAATTGAAGGAAACAAAGACACAATTAATGGATAAGATAAATGTCGTTTATTTGCTGTTAAAAGAAATGAACATTTTAGTTATAACATGTCCGCGCGTGGGAAGAGAAATAAATGTTGTAAGAAAATTGAGAATGGTAGTCCAGCGTGTAGACAAAGGAGAGGATATCAGAGTTGTCATCAGTTAGTAGTCAGCGACGCGAAGGTGTTCTTAGTGGCCAGTAGTAGGTGGAAAGAGAAAGGGTGAGAATGTATACATACAGTCATTAGCTCGTGCCCCATACATAGTAGGAAGTGGGCGTGAGGTGCGCGCGCCGAAACGGCGCGCGGCTTGTTCGCCCAACCTCTCTCGTTGAGAGTTGGTTCTAAAGAGGATTAGAAACAGCTTATCGCCTTGTTTTTATACTCGTTTCCAGAGTGTATTTTGCGCATGTGTATTTCCTTAGAAAGCGGAAGTGACGTCGTTCATGTGCGTGATCGTGTTCGCGTGTGTGAGTACATGTGTGTACGTAAGTGTGTGTGTGTATGTATACGTGAATGTGAGTGTATGTACGCGAACGTGAATAAGTGTACATGTGTGGACGTGGGCGCGTATGTTTGTGTGCGCGTATGTATATGACAGCTTGAAATATGAATGTGTTTTGTGTGAGACTTGAAAAAGGCTCGTACAATAGCTTCATACGATCTGGTCGACAGATTTCGGGTGGATCATCCGGGGAGGGAGATGTGGACGTAGCTCTCTTGTAGGCCCTCTGGTCTGAGTACCGACTTGAATCGGTTGTTAGTCAGAAGAGGTAACTTCGATTATACTACCTGTCCCACATTCCACTGGTTAGGTCACTCCGACCACAAACTACTTGTGGCCCGGATCAACTTAGATAGAAAGCACAAGCCAGGTACTGGAAGTTGAAGACCTCATTACTGGAGATGGCTGACTTCCGGGAAAAGCTGTTGAACATATCAAGAAGGGGTTAGTGAGGGCGGTAACCGGGAATAGGTTGGCCTCGTTAGCATACATACATCTTTTACCAGTTGGCTGTACTTCCCCTGCCTGCAGGTCCTTTTTGTGGAACAGGCAACAGCCACTCATCCGTAGACAGGTTTGTACTCAACGTCCGATTGATGGGGGCTTGGGGATGCCAGATTTGAGGAGTCACAACGTGCCAAGAGACTGGCGTTCCTGAGCAGAACTCTGGTAGAAGAATCTGCATGGGGCTCTGTGGTCGGTAGAGCATTTCTCGACCTCATCCTTGATCATTGACCCCTATCTGGAAATCTATTCTACAGATCCATATACCAGCCTCCCACATCTATTCAGCATGCATTTTATAATTAATTTTCATGTAAAACATTCACTTGTACGATAAATATACTCACATATACACTATACCAGCTTTATTTATTTATTTGATGTTAACTCCTAACAAGGCATATCACCACTTGGACGAAAAAGGCTACTTTTTGAGACCATGTCTAGGAAAGATTAGCAAGATGTCGGTTTATGTTACATTTAAACTTCTGCATATCAGTATGACCAGGAAAGCAGGTAGCAGGAAGGGGATTCCAAAGTCCAGCTGTTCAAGGGAAGAAACTATTAGAATAGAAAGCTTTTTGGCATCTAGGGATCATTTAGCAAGGAATGAAGATGGCGATTCTGGTGTACCAGTTATTCTACCATCTTCATTTACAGGAAGTCCTCGGAATCTTTAACAACTGTATCAAGATGCAATGGCAGTTTGCTGTAAATATGGAAAACCAGACCTATTCCTTACCTATACATGTAATCCAAGATGTCCTGAAATATTAAACAACTTGGGGTCATCAGAACTTGCACAAAATAGACAGAGAAAACAACCGCAGTTCTACAATGAATGCCAAGGGGCACTTAGAATGTTGCCGTTCTTCAGTGACCTCGCCTGGCCTAGAAGGGCATTTTACAGGGAGCTAGTGGAGCGGAGGTGCGCTCTCTGTGGAATTGGGCGCCAGGCCGAGGTTACCTCAACAATTCAGAGTTTTCCTTGACCATGCAACTGGTTAGGAATGCGCTTGTCATTAATGGCAGGCGTCACAGTATCAACCATGAAATTAATCCTAATCGTCCTCAGTGCGAGGAGGATCACAAGGAAACTGTGGAACACGCTTTTTTCGAGTGTCCCAAACTCTGCGAATACTGGGCTTATGTCAGCGAGGTCATGGCTCGCATCGTTTCTGTTGCAATATTTTGATCCTATCATTAGGTATGATCCCACACAGTCGGACGATTCTATTTATAAACGATGCTACTAAGAACTCACAAATCAAATAATTCACGTTCTGCTACCAACCAATCAGAAACCAGAATTGCTTCATAAATATTAAACCTTTTCTGGAGCAATTTCACATGTTCTTTTCCCGGGTTTCGACACGGTAAGAATATTTTGTTCTGTGGAACTGTCTACGACAAACAAGTCACCTACCAGGACTTGTGTGTAACAGCGAACCATATGAAACTCAAAATGGCTTACACTTCTGCTACCACTTGTGTGTAACAGCGAACCATATGAAACTCAAAATGGCTTACACTTCTGCTACCACTTGTGTGTAACAGCGAACCATATGAAACTCAAAATGGCTTGCACTTCTACAGTCCCCAACCAGGTGATGTGCCTGAATTTAGCATCCGTAGTCTACAATGCAAATTCGCTGTGGCCTAGGGAGGAACGAATGGTGCTCCTAGCGATCTTAGGCTAGACTGGTTGTGTGGAGATCACGTACAGAGATAGGGCGAGGGGGTGATCAAATTTCACATTACTATCCGATTTCATATTTCAATTTAAAATCGTATTTGGTGCACGACGTAGCGATATTAAAGCAGTGATGGAGGCGGTCGCCAAGTATAAAGAACTCACAGGGGCTGTAGTCAATCGCAGCAAGTCCGTTGGTCTGTGGTTGGGCACCTGGTCAGGAAGGGATACCCCTCCAGGTGAGTTCGCCTGGAGCGATGGCCCAGTACGGATCTTTGGTGTGTGATTTGGAGCGGGACTTCAGCTGGACAAAAATTGGTCGGGAGTACAGACAAAGGTCGACTTGGATTCGCAGGGGGTTGTCTGTGTCCATTGATCCTTTACCAGTTGTCAGTACTTCCTCTGCCTGCGGACCGCTATAAGGCTTTAGAGCGACTCCTTTTCAAACTTCTTTGGAAAGGGGCAAAGCCGCTTGTTCGTAGACAGGTCTGTACACAGAAATTCAGCGAGGGAGGTTTGGCGATGCCTGACCTGTTAAGTCACAAACACGCAGAAAGGTTGGCGTTCCTGAGTCTGACACTGTTTGAGGATTTGCACTGGGTACCAGTTGTGGAGCAAGCTTTTCCACAGCTCATATCCGCTTCTGCCACTGAAGGTTGCAGAAGACCTGCAGGGGAATTGCGGTTCCTCTCCAAATGCTGAGCCGCCCTTAGGGCATTGCTAGGGTTCAGTGACCTTGCTCGGCCAAGAAGGAGGCTATATCAGCATTCAGTGGTGGGGGCCGCAAAAGATCCGCTGGTTGAGCGACTACACATGTCGAGGGAGGAGGTCCTCTCTCAGTGGAATTGGGCGGTTGGTATTTCTCGCAATCTTATCAGTAGCTTAACATTGTCTATGGGATTAAATCTGTCTCTGATCGGGATCTGGTCGCTTACTTTAAGCATCAGCTTAAAGTAAAGATCAGATGCGATTGGAAAAGATTACATTGCATAGACTTTGATAGATGGGTGCACAACACTAGTTTGTGCATCCGATGAGGCGCTTGGTTTGAGTTTGTTTTCCCACCCTAGTGATATTGGTCAGGCGGTGCTAAGGTTCTACGGAACCCAGCCCTGAGCAAAGTTTTCTTAGAGTAGGTTAGTTAGGTCTGTAACGACTTTGAGTGGAAAATATTTTATAAGGTGCTAGACTAGAGCAAGTATGATAGTTGATCCTGTCCCAGATTTTATTTTTCATCGGCACTAGAAGAGCTTCCAAAGATGCCCAGTCCACCCTTTGTTTTGTCCCTGGTCTGTTGCCCCTATACGTACATTTATCTTGGAAGACGCCATCCATCCCCTATGTTACCCACCCCCATCTAATTTGTTTTCAAAATATCACCCCTAGGTCCCCCACTCTTCACTAGGGAACAACCTGCTTGCTTTCGGCCTTCGGGACCGGAAGACAGTGGGCACTCCATATTCAGAAGTAGGTTGCGAGGATCCCTTACTAACCCGCCCCCATAGGCAATTTGTTTAGTTGTTTTCTTTTTCTTTCTTTTTGGGTGTATCTTAGCTTGTCCCCGTCATCTCATCCCTCATTTATTTAAAGTAAAATAAAAAAAATCCTTTTGTTTGTATATATTTTTGTTTTGTTAACTTGTTAATTGTTTTTTTCCAGATCCTGTAAATAAAGCCGACACATACGCTGGGGAGATTTTAAGTAGATAAACTCCATGGTAAGAATGTGGTATTATGGTGATAGCGTCTTAGTGTAGGGAACCAAATAAAGTCTTTTAAAAGACCTAGCTTTAGTTAGAAATCACTCTCTATCCTCATTTCCCCCTACTGGCCTTGTGCCTAAGTGACTTGGACCCCAAATGAGGCTCTGGCAGTAGATAATGCCAGAGACAGGGCCAAGCACTAAATACCGGCATGAAAGCTGGGAACATCCAGAAAGCAATGGGTGTTTGATCAATGTGGGGGAAATTCCTTATATCAGACAATTGCTATTCATATGGACACTCCTTGGCGAAACAAAAAGTTGGGAACAAAACCAAAATAACTACCCCGCAGTAAATGTTCACTGCGGAACTTCTATGGCGTGATCATTAAAATCGCACATCTGTTAATTTAACTTTTTAATCGTTAAATTTAAACTCTGTTTAGTTACTCTCCCTTCGTGGGCGAGTGGGTAAGTTGTCAGGTTTTTTTTTTTCACTTTCTTTTCCACCTTCGCCTCAACGTTCCGGGTTCGATCCTACCTACTTGCGAAAACTCAAACACACGCCTACAAACACCTGGGCAACGCCAGGTACTCCCGCTTATCTATAATATAAATCTCACCTGTCTGTTTAAATGTATGTATGTATGTATGTTTGTATGTCTGCCTAAAAGTTTCGACAGAGGCGACAGATTTTCACAAGATCAGTATCGTTTTGAAGTTTGACCCTTTGGACGACAAATATCAAAAAATTGGCAAAAAACATTAATTCCTTAACCTTCAACTAGGAACTTTTCTATAAGGAGGGGTCGCTTTTTTTTTCGCCAATATTTTCGAAAGTCATCCCCTCTTCTCGATTGACTAGCCTTAATTTAAACCTTCGCCACTTCTGGTTTGGCGATGGACACAACGGCAAAGACGTCACTTTTTTTTTTCCACTTTCTTTTGCTCCTTCGCGGTATGGGTTCGAGCCTGCCTGCCTATTACCACTGTTTTTTTTTTGCTCAACACACACTTCCAAACACCCAGGAAACACCAAGCTAGTCTATTATTATAAAAGAAGAGAACAATTTAAAGTATTGAGATCAAACCAGATGGATACAATTTAGTATTAATTTGCTAAAAATCGTAAACTTTTTTTTTTTTTGGTTAAAAAAAAAAAATGAAAAAGAACTATTTGACTTATTTACGTGATTTAAAAAAATTTTTTTTTTTTTTTTACACTCACGTTTATTCCCTAACTAGCGGGGGTACCCAGCGTTGCCCGAGTGTTTGTTTCCGGGACGGGGGGGGGGGTTTAGAAAATGTTATGGTAGGTAAGTAGGAAGGATCAAATCCAGAGTCATGAGTAAAAGTAGGAAAATAAAGTGTGAAAAAAAAAAAAAACATCTGCAACGTTAACAGTTGAGTCCATTCCAGTTGTTTAGGAAAAAAAAAAACAAAAAAAAAACGACTACGGTAGGTCGGCGCGAACGTGAAAATATAATGTGAATTGTCCAGCACGCTAACCACTATGCCACAGAGCACTGCAGCTTAGTTTAGTGATTTTAAATAACTTCACATGAAAGAACTACGAAGCCAAACCGGTGTTCTCTTCTCAACTGTTCCTTGTGAACGATCCCCAAACGGTGTTAAGTGGTGGCAGGGGGAGGAGGAATTTATTAGAGAGAAAATATTTTACCACTTCCATTGATCTTAACCGATTTTGGCCGTGACTTCTCAGCAGAAAAAGTATAGAAATCTAAGATTATCGAGGAATTTGAGAAATAATAAGCCTATAACACACCTCAGATATTGTTCTGCCATTTATGCATATTATATTTGCATGAAATATCTTGATTTTTAATCCTATTAAGGTCAAAATCCCACGGGAAAAAATGAGTTAATTTTATTTATATAGAGACAAGGCATATCGCCACTTGAACGTAAATAGCTACTATTTGAGACCATGCTTAGGACAGATTAACAAAGCTTACATTTCATTTAAACTTCTGCATATCAGTACAGTCAATGAAGCAGGTAGGGAATTCCAAAGTCTAGCTGTTAGAGGGAAGAAACTATTAGGGTAGAAGACTTTCTGTCATTTAGGAGTTCAACAGTGAAGGGGTGGGATTTTGTTGATAAGCAGGTTTGCCGGGTACATCCGGGGGTGGGGGGCACAAGTGCAACAAGTTCATTAGAGTACATGCCATTAAAATACTTTTAAAACGGGTACAGGGATGCAAAACTGTGGTGATGGGACAGGGGTTGCAGCTTAGTTGACAAAATGGGACCTATTAGATTGGAGACTTTTCTTTGGACCTTATCCAAGAGGGAGGGGCTAGTGGTAGATGTACCAGCCCAGATGAATATGACATTTTCGTTCTGTGACGAACACGTACAAAGATTTCTGTATTTTTGTTTTTTCCAATATCAAAAAATGTCCAACATTTGGTTAAATTGTAATAATAATGGGTGCTTCTTCGTTATAATACCGAAATTCGAAATACTGAATATCTACTATTATATAAAAGTCACTTTGTATGTGTGTGTGTGTGTGTGTGTGTGTGTGTGTGTGTGTGTGTTCCTTCCTTATAAGTTCCGAAACAACTGAGACTATCTTCTGCAAATTTCACACAAAGCTTTTTTTTTATCTGCCTGGTAGTGTTCTTTGATAGGTTTTACACAGAAATTCATGCGATAATCTATCTGCCTATGTTACAGTAACATATATTGAGTGGGTTGCTAACAGTATTTTGTATAGTTTCTTAGTTTTAACTCATTTTCCATTTTTTTTAAATACATCGCTAAACACTATAAAAATATTGTTAAAAACTCGTTCACTACGTTACCGTGACATGGGCTGACATATATCCGGCGGGTTTCTAACAGAAATTTGTATAGTTTCTTATTTTTAACTCATTTTCCCAAACTTACCATGTTCAATAGAGAGTCGGATGCCATTTTAAATTTTCCAATACATCAGTAAACACTGAATGTTTTTTTGAGCTGAATAAACATGCTACATTGAATAAAAACACTAAAAACATATCCAGTTAGGTAGAAAAGTAACTTATCTTGCCTTTGATAACATTTATTTGTTATATATTTGTTTTTTTGAGAACTTTTTCGAATCTATGTGTACAGTAATACAAACCCAAACATATCAAAATAATCAGAAAAGTACAAAAAAATAAAAAAAGCCAAAATTTTGGAATAATAAATGCGTCCTTGAACGAACTCCGTACAACGTTGGAGTCGATGCGTTTTTCGCTATAGGGGCCTCACTCGTGTACGTCCGCCCCTTTATTTACCTTTCTTTTTCAATTATAAAATAATATTGGTTATCTTGAACTTTTTAGCTTTAATATGTCTGCCATTGAAATTATATTATCTCGACCAAATTAGTTCTAGTTTTCTAACAGTTTGAATGGTCGAGTGATAGGAATTATTTTATGACCTCATGGTCCCTAAAAGTTGGTAGCAACGCAAACAGGCTGCGTAATGAAGATGGAAAGTTCGTGAGAAAAATCCGTTTTTTTGTTTTTGTTTCACGCAATATCAGCCCTTTCCAGGTTATTATTTTTTTTTTTTTTTACATAGGCATCACCACATTATCAAGGCCAAGAGGCCACTCAAGGATAAGGGTTAAAGAGTGTACAGTAGAAATTGGACAATATAGTAATCATTAGCAATGAAAATTTTGGTAAATTTGATAACTTATATGGAACGGCTCATCAAGAACTTATTTACGTTAGACTTGAAGACAACCATATTGTAGTCAGCTGGAAAGCAGGAAATCGGAAGACAGTTCCACGGGCGTGCAGTTCTAAGAAAGAACCTTTGTTCATGGAATCTACGTTTAGGTTTAGGCACAGATAAGGAGTGGGGGGAATTATTGATAGTGTTTACAGCTAGACGAGTGTTTCTTGTGAAAGTTTGGCGAGGGGGGACCATAGATTGAAGCTCAGTCGAACACTTTCCATGAAAATAACGATACATCAGAGACAAACTCGCAACATGTCTTCTGTGAGATAGAGGTTGCAAGGAAGAGAAAAGGACATCTCCTACGAGGCTACGAAGTCTATTTTGAACTCTATCAAGGCAGGACAAGTCCTTTCTAGCAGCTCCTGCCCAGATGTGGCAACAGTATTCCATCCTTGGATGTACCTGGCTCTTATTTATTTAGTTATTTTGAAGAACAATTTTTTTATAGAGTATATTTGTTTTTTTTTTTTAAGTCGGTTTCTATTTAATCCATAGTTGGGGCCCTGGGAGCAACGGCAATTAAATGGGTGATTCCACACTCCCCAAAGCCCGCAAGCTGGGGCCTCCCCATTGGATATAGTTTAAGTCCGTGATGCAGTTGAAGACATTGTCTTATAAGTGAGCCTAACTCGCAGGCATTTACAAATATGTTCGACACTTCATCCACAGCCAAGACCTGAAGTAAAGAAGTCAATAATGTTAACGTCCAAGTCTCCTTAGAAGACATAATAAAAATGAGTCCTTCCTCTTTGTTGGTCATGAAAGAACTGAAAAATCTGAAAAAGAAATAGAAATTGACGCCAAAAGCACGTGACATGTCTGGTTAGATTCAACCAATCAAATTGATCGATACAAAGGCAGTTAGGGCTTGCATTATTACTGAAAAACTTCTTACACTCGATAATCGCTCAAAGATAGAAAATGAAACCATATGCTGGTAGAAACTCACGCAATAAATGCTACCGTAACACTTATTGGGTGGGTTTTGATCGATATTTTGTTTAGTTTTTGATTTTTGAGCGATTGTCTAGACTACAAAGATGTGACCTGCTCGTGTCAGAAATTCTTTTTATTGTTCTCTCGTAATACTCGGCACTACTATACTTTCGGACAGAATAAACGCATTAAAATAAGTTAAGACACTAAAAATTTAACCGACTAGATAGAAGCGTGACTTATCTTGCTTTTGGTAACATTTATTTGTTATAGTTTTTTTGCTGCTTCTACACTATTCGGACGAAATTTTGTAGTCGATAAATGGAGTTTTCAGATTAAAAAAAAAAATGGTTTAAACTAATTTTTTTTTTGTCAATTCTAATAAATTACAATGGTAACTTCCAAATTATGCAGTCAATATTACTGAATTATTAAACAAAAAAAAAAACAATCCTGTTAGGTGAAAAATTGCCGCTATCGTGTTTAAATCGAAATGGAAAACTACCTCCCTTTTGAACTCTGTGTCTTACTATCGTTTTCATCAAATTTTATTTTTATTTTCTTTAAAATATTTGGGTTTGTATTACTGCACACACACACGTACACACAGATTCGAAAAAGTTGTCAAAAAACAAATATATAACAAATAAATGTTATCAAAGGCAAGGTAAGTTACTTTTCTACCTAACCGGATATGTATTTAGTGTTTTTATTCAATGTAACATGTTTATTCAGCTCGAAAAACAGTGTTTACCGATGTATTGGAAAATTTAAAATGGCGCCCGACTCTCTCTTGAACACGGTAAGTTTGGGAAAAGGAGTTAAAAATAAAAAATATGCAAAATACTGTTAAAAACCCACCGAATATATGTCAGCCTATGTTACGGTAACATATATTGAGTGAGATTTTAACCGTATTTTATGTAGTTTTTTATTTATAACTCATTTTCCTAAACTTACCGTGTTCAACAGAGAGTCGGGCGCCATTTTAAATTTTCCAATATATCTGTAAACATCATGTTTTTCGAGCTGAATAAACATGTTACATTAAATAAAAACACTAAAAACATACCCGGTTAGGTAGAAAAGTAACTTATCTTGCCTTTGATAACATTTATTTGTTATATATTATTTCAACTCGAATGTATATGCACAGTTTTCGAATATATGTGTACAGTAATACAAACCCAACATTTTTCTACTTCATTGATTTTCGTAATTTTTTTATATAATCATCTTAAACATACGAGGAATACGTAGATAAGATTGTTTTCATGTGAAATTCAATTTTATGATTTCCGACATTTCGTCCTAATAGTGTAGAAGCGCTGGTTTTTTTGTTTTGTTTTCTTTTTATCAAAAACGCTCATAATTCAACAACAAAACAATGCCGTAAAAAATTCCGTCCGAGTGTGTTTATGTTTACGTCAGCTGATTATTTGTGCTTGACGATGAATGCCCTGGAAAAGTCACTTCCGATTAATGTTTACTAGTTTTAGAACATGCGAACACACTTCGATGCTTTGTTGTTTTTTTTTATGTGTTTTATTTATTTTTTTAAATGGTATTTTTTTTTTAATGTGTTTTATTTATTTTTTTAAATGGTATTTTTTTTTTTTTTTTTTCAGAATAACAGAATATTTTAAAACTGGTAAACTTCATCAGAAGTAACTTTTCCGGGGCATTCATATCGTCAAACACAAATATCAACTGCCAAACACAGGCTTGATTTTAGCCACATAACCTAATTGTTACATTGTTCGGTCATTGAATTATAATATCACAAAAACTGATATTAAAAAAAAAGAAAGAATAGACGGTCATATTTTATAGTTTAAAACGGTGTTTGAAGAGTAAGCCACGTGCGAAATACCCAGTTGGTTCGTTCTCCACTTCAAGAAAACAAGGCAGGTAAAAAAAAAAAAAAAAAGTTTTACTGTATATTTCAGTTGCTTACCTGGGCGCGAGAGGCATGGCAGATGTAGAAAGGCTCGCGTGCCGGGGAAGCTTGACTGGGATGGAATTGGGATGAGAGTGGGATGGGGGGGGGGGCTGGATGGTAAGAATAAGGGAGCAGAGCGAAGAGGAAGTTTCGACCGTTTAGAAGAACCGAATGTATTAATAGCATAGCTTTTGTCTTTTCCCACTTTCATAGCGATGGTAGCGCCCACTTTCGCTCGCATCGCGAGTCACCTTTCCTACCAAGAAAGAGAAAGAGAGGAACAAGAAAAGAGACAGAAAAGGGAGAAGAATAAGAGGAGAGAAAAAAGGAGAGAGAAAGAGACGAAGAAAGAGACACGCACTATATATATTGTATTTTGTGTACAGAAAGTTGTCAGATGAGACAATATATATATATATATATATATATATATATATATATACAGGGTGACCCCAAAAAACGGGCCCCAACTTATATATATATATATATATATATAAGTTGGGGCCCGTTTTTTGGGGTCACCCTGTGTATATATATACACACGAGCAAACAGTTAATAAAACATGTTAAAAAAACACCTTGAAAAAGAGTTAAAAACATATTTAATCTGGAAAGGAGACACTTGATAAGTGGATAGTCCTTAATCCGCGGAGTTTCGAAGAAATACTTTCCTTCTAATCAGAGGGTAGGAATTAGCAAAATGCGGGATCGTATTATAAGCTCCATCTCCTATTTGGTTTTATCGAGGTTTTACATCTGGCTGAGATAACTTTATAAATATTAATTCTTTAGCATTTACAATATACTTTAGTTTTACCATCTTGAATCATTTTGGTAAATTTGATTGTAATTTTTATTTTACTTCCTTGTCTGTTTTGCATGACAAACCTTTTTATTTTTTACTTAAATTCTCTTTCTCCTGATCACTAACAAATCAAACTGCTCTATTTCCTAAGTTAAATCTAATCCGTCTCACGTAACTTAGAGGGGTCCTTGTTCTCCGCTCTTGACCCTAACAGACTCGTAAATCGATACCCATTAACACCTTAAATTTCCTAGGCATGCTCCTGATTATCACTCCTAACCCATAACCAAGCTTCCAAGTAAATACTTACTAGCCATAGTCCTATACATAGACTTAAAGTAATCTATAGTGAACAGCAACCATTAATATCTCTTTGTTAAGAGATAGTATTGCAATAATTATTACACAAACTAAACCGGTACTCATTGAAATAAAAACTTCCGGATTTAAGAGAAAGGTGAAGTCATTCTCCTTCGTTGTAGTCTAAAGGCAAATTATTCAAATTGTCTAAAATTCCATGCATTCGCATACAATACTACTTATCCATCCAACTATATTTAACTATACTTACAGAATATGCAATAACCTATATCTATCAGGTATAACTGTACTCCATATCAAATGTTCTCTTGTATCTATACTGAGCATATCTTATCTTTCAGTCTTACTAAATATCCGGTTTGGGCACCAAATCAGAATTTCTAATAGCAAGTAAATCATACTCTAACACTTTATCCTAATCTGAAACCTACTAAACCATATCTAACCATACATTCCTAAACCTACTAAACCATATCTAACCATACATTCCTAAACTTACAAAACTATATCTAGCCATACATTAACTCGTCTCTCGATCCAATACTGTAGCAAATTTAGCTGCTTCCACTGCATGAATTTTTACCTGTACCCTCTCCCAGTAAAAATGAAAATGGAAAGCATAATAATGCCCTTTTTTAACCACGCTTGAGGAGTGAAAATTTTCTGTAGAAGCTAACCTAAATGCCCGATTTTTTCAGGAGATATTAACCTAAATAACCAATAAATATTAACTACCCATGCGGGGTCGTAGAAATACCTAGATTAGGACCCAGGCGCGGGGCGAACCCCCTCGGAGCTGATGGACCCGTAGGTCTTCCCAGGTCATCCGTCTAGGAAAAGGAAAACTCTGAAACTAAACCTAGGGGAGGGAGGCCTCTTCAGTCCTGGACGACAACCTTCCTAGAGCTGGTGACTCAAACAAATCACTGGTTGGCAAACCTAAACTGCTTAAGGAGGAGATAGACTGTCTATCGCCCGGCTTTCATACTCCTTCTTTGCCTATTGGCCAGGCGTAGAGGTACTATCACAGGGACTCGTCTGAATCACCCAGTGGTTGACCTTGTTTCCTGACTAGGGCAATGAACGCCGCATTTCCCCACTCCCGCCACATCCCATCCCCCTAAACTGGACACAGTAGGGTGCTTCAGTGCCATATATGTCGGTGCAGTTGGACTGGGCTGGCTTTGCCTAATGGATTGAGGGTACCGGATTGACAGTTCCTGGCTGCTGTTTTCGACTGATAGTACAGGAGCCCTAACTCTTTGGTAGCGCTTAGAGCGGCTGCTCCATCAACAGTTGTAAAATATCGGGATGTTTGTAGTGCCATGTCGCGCATGGAAAGGGACCCTGCACTCATCCCCGGTGATCTTTCCTGAGGCCACAATCCTGTGGGTGAGGACAGCTGATGGTCTACTTGTATTGCATGTCTGGTATTCTGCACAATTACTTGTCCAGCACCCCCTCACTCACTCACCCTAACTGAAACTTTTAAATAAAATAAAATGAAATGACAGCTCAAGCAAAAGTTACGTTTAAACCAGGACAAAACTCAAAGAAAACCAACCTGCCTCCTCCCTTGAGGCTTGCATTTACTAATATCCGCGGGCTTAGAACTAACTTAGATGATGTTGAGTCATTTCTCCTTGTAAACACCCCGGATATCTTAGCATTAAGTGAAACTAACCTTCACTCCTCCATTCCCTCTAACCACTTTAACGTGCCTGGTTATCTCCCACTCTACCGTAAGGACTCGGACAGACATATGCATGGACTTGGAGTCTATATTCAAAACACCCTCCCCCTAACTAGAGAAATAAAACTAGAATCAGAGGGCCAGGCCTTTATGTGCTTCAGACTAAATATGCAACACAATATTAGCTACTTGTATTTTCTCTACCGCTCTCCCTCAAACCAAGACTGTACCCTAATAAACAAAGTCTCAGACAGCATAGATATAGCACTCTCCCTCGATACTAGCGCACAAATACATGTATTTGGTGACTTCAATGTCCACCACAGTAACTGGCTAGGATTCTCACATCACACAGACATAGCTGGTAGCGCAACTCATAGCTTCTCTATATCTCATTCCCTATCTCAGTTGGTTACATTTCTGACACGTTTCCCAGACCAGCACGATCAACTTGCCTCACTTCTAGATCTCTTTCTGACAACGGTTCCCAATGACTGTACAACAAATGCCCACAGCCCACTCGGGAATGCTGATCACACTGTGATAATGGTAGAAATCAGCCTAAATTCTCGCCCTAAAACTGAAGACCCACTTCTCAAAACAACGAGGTATTACAAAAAGGCTGATTGGGAAGCCATCAGGGAGCTCATCAGAGATGCCCCATGGCAAAATATCTTTACTCTTCCAGCGGAACAGTGTGCAAATGAGACAACTGAATGGTTCAAAACTGCTATTGAAGCACATGTTCCCGCACGGAAATACTATAGCAAGCCCCACTCTCCCCAATGGTTTACTTCTGCTTGTGCAGCTGCCATTTGTCAAAGGCAGCATGTGTTCCGCAGATTCAACCGACATAAGTCCAGCTCAAATAAACAGAAGTTTATAGAAGCTAGAAATAATTGTAAGAGTGATAGACACAGCTAAGACAGATTACTCTGAAACCACCAGAAAGCGCATCGAAGCACAGAAATTAGGAACCCGGGATTTTTGGAAAATCTACAACAGCGTAGTTAATAATGGACAGTCAATTATTCCCTCACTAACAAACAATCATGAGGTTGCTTGCATGGCAACTGACAAGGCTAATCTGCTTGCCAGTCGGTTTGCCTCAAACTCCACACTGAACTCGGTACACCACTCACTCCCTGATTTTCCTCTGCGAACAGACGCCACACTTGACGATTTGAAAATCACCCCTTCTCAGATACATGCTATTATAAAAAACCTAGACACCTCAAAAGCATGTGGACCAGATCTCATCCCGGCTGTGCTATTAAAAAAATGCTCTGCCGAGGTTGCTCCAGTTCTGTCCAAACTTTACAATAAATGCCTTAACGAATCTTGTTTTCCCGACTGCTGGAAAACCGCCTCTGTGGTACCAGTCTTCAAGAATTCTGGTGAAAGAACTGACCCACTAAATTATCGCCCCATTAGCCTCCTCCCGCTTTTCGCCAAAATATTTTAGTCCTTAGTTAATCAAGCCCTAGTCCAGCACCTAACAGCTGCTAAACTCCTGACTGACAAACAATATGGATTCAGGCAACAAGCCCGTTCAACAGCAGATATCTTAACTGTAGTTTCTGAACGTATATACCGTTCATTGGATAAAACAGGGGAGGGTAGAGCGGTGGCCCTTGATATATCTAAGGCTTTTGACAGGAAATGGCACGATGGTCTTCTAAGGAAAATTAGATCATATGGAATCACTGGAAGAATTCATAATGTAATTAAATCCTTCTTAAGTAATAGAAAAATCAAAGTTGTCCTCGACGGACATACATCCAAACAATATGACATAAATGCGGGAGTACCTCAGGGGTCTATCCTTGGACCTCTATTATTCCTGCTATTCATAAACGACCTCCCTGATAATATTGTTTCGGAGATGGGTATATTTGCCGATGACACCACTCTCTATAACAGATATGAGGGGAAAACAAATGAACGCATATCCAAGGAAATGGCAGAAACACTAGAGGATGCCCTCCAATCCGTAGTGGAATGGGGACAAAAATGGTTGGTCACATTCAATGCTGCTAAGACTAAGCTTGTTTCCTTCAATAACTACAAGAAACCTTCTCTACCACCAATAGCAATGGACAAGAACACATTGCCTGAAAGTACTTCTTTTAAACTCCTCGGCCTAACGTTTACAGGGAATATGAACTGGAATAGATACATTGAGAGCATTGCCAAGGCTGCTGCAAGGAAGGTTGGCTCCCTCTACCGTGCTAGAAAACTACTTACGCCTGCCAGTATCCTATACCTCTATAAGGCAACCATTCGCCCATGTATGGAGTACTGTTGTCACATCTGGGCTGGGGCATCTGCTGCTTGTCTCTCGCTCCTGGACAGGGTTCAAAAAAGAGTCGCCAACCTGATAGGTCCTGAACTGTCATCTAGGCTTCAACCTCTGTCCCATTGACAAGATGTTGCATCCCTCTGCCTGTTCTACAAATACTTTAATGGTGAATGCTCTGACGAACTGCAAACACTTGTACCTCCCCGACGTAACTACCCCCGACAAACCCGACAAGCTACTAAGTCTCCTCCCTTTACAGTAGAGATCCCTAGGTGCAAGAAAGCCTTTTACTCCAATAGTTTCTTCCCCAGAACTGCGGGTCTTTGGAACTCCCTTCCGGGATTCTGCTTTCCCAACTGCAATGATATGCAGAAGTTCAAGTGTAATGTTAACAAACATCTTTCTACTCTTCTCCCTTCATAATGACCCCGCTAATTAATTCCCTAATAGTAGCCCCCTGCTTCAAAGTGGCACTGTGCCTTGTTTGGGGTGAAAATTGAATAAAAAAAAAAAAAAAAAAAAAAAAAAAATTGGAAAAATCAAGACTTTTGGTGGTATCAAAATCAGTATCGGAAAAATTTGTGTCTATTTTCCGATGCCAAAAACGATTCCTTTAATTGTCTTTCTTATTTGATTTTGGTTTAAATCTTCAACTGCTGGTGGTAATAATAAAATACATCTTTCAGTAAAAGTAAAATCTTTAGATCACCCTCCCCACCCCCACAAGATTTTTTTTTTTCTGCATTTGAGAAAACGTACGCACTTTTTACACGTTTTTATGGTAATCGGAACAATGTAACCATTTTATAGTTATGAAGAATCGGAATCGGGAATTGTATCGGAATCGGAAAAAATATTGGGATCGTTCCATCACTAATCTTCTATATATATAAAAGGCAAAATGTGCGTGACCATTTCGTGTATGTCTTCAAAGGGCTTCTTTCGCACACGCTCCCGGGGTCGTTACTATCGCTTAAAACTGTGTATATGGGTCCTATATCATAATATCTAGGATTTGAGAACACGGGTCGTCTCTAGATTTATTTACGTCGACTTTTATGAGATTCGCACTATTTCACTCTGTCCATTGTTTGTCCTGCATTTAAGTATAAATACAGTGAAATTAAAACGTTGTGCTCTCGGTTTTTGCGCGCTGCTTTCCCCCCTTCCCACCATCATATGGGGGGAGGGGAAGTGAAAGCTAAAAATAACGATCCCGCGATGACCTCATTTAGCGTCTTCCTGTCAATCAAACCTCTTTTACTAGTTTTATAAGCCTTAACTTAATAACTAATAAATTACTCTCACTCGTGGTCGAGACAGTTAAGTAGTTGGCTTCGGTCTCCACCTCCGCATCGTCAAGGCTTTCCGGGTTCAATCCCTCTTCCCGACCAAAACTATTTTTTTTCTTTTCCACCTTTAAACACTCGGGCAACGTTTTTTTTTTTTTTATTACTTCGCTTATTCTTTAGTTTACCCCTCCCCCATACACAGGTTTATTTATGCCATCTTTTTTTCCGTTTTGGTTTTGGGTTGTTTTTTTTTTTACATCGTCTTTTTTATAATATTTAAGCAGGGTTATTAATTACCCCCCCCCCTATACACACACCTACAAACACCCGGGCAACGCTGGGTACCCCCCGCTAGTATATATATGTATTGCAATATGGAACTAAACCTTTATATCCTTTTCTCCAATTTCCCCAGCTATGTGACTTCTATTTAATCAATTTTTGATTATGATTTTCTATGTCTAACTGACTTTAGCAAATAGGGTGAATACCGTTATATCTATTTGCTAATATTTTTTTCCCCTCAGTAGAGATGGTAGGCGTCAAAACCCTATAGGATAAGGAGATAAAATTTCGGAATTATTCTTTGTCTTACTTGGAATAATAAAAAATCCTTGATTTGAATAAAGGTTTTTTTAATTTTTTTTTTTTTTTTTTTTTTTTACACAGTGGTCACCACTTATCAAGGCCCGGAAGCCACTCAGGGATAAGGGTTATTGCAAGTACATTACGTTAGTGTGGAGATTTGATGAAGTGTTTACTTAAGGGGGTGGTTCATTAGGAATTTGTTAACGTTGGACTTGAACACATACAAGTTGTAGTCAGAAGGGAAGCAGGCAGACAGAACAGAGTTCCACAGGCATGCAGTTCTAAGAAAGAAGCTTTGTTCATGGAATCTACGTTTTGATTTAGGCACAGATAAAGAGTGGGGGAAATTTTTCACAGTGGATTCGGCTAAACGGGTGTTATTCGTGAAAGATTGGCGAGGGGGGACCAGAGATTGGAGTTCAGACGAGCACCTGCCATGGAAATAACGATAAAACAAGGATAGGCTCGCAACATCTCTTCTGTGGGAGAGAGGTTGCAGGGTAGAGAAAAGGGCATCCCCCACTAAGCCACGAAGTCTATTTTGTACTCTGTCAAGGCAGGATAGGCTGTTTTTAGCAGCTCCTGCCCAGATATGGCAGCAGTATTCCATCCTTGGACGTACTTGGCTTTTATACAGATAGAGAATTGCATCAGTAGTGAGATATCTTCTGGAGCGGTAGAAGGATCCCACCATCTTTCCAGCGACCTTGGCAACAGACGTGATGTACGTGTTCCATTTCAGATCAGGAGTAAAGGTCAAACCCAGAAGCTTGTCAAAACACGGAGCCTCTCCCAGACGAGAGCCATCCATCACAATTGATGCCAGATGGGGATCAGAGCGTTGATGATTTAAGTTTAATTTCATTGAATGAATCAGCATAATTTGCTTTATTTGCTCTATCCTGTATATTGAGCAATTCTTATTTAGATGGGATAATACGTAGAATATTACGAGCAGTAATATTTTGTAAATCTTATAATCACAGCTTTCGATAACCGATTGTTGGATAAATCGATTCGGAAGTATATAAGATTGCTTATTTTATAAGCGATACTGTAGGTGTATCAGAAATTTCGTGAAAATAGTGAATAATTCCACCCCATCTTTCCAAGCTTATAACTCCTCGAAAAATGTAATTCAAGCCCTATTTTTTTTTTAATTAAAGGAGCAAGGACCAAGGTTTTATTAAAAAGAAAAAAACAAAAACAAAAACGTGTTTTTTTTTTAAATAAAAAAAGGTTTTAAACTTCGGACCTTACAGGTAAATTTCTAAAAAAGGGATATTTTTTTTTTTTTGGTTTAAATTTGAATATATTATTTATTGACCTTTTCTCTTCAATTTGTGATATATAAAACTATTAAACATAAATTAATTATTTACTTTTTAAGAGAAACTTGAAAATGTGTGACACTTACACAAATGGGGGGGGGGCGTGAATATAAAAAAAAAACGTTTGTCTAAAATGTTATATTCGGTTTATTGGAAAGAACATAAAATTTCACATTGACCCTTAAAATATCGTAAAAATAGAATCAATAGAAAATTTTTGATAGATTTTTAAAGTTTAAAAATTGAAAAATATTGAGTTCGGAAAATTCATTACTGTTTTTTTTGTTTTTTTTAATTCTATTACTGTTAAAACAATTTTAATAGTTTATTTTGAAAGTATAATCCATAAAGAAAATAAACAACCCAATTTTAACAGAGAAATTACGAGATTTTTATATTTTATTCGCAGTTTCGTGTTAGGGGTGTCAAAAATTCCTACAAAAATTCTGATACACCTGTGGTGTTTTTTGGTTTCTTTTTACTCCCTGAGTGCTTTAAAGGGAGAGGTTATCTGCCCTTTGTTTATATTCTAGTTTATGCGTGCGTGCGTGCGTGTTTATGAAAGTGCGTATGTATGTGTGTGTTTATGCGAGTGTGTTAGAGTGTGTGCTTCTGTCTCTGTTTATGCTCCCTCCCCTCTTTGATGTGGAAGCAGGGTGGGGGAGAGCGTAGACACACAGATTCTCTCCCTACAGTTGTTTATTTATTATTTTTTGTAAGCGATTCTGTGATGGGTTTTTTTTTTTACTCCCTGAGTGCTTTAAAGGGCGAGGTTATCTGCCCTTTGTTTATATCCTAGTCGCCCCCACATTTTTGGGACGTATTATTTGTAATTAATTTATTATGTAAATATTTATTTTATATGTTTTTCTACGTGCATAAAATTAAGTTATCTCTCTCTCTCTCTCTCTCTATATATATATATATATATATACACACACGCACACATACACAGACAATTCAAATTTTCAAAAAAAAAAAAAAAATGAAAAGAAAAAAAAATGAAAAAAAAAAAATGAAAAAAAAATGAAAAAAATGAAAAAAAATGAAAAAAAAAAAATGAAAAAAATGAAAAAAAAAAAATGAAAAAAATGAAAAAAAAAAAATGAAAAAAAAATTTCATTTTTTTTTCATTTTTTTTTTTTCATTTTTTTCATATATATATATGTATAAAAAATTTTTAATTATCGGATAAGAAGTACAACTAAAATGTAAAACCTTATTCCAGAGCGCACACACACACACACCATCATCATCATCGGCGGTCACTCGTGTCCGAGTAAGACTGTCCTCCGTTGTGGCTTCTGTGGGTCATTAGGTGAGCATAGAGCCCAATCCTAGACCCAATTTGTCTTGTGCAATTTGGGCAGATAAAGGTAGTGGTGGTGGGGTGGGGTTGGGTGTGTCTGGTTGATAATCTGTCCTTTCTGTGCTTGCGTTTATCCTCAGCAGCTTGATTTAGGTCACTGCTATAAAGCGCAGAACCTTCGTGGACAGCGCTCCTCCATGCCAACCTGCTCCCAGTCACGTCCTCCCATGTCTCAAGGTCCATGTGAAACCGCTTTAGATTTACTTTGATGTTTTCCTTAAACCTCATCTTTTGGCCACCCTGGGCACGCTTTCCCTCAACAAGCTGAGAGTAGACACACACACACACACACACACACACACACACGCATTCTTCAAATAAGTCATTTTATACTTACCACTAATTCTGATCTTAATCATTTTCCGGAAATTCCTTTTATTAATTATGAAGAATCGGAATCGGTAATTGAATCAGAATCGGGAATTAAGTATGGAATTGGTAAAAATATTGGGATCTTCCCATTACTAATATATAGTCATGGAAGTTTTTAACCTTTAAAACTATAAAAAAAAAATATATTTTTTTTATCATTCGTTAGAAAACCATTTAGTCGTAAGTCATTCAACCACCTGTAATCACTGCATCTCCTTGTTCTCTCGAATTCACTATAGTACCAGTAATAATTTATTTTTTAAGGGATCATCAGTTGTTTACCATGAAGCACTTTCGGGGATTTGAAAACTATATATATATATATATACACACACTCACACTAGAATATAACAAAATATCAGGACCTAAAAAATGATCTAAAAGGACATGGTCTCTGAAAGAAATCAACATTATACCGGTTGTGATAGGGGCAACTGGTTTAATAAAAAAGAATCTTCAGAAATACTTAGAAGTTACCCAGGCACTTTTCAATCCAACCTTCTGACCCTGGTATCACAATTTTTACAGTGGGGATAGAACTAAATGCCTCAACTTTTATCTGTAAACACAAATTAAATGGACGCAACTTAGTTTAGAAGTGTCCAACCCACGATGTAAGATAACAAGCCAGTTTGTTTGTTTGTTTGTTTGTCACGCTTATTTTGAATAACAGTCCGTTGATATGACTCACATACAAGCCTTTTTCAGCTTGAGCACACATTCTTACACACTGACGAGAATCAGGAGTATATAGACAGGGATGCCAATATAGCCAATGCAGGTTTTACCACTCAGCGATTGGGAGCCCAAGCCACCTAATATCTGGATGGCCAATCTTATCTGCAGATGGGCTTTACACTGTCCACCAGAATAAAATATGCAAATACCTCCATTGGAAGATCTGTGGAGAGATGCAACTTGACAGAGCAACGAACATCTGGGAACATGAACCACCACCGATAACATCAAACGGAAAAGTGAGCATGCTCTATGACAAATACATACAGGCAGGCAGATACATAAAAGACAAGGCCATCAAACCAGATATTGTAATATGGAACAAGCCCGAAAGGATTGCGCTCATTATCGATGTAACAGTCCCAAATCACTTTGCCTTTAATAGAGCTGAACGTGAAAAGATAACAAAATATCATGACCTAAAAAATGATCTAAAAACGAGATGGTCTCTGAAAGAAATCAACATTATACCGGTTGTGATAGGAGCAACTGGCTTAATAAAAAAGAATCTTCAGAAATACTTAGGAGCAATCCCTGGAAGACCAAGCTGTAATGAAATACAAATAGCAGCCATAAAGGGAACAGCATCTATTCTTAAAAGAGCCGTCGGATATAAATTTAAATCATAACAGAATCAAGTGTTAGCTCCAGGAGGGATTAGCTCCCTTGATCTCTTAATACTTACTGAAATAAAATGAATAAAAAAAAAGAAAGATCTTATTGAAAACTAATTCAAATTTTCAAAAAAGAAAAAAAAAGAAAACCGTTAAAAACCTGAAAAGAAAATATACAAAATTTTTAATTATCGGATAAGGAGTACAACTAAAATATAAAGACCTTATTCCAGAGCACACACACACACATTCTTCAAATAAGTAATTTTGTACTTACCACTAATTCTGATCTTGAACAATCATTTTCCGGAAATTCCTTCGATGAATTAAGTTTTGAAGTTTCTCGGTACGATTCGCTTTTCTCCCTGCTCGCACAAGACACTGACGGCAGGCTATGGTTGTCCGAATCGTCCAGCAAACTACTCTCCTCCCCAAAAAGAGACCTTTCCAGATGTCTCATTTTGTCCACTTCTCGTAGGGAGACCAACTTGCTGCTGCTCAACATCCGACAAAACTCCGCTCGGAATTCCTCCTTGATCTGATTTAGCTGCCTCGACTTCTCATCATCCTGCTCACACTTCATCTGGTAGTGCCGCTCGAGCGTTCTGTTCAGCGAACGCAGCAGCCGGATCTCCTCCTTCAGTTTCTGGACCGTCCGCACGTACGTCAGCCCGTCCCTCTTTCGCATCTCTTGTGCCTGGATCTCGAGGGCCACGCGGATCGAGTCGTCCTTCTCGAGGGCAAAGAGACGTTTCAGCTGCTTCACCTCCTCATCCTTGTATTTAAACACCTCTTTCAGTTCCTTGTCCTTCTCCCGGCGCAGCTGTTCCGTCACCCGCTCCAATTCGCTGTGAGCGATATCTGAAACGCTAATCTGCCACTTTTCGTCTTCGAATTTAGTTTTCAAGTTTTGGAGCTCTTGCGCATGCGAAGACTGCAGCCGACTGTTGCGCAATCTCTCAACTTCAAGTTCACCTTTCATCTTGTTTACTTTGCGGCGCATTCTTTGCACTTGTTCGGTGGTGTCCGACTTGCAACTAATCGGGCTAAGTGGCAGGGGAGAAAAAGGAGTCACGTCAGTGTAGCTGGCCCCTTGTAAATTCTTAAGTGGATGTGAACTCTTCATATAAAAGCTATGATTACTCCAAACACTGGCGCCACCTAAGCTCTGTTTTAATGAATCGTCAACTTCTATGGCTGAAGGAATACTGTCTTGTGCACTGCAAATAGACGAGAAACAAAATAATCTTAGTGTGAGATATATATATATATATTTATATACATATACTTTTTTTTTTTTTTTTTTTAAATCAATTTTCACCCCCAAACAAGGCACAGTGCCACTTTGAAGTAGGGGCTCCATTCGGGGACATAATTTGCAGGGGTTTAATGAAGGGAGATGAGTAGCAAGATGTCTGTCCACATTACATTTGAACTTGTGCATTTCAGTACAGTTGGGAAAGCAGAATCCCAGAAGGGAGTTCCAAAGTCTAACAGTTCTGGGGAAGAAACTATTAAAGTAAAAGGCATTCTTACATCTAGGGATCTCCACTGTGAAGGGGTGGGATTTAGCTGCTTGTCGGGTTTGTCGAGGGTAGTCACGTTGAGGAGGTACAAGTGCTTGTAGTTCATCAGAGCATTCACCGTTAAAGTACTTGTAGAACAGGTAGAGGGATGGAACATTTCGTCGATGGGACAGAGGCTGAAGCTTAGATGACAGTTCCTGAATTATCAGGTTGGCGACTCTCTTTTGAACCTTATCCAGGAGTGAGAGACAAGCAGCAGATGCACCAGCCCAAATGTGACAACAGTACTCCATATATGGGCGAATGGTGGCCTTATAGAGGTACAGGATACTGTCAGGCGTAAGTATTTTTCTAGCATGGTAGAGAGAGCCCACCTTCTTTGCAGATATTAGCATATCTAGCATATAAAAGGCACTATGTCTGTCTGACTGTCTGTCTTTCTCCATATTTTCAAACTATCTCTTCTGAAACTAAAATTTTTTATGGACCGTTCTTTTCTGTGTCTTTAGTCGGTTCAAATAAGTTTTTAAGGGGTCAGAAAAGGGTCAAAGTTGAAAAACATCCTTATACATTTTGTATATTCATCTTGGTTTATTTTTAATCAATTCATATCTGTGTCACGTTGGTACAGTGGTAACGTCACCAATTACGAATGCTACGGTTTTGGTTTCGATTCTAGCTGATGGCACCCAAATAATTTTTAATTTTTCTTTTAAAATGACAACTCTATAATAATATATACGAAATCTGGACACATTCAAATATCATTTTTAAGCATGTATGTATTGTGTATTGATATTCATATTAAAAACCCTCTTTATTTATTTTAAAAGAAAATACAATTTTCTTATATTTTTTTTTTTTTTAGATAGGCATCACCACTTATCAAGGCCAAGAGGCCACTCAAGGATAAGGGTTAAAGAGTCTACAGTAGACATTGGACAATATAGTAATCATTAGTAATGAAAATTTGGTAAATTTGATAACTTATATAGAACGGCTCACCAAGAACTTATTTACGTTAGACTTGAAGACAACCATATTGTAGTCAGCTGGAAAGCAGGAAAACGGAAGACAATTCCACATGTGAGCAGTTCTAAGAAAGAAGCTTTGTTCATGGAATCTACGTTTAGGTTTAGGCACAGATAAAGAGTGGGGGGAATTATTGATAGTGTTTACAGCTAGACGAGTGTTTCTTGTGAAAGTTTGGCGAGGGGGGACCATAGATTGAAGCTTAGTTGAACACCTTCCATGAAAATAACGATACATCAGAGACAAACTCGCAACATCTCTTCTGTGAGATAGAGGTTGCAGGGAAGAGAAAAGAACATGGGTTGTGGAATTGCATTCACTAGCAAACGATCTAGCTAATTTGCATATTCTTTTAAACATTCATTTTAATTAATTCCCTATTAGTTTTTTTTTTTCGCTTTTCTTATGGGATGATCATCTTTAGTTAACTATTACGTGTAATTATATTCATGCAGATATTCTACATGATTTATACTTGCGTAAAAAGTTTACAGTAACACAAAATTGTTTCCATATATATTTATGTATAATATATATATTTTTGTTTAATCTATATCTATAAAAGTGAATGTGTGTGTATCTGTACATTTCTCATGCAGTAACTGTCAATTTTTAGTCTACAGACTCGAAATTTGATATACAGGGTACTGAGGTTTGGGAAAATCTTTGTAATCTGTTTTCGGACAAAAATTCGGCTGTTAAGGGGTGAAAGTTCAATAATTTGACCTTTCAGAACTCTACCAAACTCCTCCGACAATTTTGGGTCTAAACACTTGAAATTTTAGATATAGGTTCCTTGAACATGGATCTAACTTAATAACTGGATTTGAACCCAAAACGATAAATTTTAAGGGGTCATAATAGAGGTAAAAGTTTTTTAAAAAAACTGAAAGTTTTTTGGGTTTTTTTTTTGCTCAACATACACCTCTAAACACCCGGGCAACGCCGGGCTGAAATGCTAGTTAGTAAAAAAATTATAGACAAAACAATATATTGGTGTGTGTGTATTACGAAAGTTTCTTTTAGAAATGTTATTTATTTCAATATATACTGTTTTTATTTAATGTGTTAGAGCTGTTAGAGAAACAAACAGAATAAAGCTCAATGCTTCTGTTTTATAGTAGCAGAGCATATATAGCATACAATTTTTTTTATGATGTACAAACAACTTTATTAAATAACATCGGAAGAATCGCATCTGAGGAGTTGATAGGTTAGAAGATTTTGGTGAAAACCTAAGTTCACAGAATTGTCAACGAAACAGCTGCAATGGGAAAATTCAAAAAGAAAGAGAGAGAAGAGAAGAGGGTGATAGAGAGAGAGAAGAGAAAGAAGGTGAGAGAGAGAGAGAAGAGAAAGAAGGTGAGAGAGAGAGAGAGAAGAGAAAGAAGGTGAGAGAGAGAGAGAGAAGAGAAAGAAGGTGAGAGAGAGAGAGAGAAGAGAAAGAAGGTGAGAGAGAGAGAGAGAAGAGAAAGAAGGTGAGAGAGAGAGAAGAGAAAGAGAGTGAGAGAGAGAGAAGAGAAAGAGAGTGAGAGAGAGAGAAGAGAAAGAGAGTGAGAGAGAGAAGAGAAAGAGAGTGAGAGAGAGAAGAGAAAGAGAGTGAGAGAGAGAGAAGAGAAAGAGAGTGAGAGAGAGAGAAGAGAAAGAGAGTGAGAGAGAGAGAAGAGAAAGAGAGTGAGAGAGAGAGAAGAGAAAGAGAGTGAGAGAGAGAGAAGAGAAAGAGAGTGAGAGAGAGAGAATAGAAAGAGAGTGAGAGAGAGAGAAGAGAAAGAGAGTGAGAGAGAGAAGAGAAAGAGAGTGAGAGAGAGAGAAGAGAAAGAGAGTGAGAGAGAGAGAAGAGAAAGAGAGTGAGAGAGAGAAGAGAAAGAGAGTGAGAGAGAGAAGAGAAAGAGAGAGAAGAGAAAGAGAGTGAGAGAGAGAAGAGAAAGAGGGTGAGAGAGAGAGAAGAGAAAGAGGGTGAGAGAGAGAGAAGAGAAAGAGGGTGAGAGAGAGAGAGAAGAGAAAGAGGGTGAGAGAGAGAGAAGAGAAAGAGGGTGAGAGAGAGAGAAGAGAAAGAGGGTGAGAGAGAGAGAAGAGAAAGAGGGTGAGAGAGAGAGAAGAGAAAGAGGGTGAGAGAGAGAGAAGAGAAAGAGGGTGAGAGAGAGAGAAGAGAAAGAGGGTGAGAGAGAGAAGAGAAAGAGGGTGAGAGAGAGAGAAGAGAAAGAGGGTGAGAGAGAGAAGAGAAAGAGGGTGAGAGAGAGAAGAGAAAGAGGGTGAGAGAGAGAGAAGAGAAAGAGGGTGAGAGAGAGAAGAGAAAGAGGGTGAGAGAGAGAGAAGAGAAAGAGGGTGAGAGAGAAAGAAGAGAAAGAGGGTGAGAGAGGGTGAGAGAGAGAAGAGAAAGAGGGTGAGAGAGAGAAGAGAAAGAGGGTGAGAGAGAGAAGAGAAAGAGGGTGAGAGAGAGAAGAGAAAGAGGGTGAGAGAGAGAGAAGAGAAAGAGGGTGAGAGAGAGAGAAGAGAAAGAGGGTGAGAGAGAGAGAAGAGAAAGAGGGTGAGAGAGAGAGAAGAGAAAGAGGGTGAGAGAGAGAGAAGAGAAAGAGGGTGAGAGAGAGAGAAGAGAAAGAGGGTGAGAGAGAGAGAAGAGAAAGAGGGTGAGAGAGAGAGAAGAGAAAGAGGGTGAGAGAGAGAAGAGAAAGAGGGTGAGAGAGAGAAGAGAAAGAGGGTGAGAGAGAGAAGAGAAAGAGGGTGAGAGAGAGAAGAGAAAGAGGGTGAGAGAGAGAAGAGAAAGAGGGTGAGAGAGAGAAGAGAAAGAGGGTGAGAGAGAAGCAAAATTTAGTCTTCCCTCCATCAAGGCTAAAAGTCTGGGTATATATATATATATATATATATATATATATATATATATATATATTTATTTCAGAGGAAACATAATTTAATTTAAATACCAAAAAACAAAATAAAATGGGCAGGTGAAATTATTAAAATTTCCTTAAGGCCTTATCGTCTGACCCTCTAAGAGGAAACGTCAAAATGATAAATTAAAAGCTAAGAATCGAATGAGGAAAGAGGGAAATTGGTTTCAGTTGGAAGACCAGTGAGAGAAAAAAAAAAAAAAATTCTCACTGTTCAGGTGGTTATAAATCAAATATTTCCAACTGATGTTTCAAAATCCTGTGTAGACCAAAGATTTTGAAACATCAGTTTACGAGTCCTATAGTTGGATGAAACGCAGAATATTCAGTGTAGCTTAATCGCCATATATATTTTATAAATTACTAACTAGCTCTACCTACGTATTGAGCACTTTTGAAGTAAATACTTAAAGTTTACGCATAAATCTATACTTTCGTATATTAAATTTATGTGAATAAATGAAGTATATATATATATATATATATATATATATATATATATCTTCTATAATATAAAGCTGGACGTCTTTGTGTGTGTCTGGTCACGAAGAGGCTCCTATATGGTTGACTATTATAGAAAACGGATCACATATAATGATAGAAGATATATCGAGACACAGGAATGGGTATGTTTGATCTGGCATAATGATGATTCATTAAAATTTTGGGGTCTGCGTACACATCTGGTCCACAAAGTATGGAAATAAAAAAAAATTTTTTAAAAAGTTTACAAATGTTTTTGATATAGATGTACATAATTTCTACAACATACCTGAGAATGATAGAGGTATCTCTGTCGAAAGTGCTCGCTATGGATCCAACTTTTATAATTTGGAAAAAAAATACAAAGAAAACCATTCAGAGATTGGTTGGTTGTTTTACGGCATATCAACCCTTTTTGGATTATATAATGTCGAATCGAAAGATTTTGAAGAAAAATTTTTTAATAGAATATATTTGTTGTTTTCAAGTCGGTTTCTATTTAACCCATAGTTGAGACCCTAACAGGTACTACCACTCCCAGTCAGAGTGGACCTGGGAGCAATGGTAATTAAAGGGTGGCTCCACACTCCCCAAAGCCCGCAGGCTGGGACTTCACCACTGGATATAGTTTAAGGTCATATCCCGGACCAGAAGAGGATTGCCAAAGATCAAGGATTGATAACCAATGATTTTAGGAAGATGAGGCATCTGCCATCCAGCTGCAAATTTCTGCAAAGGACAGCTACTATACCATGCGACCCAATGGAGTATACAAATATCTCCACTGGACGATCTGTAAAAACCTGAATATTGAATGTAGCAGCAAGTCCTGGAAACATGTTTACCAGAAAGAATAGTTGGAAATAAGTCATGCACCATAAATTATTACTGTTAAATTTTTTTTTTTTTTTTTTTTTTTTTTTTTTACATGGAGTTAACCACTTATCAAGGCCCAATGGCCACTCGGGGATAAGGGTTATTGTGTGTACAGTACTCAGTGGGATAGTGTAGCAATAGTATTGGAGAATTGATAAGGTTTCATTACTTGGGGGGGGGCGGTTCATTAGGAATTTGTTTGCGTTGGACTTGAAGACATCCAGTTTGAAGTCGGGAGGAAAACAGGCAAGCGGAACAGAGTTCCACAGACGTGCAGTTCTAAGAAAGAAGCTTTGTTCATGGAATCTATGTTTTGATTTAGGCACAGATAGGGAGTGGGGAAAATTATAAACTATAACTGTTAAATTCCTACAACTACCTAGAAAACAGGGCTATTAAAGTTAGCATAGTAATATGGGACAACGATGGAGAAAGAAGCAACCTTAGTAGAAGTTAATGTCCCTGATGATGCTGAATTAAACAGAGTTGAGATGGAAAAGATAACGAAATACCAAGGTCTTATATGCAACAGGAAAAGAAATTGGAATCTTAGGAAGATTTCCATCATTCCAGTCATTATCGGACCAACTGGACTCGTGAAAAAGAATTTCAAAAACTACCTGGCAAATATACCCGGTGAACAAAGTGCAAGAGAGATTCAAACAATTGCGCTTAAAGGGACGGTTAGAATCTTAAAAAGACCTCTCGGTTGGAATATATGAGAAGATGAAAAGGAAGGTAATAAAACAGAAGAATTCCGTTAAAGTTTTAAAAAAATTGACCGTTTTCTTTTTGTTTTTGTTTTTTTGCTCAGCTTACCCCTCCAAACACCTGGGCAATGCCGGGCAACGCCGGGCACCCATGCTAGTATACAATAAATTAATATACTCTTCATAAAATATATAATATAAAGAAAAAGATAGTCCGCCCATCTAATTCATAATAAGCCACTACGTGACTATATATATATATATATATATAATTAGGAAAAAGGAAAGAGAAATAATTTCTACAATATGCCTGAGGATGATAGAGGTATGGATCCAACTGATACAATTTTGAAAAAAAAAAAAAAAAACACAAAGAAAACTATTCGGAGATTGGAGAAGATGAAAAGGGAGATAATAAAAGAAG
The DNA here is from genome assembly GCF_053919585.1 of Euprymna scolopes. NCBI lineage: Eukaryota > Metazoa > Mollusca > Cephalopoda > Sepiida > Sepiolidae > Euprymna > Euprymna scolopes. Next base: position 98,479,533 of record NC_136527.1, on the reverse strand, counting down.
AATTCCGTGCTCTTCCATAACATTTGTTTGAATATATATATACTAGCAAAAGTACCCGTCGTTGTCTGGGTTCGAAAACAGCCTACAGAAAATGGACTCTGATTTATGAAAGTATGATAGGTTATGAAAAGGAAGGGTTGTAAAGAGATAGCTTCGAATTTGGGGGTATCAAAACCAAAGCAAAATATGATGAAAGTAAAAATAAAATAAACCCCATAATTTATTATACCATACCTGTTCACACTGAAACACTTATCACAATATTCTGTGGATCTATATTAAAAAACCTTGTTAAACTTTGTGACATATTTCCATTCTATGGAGGTCAGGCACGAACGAACACCCCATAATTTTATTATACCATATTTCTTCAAACTGAAACATAATTATCAAAGTATACTTATGCAGATAGATATGAAAAGTCTTTATTAAAGTTTGTGCCTATTTCCATTCTATGGAGGCCAGGCGCGAACGCAGACCCCACAATTTTATCATACCATCCCTATTTAAGTTAAAACATACTTATCAAAGTATTATTATGTACATCTATATCAAAAACACTTGTAAACGTTTTTTTTTTTTAATTTTTAAATTTTTTATTTCCATACTTTGTGGACCAGGTGCGAACGCAGACCCCACAATTTTAATGAACCACTGTTCTGCCAGATGAAACATATTCATTCCTGTGTCTCGATACATCTATCATTATATGTAATCAGTTTTTTAAAATAGTCAACCATATAGAGCCTATTCTTGACCATACTCACACACACACATTCAGCTTTATATTATAGATATAGTCTGTTTATTATACAAACATTATTGGTTACATATGTGCATACATAAACCAGCTCTGTCCTGCATTGAGCACTCTTTAATAATTATGTGAGTTTCATTGGATTTACTCCTAGGAAACCATTCGATACAACTATTATATACATATACACACATATATATCTTAAACTTTGGGGTAAATCCGCGGGTAATTGCGCCAACTAAAATTTTAATTAATGAACCGCCGTTCTGCCAGATCAAACATACCCATTACTGTGTCTCGATACATCTTCTATAATTATATGTGATCAGTTTTTTTAAAATAGTCAACCATATAGGAGCCTATTCGTGACCAGGCACACACACAAACATTCAGCTTTATATTTATAATTATATATATATATATATATATATAATTATATATATATATATATATATATATATATATATATATATAATTATATATATATATATATATATATATAATTATATATATATATATATATATATATACACGCATACATACATAAAATATGCAAGTTAGCTAGATTTTTTGCTAGTGAATGCATATAAGAAAGTTGTATTTTTTGCTAGTGAATCCATATAAGAAAGTTGTATTTTTTGCTAGTGAATCCATATAAGAAAGTTGTATTTTCATTTTTAAATAAACAGAAAAAAAGGGGTTTAATGTGAATATCATACAAAAAAAAGAAATTATAGGAGCATGTGTTAGGCGGCATCTAGCTAAAGATATAATTCAGAGTGCGATATTAAAATATATGGTATATAGGAAGGAGGAATAAAGGAAAGGGTTATGCATGAGATTTGGGAGAGAGGGTACAGGGAATTGGGAGAGTTTAAATTATAAAAAGTGGAGCATGCATGGTCCCCCCCATATATGCACAGTGAACGAGGCATAAGTAAAAATGACTAAGTTCAGCATTTGCCCTCCTCCCCCATTTAGCCCCAGAAGTCCTCAGGGGACGTCAAATTCTGGTGAAAATCAACAAACGGTGCAGTTTTAGGCCTTAACATATACAAATTTTAGTTCTGCACCATGCAAAAAAAAAAAAAAAAATGACAAAGTCCATTCCCCCCCCCCCGCATTTAGCCCCAAAAGTCCCCAAGACCTTAACATATTTAAATTTGAGTTCAGCACCATGCAAAACTGCTAAATAGACATACACAGAAAATTTTGGACAAATATGGTAAAATAGTCCCAAAAAATGTAGTGTTTTTATTAGCCCTAAAAGAGCCCCTGGGGCACACCCAAGAGTATAAAATCAGTTACAACTTTCCAGAAAGTTTTATAAAAATCAAAAGGCACCAATTTTTTTATAATAAGCACAAAAGTATCAATTTTAGTCATTTTAACCCGAAAGGTACCCCTAGCGTGACAACCAAAGTTTTCACGGAAAATCTATTCTTTTACTTTAAAAGTGCAGACAGACGAACGGACAAGAGCGAATTTACAGGTCCACCCTAATTTTGTCGGGGGACCAACAAATGTAAATTATTAACCAAGGAAAATCCTAAATATCTGTTTGGGTAGATGAGTATTGGTTGACAAGAGCTTGATATGGATATCTTAAACGGTCCTAATTATCGGGCTCGAAACCGACGGTACCAATGACTTGTCTCATCTAACAACTTTCTGTGCACAAAATACAAATACTCTCTTATTTTCGGATTTTCCTTTTAATTGAGCACTCTGCTGGATTTCTTTTTCAAAAAAAAAACTAATCATATATATATATATATATATATATATATATATATATTTGTAGTCATTAACATACAGTCCTGTTTCGTTGTATCACAACTCATCAGTGCCGCTAGCCCAGGATTGAACCTAGAACCATCGCGTTGATAGTCAGCAGTTCCATCAATCGATCCACGGGAGCAGTGCCTGTAAATAACCTCGCCAAATGTCTATTTTAAACAAACATCCGCCCACCACTTTTATAGTGTTCAAACCGCTTATTTACAAACAGCATTTTTTTCAGCCAATTAGGTAGAGAGTGAGACTATTTATGGCAGTGCTGTACCCAAAGAGGGGGCTTAAAAATATATTTTAAAGAATATTTGTAAATAAATTCAGTAAATTAAAAAAATTATAAATTTGTTATTCGACAAAGAATACAAAAATTTAAGTCTTGAGGTTTAGTATGGCAAGTGGGTTTTTATAAAGCGCAATTACTCTGAACTCCAACCTCTGGTCCCCCCTCGCCAATCTTTCACAAAAAACACCCGTCTAGCTGAATCCACTGTGAAAAATTTCCCCCACTCTATATCTGTGCCTAAATCAAAACGCGGATTCCATGAACAAAGCTTCTTTCTTAGAACTGCACGCCTGTGGAACTCTCTTCCGTCTGCCTGCTTCCCTCCGGACTACAACTTGGATGTCTTCAAGTCCAATGTTAACAAATTCCTAATGAACCGCCCCCTTAATTAAACACTTCATCAAATCTCCACACTAACGTAATGTACTTGCAATAACCCTTATCCCTGAGTGGCTTCCGGGCCTTGATAAGTGGTGATCAAAAAAACTCACTGGACGCAAAAAAGCCTGAATCAATTTTCGCTATGTGGACGGTATATTTTGCCTCTTCAATAATCAAACCTAGCCTAATAATTGTTCTCCCTTTTTAATAAGACTAGCGAGGGGTACCCGGCGTTGCTCGGGTGTTTGGGGGGGGGGTTAAAAAAAAGTAAGTATGAGGATCGAACCCGAACCGTTGAGGCAAATTTGTAAATTAAAGTGAGAAAAAAAAAAGTGCAATGTTAACCATTGCCCAACCGCGAGATGCTAATGGAAACACGTTTGAATTTATTTAATTACTTGGATTTTGCAGGTGCCCGTTTTAATGAGTTAATGAAGTCATGTTTGACTGCGAGATTTCATTTACTGCTGAATGCTTTTTTATCCCCCGCCCCAAGGTGTTATAGGAAAAAGACTAACCCACATGCAGCGAGCGACAAATATTGAATATTTATCTTCCCGAAATCGACCAAATTAAATAGACAGGCAAGCTTCGTTGTTAAGTGTGATATATTACGACAGAAAGAAAACAAATAATGTAATATCCCCCTTCCAAGTTGATTCGGCCATTTTCACTTATAAAACATTAACCTTTAAAATATGGAGTAACATAATTAAACACAACCGTGAAGGTTAGAGATTACATTGGCAGAAGCGTTGTAAGAATAACACTCAAGATGAGAATAGTAGTCTCTTCTGAAGAATTCACAAATGTCAGAAATATCACTCAATGTTTTTACGTCTTTTATTTTTTTGCATTCTATTTTGAGTACCCGGGTTTAAAATTGTATTGTCACCTTTTGGTTGTTGTAACTTATTGGCATATTTTTACTGAACTAATATGGACAGCTATAGGGTTTGATCTTACCATGAGTTTTTCCTTCGGTTTTCGGCCAGAAATTTGGCTGTTAAAGGGTCTAAGTTCAACGATTTGACCTTTGAGAACTCTACCAAACTCCTCCCGCAATTTGGGTTCTAAACACTTGAAATTTTAGATATAGGTTCCTTGGACATGGATCTAACGTAATAACTCGATTTGAACACAAAACAATAAATGTTAAGGGGTCATAATAGGGGTCAAAGTTTAAAAAAAAAAATTGACCGTTTTTTTGTTTTTTTTGTTGTTGCTCAGCATACACCTACAAACACCCGGGCAACGCCGGGCTGAAATGCTAGTGTATATATATATATATATATATATATATATATATATATATATTTAACGACTATATGACGTCACTAAAATTTCCCTCTCTTTAACAGCGCAAGCCCCCCCCCCCTCCTTTTTGAATTTCCAACTTCTTTTTCCGTTTTTCTGAAATAGAACAGCGTCACACCTTGCGCGTGAAACATTTCCAAATATTTTGTACTGGTGTTTTTTGTTTCTTAATCTCATCCATCCAGAGGAAGTCTCGAAATAAAGACGAAACGTTGATGAACACATAATACGGTTTGTTCCTTTTTATTTCTCCCTCTCTCTCTCTATATATATATATATATATATACATATGCACACATATATACACACATATATATATATATATACATATACACACACACACACAGACAAGGTGACCCCCCTCAAAAAAACAAAAACAAAAGATAAATGGAGGCCATCTAGAACATATGCTGTAGAATGGACAAAAAAAAAAAAAAAGGGCCAAAGACCCTGGTTTTTTGATGTGATGTTTTGAATATAATAAACTAGTTATGACCAAAGTTTCATTTCATTCAGACAAAACACTAAGAAATGGAGCCTAATTAGAGTTGGGGCCCGTTTTATTTGGGGGGGGGGGGATTACCCTGCACACACACATATATATATACACACACAACACTAGTATATAATCTGTTCGTACATATTAGCCCTGCACCCTGCAGCTAAACTTTAAAGTACAGAGACGAGACTGTGCAGCTTAATCCGTTTTTATGCGTGAAAAAAAAAATAAATAAAAGTGTCAAGGTTTAGTCGCATGAATAAAATAAAAACACCACATTGCCCCCCCCCTCTCCACAGCAGTCTGAACAGAAAGAATGAGGATGAGGTCAATAGTTTGTAGATATTATTGCGGAGCCTCGAGTTTTAAAGTTATTGCGCCGCCCCCCGGGTAATAACTGGTTTCTTGTCTTCTGACTCTTTCTAATTTTCAAGTCTTTTTTTTTTTTTTTTTTTTAAAAGATTCGTTTAGATGGTTTATAGTTTCCATTTAACTATCTGGCGGACTACGGGGAGTTGGGCAACGAGATATCTGTTCACATCGTATTTAAACCTCAGTAGGTTAGTTCAGTCAGGAAAGCAGGGAAGAGGGAGGGAATTCCAAAGACTAGCAGTCTGAAGGAAGAAACTCCTATCAGAAGGCTTTCTATGGCATCCACGTTTTTTTAGAGGTGTGATTTTGCTGCTTGTCGGGGGGGGTATGTACGTCGAGGGGGGGGTGCAAAAGTGCTTTGGGTTGACCAGACCACATTTCTTTAAAATATTTGTAACATAGGCACGGAGATGCAACACCGAAGTGATGGGACAGAGGTTGGAGCTTGGCTGATAGTGCAATATTTTTGGGGGGTGGGGACGACGTAAGAGTGAAAGACTAGTGGTAGATGCACCAGCCCAGATGTGGTAACAACACTCCATGCACGGGTGAATTGTAGCTTTATCCTAGAAACATGTGGTGGTTTTTCTTTGCTTTGAAACGGACACTAAATCAAACTTTGAACGCTCAAATCATTGTTTTTTATATAGCTCTATTGCAAATAACTATGAATATTGGCCTTCGGGACAAGATCACAGTGTAGTATCTGTTCCGGCAGATGCTGCAAGCTATGACTAGCTAGAACTAGCTATGACTAGCAAAGACCAGATGTGGGGGCAACCCCACATGCCTGACCTTTAACCAGCTCCCATTTCCCACCTCTCGGGAGCTGGTCCCCTTTTTCCCTTCCCCCTCCCTTCACTCCTCACATTAAAAATCGGCCTTGTGCCTAATTTGCTCGGTGGGGGAGCAAATAAACACCATCTGTTCTGGCAGATGCTGCACTTAAGATAATTTGTACCAGTCAATGGAGGGGAAACCCTCTATACTGGGACAATTATTATTTTTGGTAACCAGAGTGCCCCCTTTTTGCCTACTTTTAGGGGAGCTGGTTTTTACCTCACATTAAAAACGGCCTTGTGCCTAATTTGCTCAGTGGGGGAGCAAATAAATACCATCTGTTCTGGCAGATACTGCACTTAAGATGATTTGTACCAGTCAATGGAGGGGAAACCCTCTATACTGGGACAATTATTATTTTTGGTAACCAGAGTGCCCCCTTTTTGCCTACTTTTAGGGGAGCTGGTTTTTACCTCACATTAAAAACGGCCTTGTGCCTAATTTGCTTTGGTGGGGAAGCAAATAAATACCATCACAGTGTAGTATCTGTTCTTCATATGCTCCACTTCAATTTCTTGTTCTCTGTCAGTGGAGGAGAAATCCTTCACGACTGAGACAATTTTTATTTTTGTTCCTTTTCTCCACGTTAAAAAACGACTCTGGTGTCTAACTCTGTCCCGTGGGGAGGCATTGTAAATAGGAACTATGAATATTGAGCTTTATTTGTTCTAGAAATTGATTCTAGTCACAATCAATTTGAACTATGTCATACAACTAGCAAATATATATTCATTTTGGTTGCATAATTTGCTATTTATGCAAAATAAAGACCGTGCTGTATCGTTAGATGTTTATAAGCTTATATATATATATATATATATATATATATATATACACACACTATCAAAAGTGCCCGTCATTGACTGGGTTCAAAAACAGCCTACAGAAGATAGACTCTAATTTATGAAAGTATGATAGGTTATGAAAAGGAAGGGTTGTAAATTTGGGGGTATCAAAACCAAAGCAAAATATATTTTATATATATATATATATATATATATTATTAAAAATAAAATAGATAAACCCCATAATTTATTATACCACACCTGTTCACACTGAAACACTTATCACAGTATTCTGTGGATCTATATTAAAAAACCTTGTTAAACTTTGTGACATATTTCCATTCTATGGAGGTCAGGCGCAAACGGACACCCCATAATTTTATTATACCATATTTCTTCAAACTGAAACATAATTATCAAAGTATACTTACGCAGATAGATATGAAAAGTCTTTATTAAAGTTTGTGCTTATTTCTATTCTATGGAGGCCAGGCGCGAACGCAGACCCCACAATTTTATTATACCATCCCTATTTAAGTTAAAACATACTTATCAAGGTATTCTGCCAGATCAAACATATACATCTTCTATCATTATATGTAATCAACTTTTTTAAAATAGTCAACCATATAGGAGCCTATTCGTCACCAGACACACACACAGACATTCAGCTTTATATATATATATATATATATATAAATTTATAATAAAATATATAATATAAAAGTTTATAATGTATATAAAAATTGAATAAAAAATATGTTGGAAAGTGCCAAGGAAAACAGATTAAATTTTTTTTTTCTTTTTATTTGGTGCAAACGTGACATGTTGAAAATTTTGAATTTGCTGTGCAGGTTGGTTAGTGCAAAAAGAGTTTGATGTACGTCAAATGCTGTAGATAGGGTCAATGGTGTCACTGAAATGTACTTTTGGTTCGTATGAAGAAAATGTAGAAAGAGAGGAAAATATCTTTTCAATTGCTGACAAAGTTTTTAGTGGACATACAAACACACATCTCTCTCTACTATATAATAGACTAGCATGAATTCTCAGCGTTGCTTGGAGTGACATGAAGTTCCATTTGGACACATCTGCTATGCTAAGGCTACTGAGCATTTTCGTCGATATCCCCCCCCCCAACATTTCCAAAATAAAGAACGAATAAAAACACAAAAATGAAATCGCTCAAAACGAGAAATATGTGACAATATTCTCACCGGATATTTCAGCGGAAGGGATACAAAGAGAAGTAGCTATTCTCTGGATATTGAGCACTTTTTGTTGGTCGTGCGCTGGAATCCCCCCCCCTCCTATTTTTTTTTAAATAAATAAATCAAATCAACTTTTCTGACAATGAAAATATCAGGGAGTGCCCAGTGCGACTGCAAAAAAAAAAAATGGGGGAGGGCGGCATTGCCCAGATGTGTGGAGATGAAAGTGGAAGAAAAACCTAGCGTCTCAGTCGCGGGAGTGGAAGTGGAGAGCGTTGAAATTAAACATAGTCAATCAAAGGGAGACGATGACTTTGCAAAAATGTCGACGCAAAACCGACCCCTCCTTGTACAAAACTACCGAGAGGAGGGTGAATGTTTCTGACTAATTTTCCGATATTTGTCATCCGAAGAATCAAGGTTTAAAACGATACCAAAATGGTCAGGATTCGTCGCCCGTGTCAAAAAAGTTTTGGAGAGACATACAAACACACACACACATTTTGCAATTTATATATACATATATATATAGACTAGCGGGGGGTACCTGGCGCTGTCCGGGTGTTTGGAGGTTTGTTGTTGGGGGGGGGTGTAAAAGGAAAAAAAGTTTTAGTAGGAAGGTAGGCTTGAACCCCGAAACCTTGATGCGAAGGTGGAAACGAAAAGGAAAAAGAAGCCAGACACCTAACCATCTCGGCCACGAGAGGAGAGGAATTGATAAGCGTGTTAAGTAAACGGTTATAAATCGACAGGTGCGAGGAAGTTAAGTCGCGTGATGTTTGACCTTGAAACCTGATGTAGGCAATGGCTGTTCAGCAGTTAAGATTTTGTGCGGGACAGCTTTTACCCCCGCGTTTATTAGGGGAGTGTCTCGAAATGAAAGCAGCTGTCTGATATGAAAAAAAAAGCCGTGGGCCAGCTGCCTATTAGAATCGAGTTTCGCTTTTTTTTATACTGAAAAACAAAAGCAACATGCGGCGATCCAAAAATGTGGAATATTTAACGTTTCAAAGTCGAACAATTTACATAGATAGGCGACCCCCATTGTTAGCTCATAGATATTACGATTTAGATGTGATATAAAAAGTTTTAAGGAGCGACCCCTCCAAGTACCCCCCCCAAAAGCCTTTTGCGGACATACACAAAAAGCATACATACATACATACATACATACATACACACACATTTTTGCTTTTATATATATGAACAAATGATTAATTAATTAATAAATTCTGATCCACATCTGGCATCAATTGAAATGAATGGCTCTCATCTTCAGGAGGCCTCAAGTTTTGCCAAGCTTCTGGGCTCGACCTTTACTCCTGATCTTAAATGGAACTCGTACATCAAATCTGTTTCCAAGACCGCTGGAAAAATGGTGGTATCTTTCTATCGATCCGGTAAATATCTCACTGCTGATGCTATTCTCTATCTATATAAGAGCCAGGTATGTCCAAGGATGGAATATTGTTGCCACATCTGGGCAGGAGCTGCTAGAAAGGACTTGTCCTGCCTTGATAGAGTTCAAAATAGACTTTGTAGCCTCATAGGAGATGTCCTTTTCTCTTCCTTGCAACCTCTATCTCATAGAAGAGATGTTGCGAGTTTGTCTCTGATGTATCGTTATTTTCATGGAAGGTGTTCAACTGAGCTTCAATCTATGGTCCCCCCCTCGCCAAACTTTCACAAGAAACACTCGTCTAGCTGAAAACACTATCAATAATTCCCCCCACTCTTTATCTGTGCCTAAACCTAAACGTAGATTCCATGAACAAAGCTTCTTTCTTAGAACTGCTCGCCTGTGGAATTGTCTTCCGTTTTCCTGCTTTCCGGCTGACTACAATATGGTTGTGTTCAAGTCTAACGTAAATAAGTTCTTGATGAGCCGTTCCATATAAGTTATCAAATTTACCAAATTTTTTTACTAATGATTACTATATTGTCCAATTTCTAATGTACACTCTTTAACCCTTATCCTTGAGTGGCCTCTTGGCCTTGATAAGTTGTGATGCCTATGTAAAAAAAAAAAACATGTTAAAAGACATCTTGAAAAAGAGTTAAAAACATATTTAATTTTAAAAAGGAAGCACAAGATAAGTGGATAGTCCTTAATCCGCGGAGTTTCGAAGAAATACTCTCCTTCTCATCAGAGGGCAGGAATTAGCAAAATGCGGGATCGGATTTTGCATATAAAAGTATTTAATGAAACTACAAGTAAGTCACAGATCTTACTTGGTTAAAAAAAAGGGTGAGGTAAGGGGAGTAGGAGGTAAAAGAAAAATGATAAAAAGATTTCACATGAATGGATAGTCCGGTGAAGGGTAAAAAATCCAAGAATGGTAAATTCCAAACACGGTCGAATTAAAAATTTCCAATCCAACAGGTAAGTTCCAAATGGTCCAAAATGATCCAAAAGGCAGAATTCCTTGGAAAAAAATCGCAAATGGAATTAGTTCCAAATCATTAAAAGAAAAGTTCAAATGATTACCTTGGTAAACTTATTGTAATTTTTATTTATATATATATATATATATATATGTGTGTGAGAGAGAGAGAGATTAGAATTTCAAAAATTAAAATAAGCATTTTCTGTATTTTTTTTTATAAAATTGTTTTTATGAAAATGAAATTTTGTAATGAAAAAATGACAAAGTTTTGATTTGTTTTTTTGTTTTTATAAAATAAATTTTCATAAATAAAACTTAAAAATTTAGCTTTTTAAGACAAAATCCAATTGTCATCCTCACCTGTCTGTTAGCGTGTGTGTGATAATGTATGTATGTTTTTATGTCTCATTAAAACTTTTGAGACATACAGCAAACACTGACAAAATCGGTATCATTAGGAAGATCATCTCTCGGATGACAAATATCCAAAAATTGGCCAAAAACATTAATTCTTTGACTGTCAACTGGGCCGCTTTTCGCAAGGAGGAGTCAGTTTTTTTGTTTTTTGGGTTTTTTTTTTTAATTAAAAGCGAATTTTACGGTTGGGCAACCTATTCCACTTTACTAAATTTTTTCACGACCGGGCAATGCTGCTTGCGTTCTATCTATAATACAAAAGCAAAAATGTGTGTGTGCATTTTTTGTATATGTTCGGCAAAAGCTTTTTCAGGGGGGGGGGGCGCTCAGGGCGGTCACGGTTTCTTAGAACCTTTTATATGCTATCTAGATTATAATATCTAAGATTTACGAAACAAGGTCACGTGTATATTTAATTTGGGCGACTTTTACTTTATTTTCAAGATTTTTTTCACTCACCGTGTGAAACAAATATGCAGAAACTGGCTCGCAGCGCCAAAGTTAAGTCACGTGATGTGTGACCTCATTAAATTCACGCACATGTCACTTAAGTTTGCAGTTGTTAAGATAACGCACTTTTCAGTTCCTCTCCCGTCCTGGCCGAGCGGTAAGATGTTAGATTTTTTTTTTTCACACTTTCTTTTCCACCATCTTCGTCTCAAGGCTTCGGTTTGAGCCTACTTCCCTACCAACTCTTTTTCTTTTACACCGACAAACACACGGGCAATGCTGGGCACCTCCGCTAGTAAATATATAAAATGTCTCCCTAGAAGAATGTGAGAATTAGAGATTACACTCAATTATTTCATTTAGAAACAAACAGTTAAACCAAGGAAGGGTTGGAAAAAATCATTTTTAAACGACTTCAATAAGTATGCTTTCTGTTTTTTTTTTTAATTTAAATAATAATAAAAAACAACTTTATTATTTAATTAGTTTAAATAATAATAATAAAAAACTTTATTATTTAATTGGTTTAAATAATAATAATAATAAAAACTTTATTATTTAATTGGTTTAAATAATAATAATAATAAAAAACTTTATTATTTAATTGGTTTAAATAATAATAAAAAAACAACTTTATTATTTAATTGGTTTAAAAAATAATAAAAAAACAATTTTATTTATTATTTATTTGGTTTAAACAATAATAAAAAAAATTTATTTATTATTTAATTGGTTTAAATAATAAAAAAAATCTTTATTATTTAATTGGTTTAAATAATAATAATAATAAAATTTTATTTATTATTTAATTGGTTTAAATAATAATAAAAAAAACTTTATTATTTAATTGGTTTAAATAATAATAATAAAAACTTTATTATTTAATTGGTTTAAATAATAATTAAAAAACAACTTTATTATTTAATTGGTTTAAATAATAAATAAAAACAACTTTATTATTTAATTGGTTTAAATAATAATAAAAACAACTTTATTATTTAATTGGTTTAAATAATAATAAAAACAACTTTATTATTTAATTGGTTTAAATAATAATAAAAAAAACTTTATTATTTAATTGGTTTAAATAATAATAAAAAACAACTTTATTATTTAATTGGTTTAAATAATAATAAAAAACAACTTTATTATTTAATTGGTTTAAATAATAATAAAAAATAACTTTATTATTAAATGGGTTAAATAATAATAAAAAACAACTTTTTTTATTATTTAATTGGTTTAAATAATAATAAAAAACTATTTATTATTTAATTGGTTTAAATAATAATAAAAAACAACTTTTTTTATTATTTAATTGGTTTAAATAATAATAAAAAAACAACTTTTTTTATTATTTAATTGGTTTAAATAATAATAAAAAAACAACTTTATTATTTAATTGGTTTAAATAATAATAAAAAAAACAAATTTATTTAATTGGTTTAAATAATAATTAAAAAAAGTTTTAGTATTTTATTGGTGTAATAATAAAAAAACCTATTTATTATTTTATTTGTTTAAATTATAATAAAAAACCTATTTATATTTAATTGGTTTAAATAATAAAAAAAACTATTATTTAATTGGTTTAAATGATAATAAAAAACCTATTTATTATTTTATTGGTTTAAATAATAATAATAAAACCTATTTATTATTTAATTGGTTTAAATAATAATAATAAAACCTATTTATTATTTTATTGGTTTAAATAATAATTTAAAAAAAACAACTTTATTATTTAATTGGTTTAAATAATAATAAAAAACAACTTTATTTAATTGGTTTAAATAATAATAAAAAAACAACTTTATTATTTAATTGGTTTAAATAATAATAAAAAAACAACTTTATTTATTATTTAATTGGTTTAAATAAAAAAAAAACTTTATTTCACTGACAGCTTCATGGGGCAGTGGGTAATGAGGTCGGGTCATAAGCTTTTAGTTTTCATGTTAGAGCCCACGTAACGGTTGTCTATTTTTTTGTTTTTTTAATAAAAAAACGGGCTTTTTCTTTTTTGAAAGTTTTAACATTAAAAGATTTTTTTTCTTATTTCGAGGCTAACGCAATGTGATTTTTTTCCTATTTCGAGGCTAACGCAATGTGATTTTTTTCCTATTTCGAGGCTAACGCAATGTGAGGTTTTTTTCTTATTTCGAGGCTAACGCAATGTGAGTTTTTTTTTTCTTATTTCGAGGCTAACGTAATGTAAGTTTTTTTTCTTATTTCGAGGCTAACACAATGTGATTTTTTTCCTATTTCGAGGCTTACACAATGTGATTTTTTTCCTATTTCGAGGCTAACACAATGTAATTTTTTCCTATTTCGAGGCTAACACAATGTGATTTTTTTCCTATTTCGAGGCTAACACAATGTGATTTTTTTCCTATTTCGAGGCTAACGCAATGTGAGTTTTTTTTCTTATTTCGAGGCTAACGCAATGTGAGTTTTTTTTCTTATTTCGAGGCTAACGCAATGTGAGTTTTTTTTCTTATTTCGAGGCTAACGCAATGTGAGTTTTTTTTCTTATTTCGAGGCTAACGCAATGTGAGTTTTTTTTCCTATTTCGAGGCTAACGCAATGTGATTTTTTTCCTATTTCGAGGCTAACGCAATGTGATTTTTTTCCTATTTCGAGGCTAACGCAATGTGATTTTTTTCCTATTTCGAGGCTAACGCAATGTGATTTTTTTCCTATTTCGAGGCTAACGCAATGTGATTTTTTTCCTATTTCGAGGCTAACGCAATGTGATTTTTTCCTATTTCGAGGCTAACGCAATGTGATTTTTTTTTCTACTTCGAGGTTAACACAATGTGATTTTTTTTCCTATTTCGAGACTAACGCAATGTGATTTTTTTCCTATTTCGAGGCTAACGCAATGTGATTTATTTCTTATTTCGAGGCTTACACAATGTGATTTTTTCTTATTTCGAGGCTAACGCAATGTTATTTTTGTTCCTTTTAAAATTAAAACTGAATTATTTTCAAGTTCGGTTAAACTGGTTTTTGTTTTTATTTTTTTTTTTTTTCCACGTCTCTCTCTATTTTTTTTTTTTTTACTGCGGTTGCTTAATATCCTAACTACACTACCTTTCGGCACCCGGGCAATGCCGGGTATCCCCATTAGTATTGCATAAACCTCGGTTCATTTGCTGCAGGTCAGCTGTGTGTGTGTGTGTGTGTGTGTGTGTGTGTGTGTATTGTTCCCTTCCAAAGCGCTGCATTTTAGCAATTGTTTGCGACGTGATTTCAATTTGAACGGCAGCAGAAACGTTAAACACTCACACCGGTGTTCTTATTTAAACGGCAAAATAAACACTAGTGAAAGTCTTCTAATATGTAAAAGGGAAAATGTATGCACGTCTGCCAAAAATTTTTGACAGACGCCTTGGATCGTTACAAAATTGGTATCGTTAGAAAGATCAATCTCTCTGACAGAAAAAAAAAATATCTAAAAATTGGCCCCAATAATTAATTGTGTGCTAGTCAACTTGGCTCGCTTTTTGCAAAGAGGAGTCAGTTTTTGCATCGACATTTTTGCAAATTGTATGCTGAGCAATCTCAATGTATGTTTAAAAAACGTTATTTCGACCCGTTGTGATATAAGTCGTCGTGGCCATGACCCTTGACAGCCAAATTTCTGACCAAAAACCGATTACAAAGACTTTTTTCACATCTCCATATCCCTTATTTTAAATCTTGAATCTGAAAATTGACCGAGTAGTTTGGTAGAGAAATGTACACACACACAGACAATTTCACACACACACACATATACATTATATATATATATATATATATATATATAAGAGAGAGAGAGAGAGAGAGATTTATGTCTCAAAAACTATGTCTGCTCTAATTTTCCCTGTGATATTCGTTTGCAGCATACCCGAAAACCTTAAAAGTAATTTATTTTAAAGAAAATGTTGAGGTGTCTTCAGTTGGCATAATGGAGCACTTTGACCAAATAAATAAATAAACCAAACTAAAAAAAAATATTTTTTTTTTACAAATTTTATTTATTTTTTTTTTTAAATCATTTGTTTTAAATACTCGCCCACACTTTACAGATTTGATTTGTTTTAAATGTTAAATTCGAAATAAAAGATGGGAAGTATCGACTCAAACGTGCCCTTTTAGTATTTGCCAATTTCGGGGTGCCTCAAGTCTAATTGATTCAAGAAAAAAAAAAACGAACACGTTCAAAACAAACGGACATAAACGGATCACTGGTCACAAACGATTGTCCACGAAAACCAACGCTGACCAATCATTAGTATTTGCACCCAATTCTTCAGCATTCACAATTACGTGTTGACCAATGGTTAGCAATTAAATTAGAAGAGCCCCCCCCCAAAAAAAAAAAATCGCTAGTCAGTAAGTGCAGTTATACAGAGATAAACAACAGAAATTTGAACAATTCAATGCAGATAATGCTAATAGTTTTTATTTTTAAATTTTTATTCAATTTTCACCCCAAACAAGGCACAGTGTCACTTTGAAGTAGGGGGCTACTATCGGGGACATAAGTTGCAGGGGTACTATGAAGGGAGATGAGTAGCAAGATGTTTGTTCACATTACACTTGAACTTCTGCATGTCAGTACAGTTGAGAAAGCAGAATCCCGGAAGGAGGTTCCAAAGTCTAGCAGTTCTGGGGAAGAAATTATTAGAGTAGAAGGCTTTCTTACACCTAAGGATCTCTACTGTGAAGGAGTGGGATTTTGCTGCTTGTCAGGTTTGTCGAGGGTATACATGTCGAGGGGTACAAGTGCTTGTAGAACAGGCAGAGGGATGCAACATCTCGTCGATGGGACAGAGGCTGAAGCCTAGATGAGAGTTCAGGACCTATCAGATTGGCGACTCTCTTTTGAACCCTGTCAAGGAGCGAGACACAAGTAGCGGATGCACCAGCCCAAATGTGACAACAGTACTCCATACATGGGCGAATGGTGGCCTTATAGAGGTACAGGATACTTTCAGGCGTAAGTAATTTTCTAGCACAGTAGAGAGAGCCCACCTTTTTTGCAGCAGCCTTGGCAATGCTCTCAATGTATCTATTCCAGTTCATGTTCCCTGTAAATGTTAGGCCGAGGAGTTTAAAGGAAGTATTTTCAGGCAATGTGTTCTTGGCCATTGCTATTGGTGGTAGAAAAGGTTTCTTGTAGTTATTGAAGGGAACAAGCTTAGTCTTGGCAGCATTGAATGTGACCATCTATTTTTGTCCCCATTCCACTACAGATTGGAGGTCATCCTCTAGTGTTTCTGCCATTTTCTTTCTTGGTAAAATAGTATGTCCTTCATAATGGCCACACGCGCCTATATATATATTATATATATATATATATATATATATATATACAGTGATGATCATATTTATTGGCACGGTAAAATAAAAGTTAAATTTTGTCTAATAAATTCTAAAAAAGGGATTAAATTAAAGAAAATAACAAAGTATATTATGTATTTTTAACTGGCCTTTCCGATGCAGCAATCGGATTTTAGAAAAAATAAATAACAAAGGAACAACAAACATAATTGCAAAAAACCCTTGTTCAAAATTATTGGCACGATTTATTTAATAATCAATTGTATAGCCTTTGGCCTTGATTACCTTCCTCAGTCGCTTTTCATAGTTTACAACCAAGTTGTTGCACTCTTCAGTAGTAATTTTAGCCCACTCTTCCTGACAATAATCCTCCAATTGAATAAGATTCTTAGGCTTCCTTTGCATTACCCTCAATTTTAATGTTCTCCATAAATTTTCAATTGGATTAAGGTCTGGGCTTTGTGATGGCCACTCCAAAACATTAATATGATTGTCCTCAAGCCATTTCTTAGTCAGTTTAGCCGAATGCTTTGGGTCATTATCTTGCATGAACCACCAACGACGACCAAGTGAGAGCTCTTTAGCAGAGTCTTTCAGGTTTTCATCCAATATTTTAACATAATCTTCCTTTTTTATGCTACCTGTGACCTTAACAAGTCGCCCTGGTCCAGAGGCAGCAAAGGATCCCCAAAACATCAAACTGCCTCCACCGTGCTTCACTGTGGGTATGGTGTTCTTAGGCAGGAAAGCTTCGCCAGATTTTCTGTAAATATAAGACACTTTATTATGGCCAAATAACTCTATTTTCGTTTCGTCAGTCCATAGAACACGTTTCCAGAATGCAACATATTTATCAATATGACGTTTTGCAAAGGCTAGCCTTGCTTTCAGGTGCATAGGCTTCAATAAGAGAGTCTTTCTCGGACGACATGCTTTTAAACCAGCTCTCTTCAAAACTCTACCAACTGTATGTCGAGATACATTCACTCCAGAGGTGCTCTGTTCATCAACAATCTCCCCAACAGAGATCCTTGGGTTTTGTTTTACTTGTCGAACAATTTTCCGTTCATCTCTTGGGGAAAGAATCCTTTTTCTCCCTCTACCCTCTAAACTCATAACGTGGCCTTGCGATTTGAACTTGTTTATTATGGCTCTAACAGTGGATTTGGGAAGGTTTAGCTTCTTTGAAATCTTATCATAGCCCTCCCCATTGGTATGGCATGCTACAACAAGCTTCCTGACGTCTTCGCTGTGTTCCTTAGTTTTAACCATGGCGATTGAAAATTCTAATTTAGTCACTTATAATAGTTTAAATAAGAGACATGGAAAGTCAAAGTCACTGACTTTAGCAAATAGGATGCATACCTTTATAATTATTTGCTAATATTTTCTCTCCTCTGATTAATTTCCTAAAGCATTTATTTGATATGAAACTCAACCACTTCATTTCATTTCAAGGAGAGTTTTTTGAAATTCATTGAATTACAATTTAATATATATATATATATTAAATTGTCATTCAATGAATATATATATATATATATATTAAATTGTCATTCAATGAATATATATATATATATATATATTAAATTGTCATTCAATAAATATATATATATATATATATATTAAATTGTCATTCAATGAATATATATATATATATATATATATATATTAAATTGTAATTCAATGAATATATATATATATATATATATATTAAATTGTAATTCAATGAATATATATATATATATTAAATTGTAATTCAATGAATATATATATATATATTAAATTGTAATTCAATGAATATATATATATATATATATATATATTAAATTGTAATTCAATGAATATATATATATATATATATATATATACACAGTAGCAGTTCAACCCAGCTTTGCTCGGGACCTATGTACTGTTCATCACTTCATGTGCATATATATATATATATATATATATATATATATATATATATATATTAAAAGGTTTGACTCCTGTAAAGGTAACCTTCATCTAAGATTTCAAGTGTTTAGACCCCAAATTAGCTGAATAGTTTGCTAGAGCTGGCAAAGATCAAATCTTGTAAACTTTGAGACCTTGGCAGCCAAATTTTCGGCATAAAAGCTGATTAAAAAACTTGTCCTATGTCTGAATACACTTTATGTAAAGTTTCAAATTTTTAGATCAAAAATCAGCTGGATAATTTGGTAGAGACCTCAAAAGCCTAAATTTTTTTAACTTTGACCCCAATTTTGATCCTTAACATTTGTTTTGGGCTCAAATCAAATTAAAAAGTTTGATCCATGTCCAAGTAACCTACATATAAAATTTCAAGTGTTTAGACCAAAAATTGGCGGAGGAGTTTAGTAGAGTGTTCAAAGGTCAAATCATTGAACTTTGACCCCTTGTCAGCCAAATTTGTGTTCGGAAACCGATTAAAAGGTTTTCCCAAATCTCACTGCTCCTTATGTTAAATCTCGAGTCTGTAGACTGAAAATTGACTGAGTAATTTAGTAAGGAAATATACACAGGCAATATAAAAGTGAAAATGTCTGTGTGTGTGTGTGTGTGTACATTTCCCTACAAAACTACTGTCAATTTTCAGTCTACAGACTCGATATTTAACATACGGAGTATTGAGATTTGGAAAAATCTTTTTAATCGGTTTTCGGCCAGAAATTTGTCTGTTAAGGGGTCAAAGTTCAACGATTTGACCTTTGAGAACCCTACCAAACTCCTCCGCCAATTTTGGGTCTAAACACTTGAAATTTTAGATATAGGTTACTTGGACAGGGATCTAACTTTATCATTTGATTTGAGCCCAAAACAATAAATGTCAATGGGTCAAAATTCGAATCCATGTTAAAAAAATTTTGATCTCTGCGGTTTCTAAGAAATAACTCGGCCAATTTTTGGTCTAAACATTTGAAATTTTACATAAATAATTTTTACATATTCAGATATAGACCAAGCTTTCTAATCGTTTTTTTTCTGAAAATTTGGCTTCCAACGGGTCAAAGTTTTAAAGATTTGACCTTTGCTGTCTCTAGCAAACTATTAAGCCAATTTTGGGTCTAAAATTTGAAATTTTACATAAAGGGTATTCAGACATGTAGCAAGCTTTTTCATCAGTTTTTAGGAGAAAATTTGGCTGCCAAGAGGTCAAAGTTTAGAGTTAACCTTTTCAGATTCTACCAAACTCCTCCGCCAGTTTGGGGTCTCAACACTTGAAATTTTAGATGTAGGTTACTTGGTTGTTTGATTGTTTTACAGCATATCAACCCTTTTTGGGTTATTTAATGCCGAATTCAAAGATTTTGAAGAAAAATTTTTTCAATAGAATATATTTGTTGTTTTCACATCGGTTTCTATTTAACCCATAGTTGGGACCCTAACAGGTACTACCACTCCGGGTCAGAGTGGACCTGGGAGCAATGGTAATTAAAGGGTGGCTCCACACTCCCCAAAGCCCACAAGCTGGGGCCTCACCACTGGATATAGTTTAAGGTCATATCTAGGACCCCCATTGAGGGACTTTTACCCTCTGCAGGGGGGGGGGCAGTCGGCGTATTCTAACGCCCCACCAACAGGGCCAGGTTACTTGGATATGGATCAGACATTTTACTTTGATTTGAGACCCAAACAAATGTTATGGGGGTCGAAATTAGGGTCAAAGTAAAAATAATTTGACCTCTGCAGTCTCTAGCAATTTTTTTCTATGGCAGTTAATGAAGCCGATTATATAGAAAGACATTACCGTACATATTCACACTTATTAATATATACATATGCACATAAAGTTATGAACAGTACATAGGGCCCGAGCAAAGCCGGGTTGAACTACTAGTATATATAATTGGACGTGTGTGTGTGTGTGTGTGTGTGTGTGTGAAAGTATTAAGTATTAATATTTTTTTTTTAAATTTTTGCAGACCAAATCGTAGTAGTTCCAAGACTGACAGACAAGGTCACTTATGAAAAAGACAATGCGTACAAATATGAAACAAATAGCTTTCCAACAAGAATGCAAGGGTGTATGTTAGGGTGGTGGTGATGGTAGTGGTGGTGGTGGTCTCAGGACGGAGGTTATTAAATTCCAACAAAACAAGTTCAGTCATGCAGCGGTTTGTCAGACAAGACTATGGACAAACACTCAACATTCTTAATAAGCACCGATAATCAGAAATTAAGACCGCTCTAATTTACTACACAAACATATTTCACCTCTTTTAGTGCCCTCTGCCGTGGCAGCCCATCGATTATTGGATAACAATTAGATAACTCTACTTTAAACAAACTGATTAATTACCAATCCATTTTTTCCCATTCTGTTGTATCACGTGATAACGAAACATAAACATGTAATAAAAGTCACTGTGCGTGTATGTATGCGTTTGTGTGTATGTGTGTGTATGTATGTGTGTTTGTATGTATATGTGTGTGTGTTTGTGTGTGTATTTGTATGTATGTATGCGTGTATGTGTGTGTTTGACTATGTGTGTGTTTATGTGTGTGTTTGTATGTATGTGTGTATGTGCGTGTTTGTATGTATGTGTGTGTTTGTATGTATGTATGTGTGTGTGTTTGTATGTATGTATGTGTGTGTTTGTGCGCGTGTGTTTGTATGTGTGCGTGTGTATATATGTATGTATGTATGTGTATGTATGTATGTGTGTGTATGTATGTATGCGTGTGTGTATGTATGTATGCGTGTGTGTATGTATGTATGTGTGTGTGTTTGTATGTATGTGTGTGTGTGTGTTTGTATGTATGTATGTATGCGTGTGTGTTTGTATGTATGTATGTATGCGTGTGTGTTTGTATGTATGTATGCGTGTGTGTTTGTATGTATGTATGCGTGTGTGTGTGTTTGTATGTATGTATGTGTGTGTGTTTGTATGTATGTATGTGTGTGTGTTCTTGTATGTATGTATGTATGTGTGTGTACTTGTATGTATGTATGTGTGTGTGTGTTTGTGTGTGCTAGTATGTATGTATGTGTGTGTTTGTATGTATGTGTTTGTATGTATGTGTGTGTGTGTGTGTGTATGTGTGTGTTTGTATGTATGTGTGTGTGTGTTTGTATGTATGTGTGTGTGTATGTATGTATGTATGTATGTGTGTGTGTATGTGTGTGTTTGTATGTATGTGTTTATGTGTGTGTTTGTATGTATGTGTATGTGTGTGTTTGTATGTATGTGTATGTGTGTGTTTGTATGTATGTGTATGTGTGTGTTTGTATGTATGTGTATGTGTGTGTTTGTATGTATGTGTATGTGTGTGTTTGTATGTATGTGTATGTGTGTGTTTTGTATGTATGTGTATGTGTGTGTTTGTATGTATGTGTATGCGTGTGTTTGTATGTATGTGTATGTGTGTTTGTATGTATGTGTGCGTGTTTGTATGTATGTGTGCGTGTTTGTATGTATGTGCGTGTGTGTGTGTTTGTATGTATGTGTGTGTATGTGTGTGTGTGCGTGTATGCACGTGTATGTATATGTATGTGCGTGTATGTATGTGTGTATATGCGCGCGTGTCTATGTATGTATATGCGCGCATGTATGTATGCGCGTGTACACGTTTGTACGTGTGTGCGTATTCTTTTCTCAAAGGTTCCGAAACGGCTGAGCCCATCTTTTGCAAATTTCACACAAAGCTAATTTATTAATTTCACACAAAGTACCGTTTATATAATAGAGATTTCGGAATTCTCAGAAAAAAAATTATATATATATATATATATATATATATATATATATATAACACCTGCGCTTTTGGCCACACTGCTTTTATTTTATTTATTTTTACAAAGGAGTCACCCCTTATCAAGGCCGGACGCCACTCGAGGATAAGGGTTAATGAGTGTCCAGTAGTCAACGGGAAAATATCGTAATCGTTAGTAGTGGAAATTTGGTAAATTGGATCACTTAAGGGGAACGGCTCATTAAGAATTTGTTTACATTGGACTTGAAGATGACCATATTGTAGTCAGTTGGAAAGCAGGCAAACGGAACAGAGTTCCACAGGCGTACAGTTCTACTTTTTTTCTATTTCCTCTACTCAGTTTATGGATAAGGAGTTAGGACTCCGTTCAAATTTTTTGTGGCATATGTACGTATCGGGTTCCCAAGAAGTGGGGTGGAAGTGCCGTCAGATCAAGAAACGAGAACAAATTTGTGCGAAAGACAATGGAGATTGGTGAAAACTCTGATGTAGACAACGTATAAATATCTGGTCTGATTTCCAAATCCATTGCGGTTCCTTCCCATGAGGGCAGAGTTAGACACAAGGTCGGTTCCTAAATCCAACTTAAAAAAAAAAAAAAAAAAGAAGGGGGGGGGCGCTCTGGACAGGAACAAAAATAAAAATTGTCTCGGTCACGAAGGATCTCATCTCCATCGACCGAAGACAGAAAAGGTAAAGTATAGCATCAAAATATGGTATTTATCTGCTTCTCCACGAAAGCAAATTAGACACAAGGTCATTTTTTTAATGTGGGGGAGGGGGGACCAGCTCTCCTAAAAAAGGGGGCACTCTGGCAATATCCAAATAAATAGTAATTGTCTCAGTATGAAGGGTTTACCCGACATTGACCAAGGGAGAATTACTTAAGCGAAGTGTCAGAACAGACTGTGATCCTGGCCCGAATCTGTTAAGAAGTTCTATCACTGTGGTGATGAACACAGGGTGGAGTGGGTGCTAGTGGATGGATTGAATTCAGGGCAGTTCTGTCATTACAAACCAGCAGAGCATTACCGTTGTTGAACAAAAGAAAAAAAAACTATCAGGCATGTGTATGTTATGTGATGCTGCATAAAACGAGCAGGGGGAGAGGGTGTGATGATCCATATGCGGATCCATCGGACTACTGTTCTCATCTTGAGTGTGATTTTCACAAGGTTCCGGTCAATATAACCGCCGACCTTCTTCAGGTGTATCTTGTCGAACTCAAGAATGTTTCTGCTGAACTCAGGAATTTGGACGGAATTTCATTCAAAATTCCGTTCGGAATTCCGTCCAAATTTCCAAGGTCGATAAGATATAACTGAAGAAGGTTGGAGGTTACATCAACCGAAACGTTGTGAAAATATTACGTTTCTGAATTTTTGAGATGAGGATTGGTTATTCGTATTATTTGGATTCATCGGACTGCTGTTCTCATCTTGAGTGTGATTTTCACTCCGTTTCGGTTGATATAATCTCCGACCTTCTTCAGCTGTATCTCGTTACACTCAGGAATATTTCTGTCGAACTCGGGAATTAGAACGTAATTTGGAGCGGAATCCTTTACTTCACGGGGATAGCATGCTCTTGTTCTGTCAGCTATGACCAGATAGAGGTCCTAAGCAATTCGCAATGGTATTTTCTGGTCTCTCACACTAAGGATTGAAATTTCAACCTTTGTTACAAGAACAAATCGCCTTGTAAGTGAGTAAATATGAGATAGGATAGCCAAGGATTCGAACCTGCAAAGCTAGATTTGGAATTGCGAATTCCGATCATAAGTTAAAATGAATAATACAGAATGTTATTGAAAATAAAATGTAGAATTACCATTATTTAGTTCACATAAAATAGTTAGATATCTGTTTATTGAAAAAGGAATGTGATGATGTAATTTTCTTTCTGTTAAAGAAATGAAATTAAAATAAGGAATTTACAAACGAACAATGGAAAATTTTGTAAAGTTGGGTAATCAAAAATTAGGTTAGAGAGTCGGCTTTGTGGAAACATGAGGCGTGTCAGATATGCACGTGTTGGTCATGCAATGACGTCATCAGTTTTCAATATAGTTGGAGCTTGGAAAAGGGTGAGTCGGTCAGTTACCCAGGGAAGAAGAGAGAAGTCAGTGAGTCAGAGACAGCTGGCATGGAACCTTGGAAGCGAAGGGGAGAAGAAAGAATCATGTAGAGACTTGAATTCCTTGATGCAAAGCCATTGACCGGTCGAAATGGAATAAACGAACAACTTCATCTTTTTGTATCTGCGTCTTCGTGTTAACAGGAAGGTATTGTGGATTTATATTATAAGAACTTTGTGAAAATAATCATCTCAAAAATAGGTAAAGGAATATGTGTGTTATAGAAACACTCCCATTCACAGAACTGTCAACAGTATGTCAAACGCACTATCAATCTCTCGGTCTATCTATCGATATATCTATATTTTCCCTCATCCATTAAAAAATGTACACTATCTCTCCACAATACGAAAAATCTAACGAACAATAACAGATATTATATAACACCTTCACTTTTTATACTTTATTTTACAAAAAAAAAAATTCCTTTTTATTGTTACATGATAAGGGCTGTCCCCTTTTCATGTAAGTAAAAAAATAGGGATTTAGTTAAATGTAAATATGAAATAGGATAGTCAAGGATTTGAACTTGTGAAGCTACATTTGGAATTGAGAATTCCAATCACAAGTTAAAATAAACACAATGTTATTATAAATGGAATGTCCAGTAAATTGTTGATTCTGTTAAAATATTAACTACAAATTTGGCTGGAAACTATTCACATTCTTAGAAAGAACGCATAATAAAAAATATGGGTTACAGAATTAGACAAGTAGGTTAAATTCCTTTGTAAAACAACAAAGAGAATGGGAAATTTCCTGGTTGTCAGAAATGGTTTCAAAAACGTGCAAATCGCACATGTTGGAAACACGTGAGTTATGGTCACGTTTACCAGATATACGGGTGATTTCTCAATATAGGAAAGAGTTTGAAGTTAGTTAGAAGGAGTTAGATCAGTCAGATCAGAGGAGCGGAGAGGTTCAGACTGATTATCGGTTAGAGTCTGGGAAGCGATAGGGTTTAGAACTAACCATGTAGCAACTTTGAATCCCTGAAATACAAAATCATTTCCGACCGGTTGAAGAATAAATGATCATGTTTTTTTATAACTGCCTTCTTTCTGTGTTCATCATTACAACGAGAAAGGTAACGTGTTTATATTATATGTACAACTGTCAAACGTAAATGTCAAACTATCTCTCGGTCTATCTATCAAGATATTCAAAAATCTCTTTTAGTTGAATTACAGACTTGGTGTTCTTGTAGTAACATGTACACTGTCTATTATATTGTAACAGAAATGTGTAAGGAAAAATTCAAGATGGCGCCCGACTCTCTCTTTAACACGGTAAGTTCAGGAAAAGATGTTATAAATGTTGCAGCAATTCAATAATCTTTTTACACCGGTTCTGCACGGATTCCAACAACGGTAAAATATCCTCACACGGCACAAGAAGCAACAGCCACACGATTCCCCAGCCAACTCAATCGTCACTCCCCGACGTCTTTCCCCTCACCCGCTTTTATCGTCGTTCTAGGCCGGCTAAATTTGCATATTCCGAGAATTCGTGTGACTTTGCGAGACATCATACTTTACAAAAGACGGCGGCCGCCATCTTGGTCTTTCTTTTCTATTTTTGGTCGGTAACGCTGAGCTGGTCTCGAGGTAAGTCTTTTTCCCCTCATCCGTCTCTCCCACGTACCCACACAACACGCAAACACGCGGGCGCTTATCTCCTGGATGCACGTTACATATATACAGAACTTTCTCTCTCTTTATATATACCTTGTTTATGTTTCCAATATGTTATCTCCACAAACATTAACATTCTAAGGCATGAGAACACTCAACAACATGAACACTCCTGAAACTGTCTATCACTCTAAGACTCTTATAACATGAACAACAGCAAATATTTTTTTTCTTATTAATGATTTCAATTTACGATAAAAGAAATACCATTTAAAATCGCAGCAAAGCATTTCTTCGTTTACATATTTTAAAACTAAACATTAATCAGAAATGACTTTTGCAGAACATTCATTGTTCTAGAAGTGTAAGAAGTCCTGGGAGGTGACACAAGTACAAGTGTAAGCCATTTTGAGTTTCAGAACAGTTTCAGATGGTTCGCTGTTACACACAAATCCTGGGAGGTGACTTGCTTGTAGTAGACAGTTTCACAGAACAAAATATTCTTACCGTGTCAAAACCCGGGAAAAGAACATGTGAAATTGCTCCAGAAAAGGTTTAATATTTATGAAACAATTCTGGTTGGTAGCAGAACGTGAATTAATTTGATTCGTCAGTTCTTAGCAGCATCGTTTATAAATAGAATCGTCCGACTGTGTGGGATCATACCCCATTATCGAACCAAAATATTGCAACATCCTCCCTATTTTTTATAATGGGGAAGTCCCTTGTGTTTGTTCTGTTCAAAAATAAATATATATTTTTATATTTACTTAGACATAACAAAAATTAGAAATCATTTGGATCTTAGAATTTTAGCATTTAAAAAGACGCCATTTTTAATTGTGTTCAAATGTGAAAAAGGAAAATTACAAAGATTTTTTTTTTTTTTTTCTAAGCAAAAGTATTAGTAGGTTAAAGTGTTAATACAAATAAAAATGGATACAGTTTAACGTCTTGTCCAGGACTATTTTTTTTTTTTTTTTTGATATATAGAAATCTGAGCATTTTTTTTTTTGGATATATAGAAATCTGAGCATTACCCCTAGGGTTTTTAAATGTAATGTTAAGAATTTTAGCATTTAAAAAGACGAAACATACGAAAGAAAAACGGAACATACCTGCATATTTGGTACCTTCGAAAATAACACCCACCACATAACATTATATGTAAACTTCCCCAAAATAACAACAACGAAAGAAAAACAGTATTACAAGGTACTTTCAATAAGTTTCCACTTTTCTTTGTAATGTACAGGCATTTAAAACTGTCGGAGACTCTTGAGAATTCAATATCCTATTGCTATACATCTTAAGAGATGACTGATCAATTTTTATGATTTCAGGTTCAAATTAACAGCTACAGCCGGAATTGGAATACACCCTACTAAAGCCTGATTGTCACAGCTGGTGAATTTTGGGACATCTTGCATAAAACGAGCATAAGTTATTGAATGGCATAAGAGATTAAAGAAAACCAGAGAGGATGTGAGGGATGATGAGAGCTTCGGGAGGAGTAAGGAAGTCAGAATACCAGAATTGATCGGCCAAATAAAGATTTGGTTGGTTGTTTTTGTTTTACGGCATATCAACCCTTTCCGGGTTATTTAATGCCGAATCCAAAGATTTTGAAGAAAAATTTTTTTGATAGAATATATTTGTTGTTTTCACGTCGGTTTCTATGTAACCCATAGTTGGGACGCTAACAGGTACTACCACTCCGGGTCAGAGTGGACCTGGGAGCAATGGTAATTAAAGGGTAGCTCCACACTCCCCAGAGCCCACAAGCTGGGGCCTCACCACTGGATATGGTTTAAGGTCATATCCAGGACCCCCATTGAGGGACTTTTACTTTCTGCAGGGGAGCAGTCGGTGTATTCTAATGCCCCACCGACAGGGCTGGCCAAATAAAGAGTTTTATAACATAAAACAATATTTTCAAAAGTGCTCAATACCTGTGAATAGCTTTTATTAATAAATAAATTTATATAAACATCTAATGACACTACGTGGATAGATTAAGATTTTTATATTTCCCTGACGTCATCAATACTCCAAATAAAACTTGAAGTCAGAAAATAGTTTATATATATATATATATATGTGTGTGTGTGTGTGTGTGAGTGTAATAGTCGTATTTGTTTTCCGGCGTTTGTCCGATGGAATACGTAGCAATGTTATAATATCAAAGAAAATCAGAGAGCGTGTGAGGGATGATGAGAGGTGCGGGAGGAGTAAGGCAGTCAGAACACCAGAATTGATCGGCCAAATAAAGAGTTTCACGGATAAGGACTGTCGTGTGTTTTAAATAATAGAAATTTATAATATTCCAAAATATTTATGTTATAAATTTCAAACAAGTAAAATATTTGTTTATTTTCATAATATTACATTGTGATTTGGCTTTCAAGCGCACTTGATGCGTATTTTATTTTATTTTATTCAAATTAAATCAACGTTTCTATAATGGAACTTACAGTGCTGAGAGACAACGCGCAGATCTTTACAAACAGACTTTTCTTTCTCTAACTTTACAACATGGCAAGAAAGAAGAGGGGAAAAAAAACAACATACTGAGGATGGAGTTTGACTCCAAAATATATTTATATTATAAATTCCAAGCAAGTAAAATATTTGTTTATTTTCCTAATATTACGTTGTGATTTGGCTTTCAAACGCACTTGACGCGTAAATCAGCGCTTCTGTAATGGAACTCACGCCCTTGACTTTCTCAGGTTTTCCTTTCTTGCCACCGCAACTGTTTTACATTTACTCTCCTGTGAGTGCACAGTGAACGAGGCATAAAAAAATGACTAAGTTCAGCCTTTGGCCCTCCCACACACACACAAACACACGTTTAGCCCCAAAAGTCTCCAAAGGACGTCAAATCCTTGTGAAAATGAACAAACAGTGCAGTTTTCGGCCTTAACCTAAGTAAATTTGAGTTCTGCACCATGAAAAAAAAAAAAAATAAATAAATGATCAAGTCTATCATTTGCTCCCCCCTAGATTTAGCCCCAAAAGTTCCCAAGGCCTTAACATATTTAAATTTGAGTTCAGCACTATGCAAAACTGCTAAATAGACATACACAGAAAATTTTGGACAAATATGGTAAAACAGTCCCAAAAATGGAGTGTTTTTATTAGCCCTAAAAGAGCCCCTGGGGCACACCCAAGAGTTATTGCAAAGTATAGACAAACAAAATTATATAGAAATCAATGAGTTACAATTTTTCAGAAAGTTTTATAAAAATCTAAGGCATTAATTTTTTTTTTTTTAAATAAGCAGAAAAGTGTAAATTTTAGCCATTTTAACCCGAAAGGCACCCCTAGGGGGGGGGGCATCTAAAGTTTTCCCGGAAAATCCGTTCTGTTACTTTTTTTTTTACTCATATCATGTTTAATGTTTGCGCAAAATTTTAAAAAATTCCAAGGCGAAGTTATTGAGAAAAGTGCGGACAGACAACGGCTGAATGGAAAAAGGTGAATTTATAAGTCCACCCTCCTTTTATCGGGGCATAAAAAAAAAAAAAAAAAAAAAAAAAAAAATGCTGATCGACCTTTGGTTTTCTGTAGGTGGAAATCCCAACACAAGCAGTACCTTGATCAAGCTTGCTTCACAGATCTATTGAGGGAATTTGTACACTAATCCTATTGGCAAAGTATTGGACATGGGTAAATATTAAATCTATTTGATTAGCTGACAATGTCAATACACTATTCATTGTAGAGGTCAACAATTTATGTTATTCTTAAAAATACATACACACACACATTTATTTAGTACTAGCAGGGAAACCCGACGTTGTCCGGAATTAAATAAGGATCAACAAATGTTTCACACTCCCATATTTTATTGCAATCGAAATCAGTGAAATTTTTCAATCAAATCAATAGATTGCCTTTGAATCAAACAAATCAATTGAATTGGTTTGGGACCAACCGCGGTGTACCAAGAAGAGGCTTCACATGCTTTCCAGCAATGACAGTCCACAATACATTGTAGTTTACATTGCACTGTAGAGAACCCACTGTCGATTTTATAAAATTATTTTCATATAATAGCTTGAATTAAAGTTTGAAATGTAAATTCTTCATCTCCAGGACTTGTACACGCCAGCAACCCACTGAAAATTTTTCGTCTCCAGGACTTGTACAGAATATCTACTCATTGGAAACTCTTCCAAAATTTGTATGTTACCTAGCTTGTTCTGTGTTATAGGAGGAAATATGGGGAGTTGATGGCCTTCGTCGCATAAGGTAGAATTAGCTGCAAAGTTCTTGGCAAACAGTTTGGCCTTGTCTGAAGCTGACAAGATGACCTCTGGTCCGTTGATAATGGTTGGGATAGAACGCACACTCCTGTTCAGGATCCTATTTATTATTTGCCAAAACTGGTGGGAACCAAGCCGCTGATCAGCTACCTTGGATTTAACAGACTGAGCATATAGCTCTTTTGCATTTTTTATTACTCTTTTACAGTGGATGCTGGCATTTCTGAAAGCAGCTTTAGTCTCAGTGCATCTATTACGTTGATAGCTATGGAAAAAGTGATTTCTGTGCACGATGGCAGCAGCACATTCTGGGGAGAACCATGGCTGGCTGTTAGGTTTTTGTTGGAATTTTTTGGATGGTATGAATCGATCTATGTCTACAATTAACCATTCGGTCAGGTCCGATACTATAGAGGACACATCCTTTTTAAACATGGAATGCAGAAGTAGATCAGATATAAATGTACGGAAGCTATCCCAGTCAGCTATGGAGTATCGGTATACAGTACGGTGGAGGGATACATCTGGTGACTTATTACATTTAATTTTTATCTTAACTGATACGACGGAGTGATCGGAGGATCCTAGAGGAGAAAGAACGAAAAATGAACATAGCTCAGGGGAAGTTGAGAGAAAAAGGTCCAGGAGGCTTGCATATTGACCTGTAGTATCGGGCACATGGCTGTGCACACGAACAATCTGAGTGAGGTCATAAGCAATGGCAAAATCATGAGAGAACCTCCTCTCATCGTCCGTCTTATTTGAGTGGGTCAGCCATTCCATGTTATGGACGTTGAAGTCACCACAGATGTGGATGTTAGTCAAGGGGTGTGCAGACAGGATGTGATCTATTTCCTTAGATATGCTCTTAAAGATAGTAACTCCACTGTTGTGGGGCCGATAGAGGGCAAATATAAATGCAGTGGTGTAAGCAAGTGCAACCCGGAAGCACATATAAAGTAAATTAGGATCTTCTCTAGAGATATCCCTGCCACACGGGAAGCCATCCTTAATGTAGGCACATATTCCATGCCCATGGCGATCTTGGGGATCAGATTTAGATGTTAAGTTGGAGTATCCATTAATTATGAACTCATCTAGGGAAGTGGTCCGCCCTATTCCAGTTTTGCTTAGAAAGAATATGTCCGGTGTCGACTCCTGTAATTGGGTTTCAACCTCTGGAAGGTTGGAACGTAGACCCCTGATGTGGGAGAA
Source organism: Euprymna scolopes (assembly GCF_053919585.1). Lineage (NCBI taxonomy): Eukaryota > Metazoa > Mollusca > Cephalopoda > Sepiida > Sepiolidae > Euprymna > Euprymna scolopes. The sequence goes on along the minus strand of NC_136527.1, from coordinate 98,447,725 downwards.
GGAAACATGGTAGTAGGGGTCTACGTTGGAAGAAGGGGTTCTAGGTTTATTTGAGTTTTTTTTTGGAGATGTTTCTTGTTGAGGTTTTGGGATTTGTGGAACAGGTCGGCATACTTGCTAAGAGCAGTACAGAGACGGAAAGTAAGAGAGAAAAAGACAGGAAATTTTTTTTTTTTTTTTTTTTTTTTTTTGTAACACATGAAAAGGTAAAGCCGTAACAATTACCCACTAGTATGGCATCGAGAGGCCTCACCAGAGACTACTGCATTATCCTGAGTCCATTCACCAAATGGCAATACAGCAGTCCCAGTACTTTGCGCCTGCTGATAGGACAGCCTCTTTAGTGGTTAATCCAAAGTTCGGGTACATGATAACGTCAGCCCAGACAAAACGTTTACCTCTAGCACCCTTACTAGTGACATGACCACAAGGATAGACATAGAGACAGAAAAATTTCCGACATCTCAGACTACTGTTTACCAAGTACTACCGACCTTTAAAGCAGCTTTTTCTTCACCCTTTGTCAGAAAAATCACTCATTTGAATGAGGACTCAGGGACAAAAAAAGAGAAGCGAGAGTTACTGGAGCTGCCGATAACACATCCACTGTATTAAAAAGGCGGGGAGGGGGGGAATAGATACGAGGGACTTATTAATATCTACCGGTACAGTCTGGTGCTCAATTATCAATTCAGGACGTTTTTGAAGATAATCTCCCCTCCCATATTAATTGGTGGATATTTTGGCATTATATATCTCGAGTTTGAATAATTCGAGCTTCACCTTATAATTAAGATCCAATAATTAACTTTTATCAATTTGTGAAGTCGGTTTAATATTAATTTACATTTGAGTTCAGATATTTATTCAAAATTTTAATTTAGGAGGTTCTCGTTTACATAGGTGACCTTTTTTTTTTTCGTTTTACATGTAACAAGACGATATTGGTTAACAGCATATTTGATTTCAGAACAGAAAAAAGCAAGGCAAGATAGGTAAAATGTAGTTACAAGTTTTTAAGTCAAAGCTGTAATAAGAAAACACTTTTTTTTTTGTAATAAGAAAACTTTTTTTTTTGTAATAAGAAAACACTTTTTTTTTGTAATAAGAAAACACTTTTTTTTTTGTAATAAGAAAACACTTTTTTTTTTGTAATAAGAAAACACTTTTTTTTTTGTAATAAGAAAACACTTTTTTTTTTGTAATAAGAAAACACTTTTTTTTTTGTAATAAGAAAACACTTTTTTTTTGTAATAAGAAAACACTTTTTTTTTTGTAATAAGAAAACACTTTTTTTTGTAATAAGAAAACCCTTTTTTTTGTAATAAGAAAACCCTTTTTTTTGTAATAAGAAAACAGTTAGCGGTAATTAGCACAAATTAGGTTCAAAAGTTGAAAACTATACTATCTATATAAAAATGTACTATCTATATAAAAGCCAAGTATGTCCAAGGATAGAATACTGTTGCCATATCTGGGCAGGAGCGGCTAAAAACAGCCTATCCTGCCTTGACAGAGTACAAAATAGACGTCGTGGCTTAGTGGAGGATGCCCTTTTCTCTACCCTGCAACCTCTCTCCCACAGAAGAGATGTTGCGAGCCTATCCTTGTTTTATCGTTATTTTCATGGCAGGTGCTCGTCTGAACTCCAATCTCTGGTCCCCCCCTCGCCAATCTTTCACGAAAAACACCCGTCTAGCTGAATCCACTATGAAAAATTTCCCCCACTCTATATCTGTGCCTAAATCAAAACGCGGATTCCATGAACAAAGCTTCTTTCTTAGAACTGCACGCCTGTGGAACTCTGTTCCGTCTGCCTGCTTCCCTCCGGACTACAACTTGGATGTGTTCAAATCCAATGTTAACAAATTCCTAATGAACCGCCCCCTTAAGTAAACACTTTATCAAATCTCCACACTAACGTAATGTACTTGCAATAACCCTTATCCCTGAGTGGCTTCTGGGCCTTGATAAGTGGTGATCACTGTTAAAAAAAAAAACAAAGAAAAACAACATTTTTTAACCTTAGCTGAAGAGTCTGGAAAAGGCGACCTACCCTTTTTTAGGGTCATATCGAAAGTGGGAACCTAGCGTACTCATTCTAGCTACATAAAGATATATGGTGGGCGTTGTGTTGGAGGCGAAGGGGGGGGGTAATGCTTTTATTTATTTTATTTCTTTGTCTTTTTTTTTTTTTTTCTTCTTTTTTTTCTTCTTTGCTTTATCGGGATTGGAATCTTCAAGCTTCACCTTATAATTAAAATCCAATAATTAACTTTTATCAATTTGTGAAGTCGGCTTAATATTAATTTACATTTGAGTTCAGATAATTATTTAAGATTTTAATTTGGAAGGTTCTCGTTTCCATAGGTGACCTTTTTTTTTTTTGTTTTTTCTTTCCGTTTTACATGTAACAAGACGATATTGGTTAACAGCATATGTGACAAAGATTTCAGAACAGACCAAAAAACCAAGACAAGATAGGTAAAATTTAGTTACAAGTTTTTAAGTCAATATATATATATATATACATATACACACATACAGGGGGTCCCAAAATGTTTGATCCCAATTCGTAGCCCAATAATTTTGACAATTTTCGTTAGAATGACCTCAAATTTTCACAGCTTGTGTAGAAAGATTTCAAGTTTTTGCGTGTAACGTTTGACATTTCTATCTTTTCGGGTAAAGAAATGCCGTTCACTTAAAAAAAAAAAAAAGGCATTTTGCATGTTAGAGTATGCTCAGACTCAGTCACCGAAGACTGTGTGGCATGCCTTCTTAACAAATTTCGCAAAGAAGGTACCAAGTACAAAACAAATTAGGACTTGGCACCAAAAATTTCAAGAAAAGTCCTGCTTATGCATGCTTAAATCACCAGGACGGCCATCAACATCAGCAGACAAAGTGGAGCAGGTTTGTGAAGCCTTCCTGCGTAGTCTTCGGAAGAGTGTTAGAAGAGCCAGGTACGTCCAAGGATGGAGCACTGTTGCCACATCTGGGCAGAAGCTGCTAGAAAGGACTTGTCCTGCCTTCATAGAGTTCAAAATAGACTTCGTAGCCTCATAGGAGATGTCCTTTTCTCTTCCCTGCAACCTGTTTCTCACAGAAGAGATGTTGCGAGTTTGCTTTATCGTTATTTTCATGGAAAGTGCTCGACTGAGCTCCAATCTATGGTTTCCCCTTGCTAAACTTTCACAAGAAACACCCGTCTAGCAGAAAACACTATCAAACATTTCCCCCACTCTTTATCTGTGCCTAAATCTAAACATAGATTCCATGAACAAAGTTTCTTTCTTAGAACTGCACACCTGTGGAACTCCCTTCCAGTTTCCTGCTTTCCAGCTGTCTACAATATGGTTGTCTTCAAGTCTAACATAAACAAGTTTTTGATGAGCCGTTCCACTTAAATTAACAAATTTACCGAATTTCTATTACTAACGAGTACCACATTGTCCAATTGTCTACTGTACACTCTTTAACGCTTATCCTCGAGTGGCATCTTCGCCTTGATAAGTGGTGATGCCTATGTAAAGAAAACAACAGTTTGGTGGATTCTGAAGAAACGATTGCTCGTTCAGTCCTTGGAAGAAGGCGATAAGCAAAAAAGCAAAAGAAGACGCGTTTGATGATCGGCCAAAAATTTCAAGAAAAGTCCTGCTTCTGCATACCTAAATCACCAGGACGGCCATCAACATCAGCAGACACAGTGGAGCAGGTTCGTGAAGCCTTCCGGCGTAGTCCTCGGAAGAGTGTTAGAAGAGCCAGGGACATCCAAGGATGGAACACTGTTGCCACAGCTGCTAAAAAGGACTTATCCTGCCTTGATAGAGTTCAAAATAGACTTCGTAGCCTCGTAGGGGATGTCTTTTTCTCTTCCCTGCAACCTCTTTCTCACAGAAGAGATATTGCAACTCTGCTTTATCGTTATTTTCATGGCAAGTGCTCGATTGAGCTCTAATCTAGCCCTCCCCCGCCAAACTTTCAAAAGAAACACCCGTCTAGCAGAAAACAATATCAATAATTTTCCCCCACTCTTTATCTGTGCCTAAACCTAAATGAAGATTCCATGAACAAAGTTTGTTTCTTAGAACTGCACGCCTGTGAAACTCTCTTCCGTTTTCCTGCTTTCCAGCTGACTACAATATGGTTGTCTTCAAGTCTAACGTAAACAAGTTTTTCATGAGCCGTTCCATATAAATTAACAAATTTACCAAATTTCCATTACTAATGATTACTATATTGTTCAATTGTCTACTGTACACTCTTTAACCCTTATCCTCGAGTGGTCTCTGGCCTTGATAAGTGGTGATGCCTATGTAAAAAAATAAAAAACAGTTTGGTGGATTCTGAGGAAATGATTTCGATTCAAACCTTTCAAGCTGCAACTCGTTCATAAGACGCTTTTGATGATCAGCTAGTTTTTAATGATAAAGCCAGGTTTCACACGAGTGGCAAAGTTAATAAACATAATGTTCGCATTTAGGGCAAAGAAAATCCTCATGGCACAGTTGAACACGAGAGGGGCTCACCAAAAGTTAATGTATTTCCTGCAATATCCAAGAAAAAAGTTTATGGGTCATTTTTCTTCAAAGGAAATGTGAACGTCATAGAACCAACAAATATTTTTTTTTTTTTTTTTTTTACACGGAGGTCACCACTTATCAAGGCCCGGAAGCCACTCATGGATAAGGGTTATTGTAAGTACAGTACGTTAGTGTGGAGATTTGATAAAGTGTCTACCTAAAGGGGCGGTTCATCAGAAATTTGTTTACATTGGACTTGAAGACATCCAGGTTGTAGTCAGGTGGGAAGCAGGCAGACGGAACAGAGTTCCACAGGCATGCACTTCTAAGAAAGAAGCATTGTTTATGGAATCTACGTTTCGATTTAGGCACAGATAAAGAGTGGGAAAAACTTTTGACAGTGGATTTAGCTAGACGGGTGTTTTTCGTAAAAAATTGGCGAGGGGGATCAGAGATTGGAGTTCAGACGAGCACCTGCCATGGAAATAACAATAAAGCAAAGATAGGCTTGCAACGTCTCTTCTGTGGGAGAGAGGTTGCAGGGAAGAGAAAAGGGCATCCCCCCACTAAGCCACGAAGTCTATTTTGTACTCTGTCAAGGCATGATAGGCTGTTTTTAGCAGCTCCTGCCCAGATATGTTGTTGTGATGTACGACCATCAAGGACAACCTGGATTTTTCTCTTATCTAAAAGGATTTGATTATGTTAAATATGCGCCCAACGATACCATATGATTTAATTTTGATGAGAAAACCATTGTGCCAAACTTTGTCAAATGTCTTAGATATGTCTTAAGTATTAAAGGAAATGTTATTTTATTTAAGAGTACTAAATAGCTTTTCAGTTTCTTGAGACTCTTTCACCTGTCTGGATTCTGCAGCAACGTTGTGGAGTGATATGTAAAACATAAATTGGTACTTTATAACAATAGGTATGTAGAATTCTAACTCGCCAGTGTTGATCGTTTCAATTATTTACAAATCCACCAGGTCCTGGATATGACCATAAACTGTATCCAAACGTGGGGCTTTGTGAAGTGTGAAGCCACCATTTAATTGCTATTGCTACCAGGTCCACTCTGATCTGGAGTGGTAGTACCTGTTAGGGTCCCAATTATGAGTTAAATAGAAACCAACATTAAATAAACAAATATATTCAAGGAAAGGAAAACAAATGTCACTAGATTTGGCATGAAATAACCTGATATAGTGTTGATATGTCATAAAACAAAATGAACCAACAAATTCCCCAATCGACACAATATCAACAAATGTATCTTTCTTTTCCTTTTTCTGTGCTTATTTCTTGGTACTAAGCTTATCATTAACTAACTCTGACATTTCTTTTACTTTGTTTTGTGTATATATTTTATTTTGTGTAGAATTAAAAAAAAACATTTCGCTACCACATTTGCAGCGAAATGCTAGCATAAATAAAATCATGACAATGTTTTTATTCAATTTATTTTTAACATCTTTTAAAATGTTGTCAGAATTTGAGATGAGTAATATATCGTCAACCTGCAAAAACAAAATCAACAATTTATAAACTATATTTTTGGTATACATGCACACGTTTACAAAACATTGCTTGAATTTAATTGTCAAATGCCTTAGATATGTCTAGGGCTACTTACCTCCCCTGCCTTATCTAATGCTTGATATATACGTTCGGAGATTATAGTTATGATATCTGCAGTAAAACGGGCTTGCCTAAATCCATACTGCTGGTCAGAAAGTGTCAAACTAGTGCTTGATTGATGAAGGACTCAAAGATTTTCATAAGGAGAGGATTGGTTGGTTGGTTGTTTTTGTTTTACGGCATATCAACCCTTTTCGGGTTATTTAATGCCGAATCCAAAGATTTTGAAGAAAAATTTTTTAATAGAATATATTTTTTGTTTTCAAGTCGGTTTCTACTTAACCCATAGTTGGGACCCTAACAGGTACTACCACTCCGGGTCAGAGTGGACCTGGGAGCAACGGTAATTAAAGGGTGGCTCCACACTCCCTAAAGTCCGCAAGCTGGGGCCTCATCACTGGATATAGTTTAAGGTCATATCCAGGACCATGAAGAGAGGGAGGAAGCTAATGGGGCAATAATATATATATATATATATATATATATATATATATTATGGCTGAATACAGACCAATTAACATAATTAAAAAAATAAAAAATGAAAATAAAGGTTAGCTAACCAGGTTTTGTTCCTTGCTCGACAGAGCTAAATCGAGGAAAATATGATGGAAAAAATATTAAAAAATCGAGCACTTTATAAATAACCATAGGGAAAAAAAAAAAAAAAAAAAAAAAAAAAAAATATATATATATATATATATATATATATATATATATATATATATACACACACACACACACACACACTGGTAGCTAAATTGAATATTGAAATTAGTATTGTGATGATTAATCGGAATTGGAGCTTTTGGGGGTATTGGAATCGGTATCAGAAAAATTCTAGCCTAATTTCCGATGCCAAAACCAATTTCTTTAATTATCTTCTTTATTTTATTTTGGTTTAAGAAACGTCCACTGCTAGGAGTAATAGAATAATATTTATTGAATTAAACTTCCAGTAAGACTTAAATCTCTAGATCATAGAGACAAAATAACTTTATAGTTAAATATTTAGAGATTTATAAAAGAATCGGAACCGGAAATTAAGCCCAGAATCGGTAATTGTATCAGAATCGGGAAGAATATTGGAATTGCGCAATCACTAATTGAAATGCTCATATCCTTTGTTCTATGGGATGAAACTACATGAAATATGTTATAGTTGGTAAAAAACCCCCCAAAAAACCTGTATTTTCAAACCAATAAAGTATGCTTACATTTGTATATATAGTGTCCTGGCAGGATAACTTCAGTTTTATTGCTTGGGGATGAATTTTCTTAGATTTTTTTTTTTGCTTGGCTGTCGTCTTCTGTAGCCTCGCCAGGCCACTAATGTAGATATATACCACCTTTTTTTGGCAATTTTATAAGTTTCAAATCTCGGCGACTATTGATCAGAATTCAACAAATGAAGGCTCATTGGAAAGGTAATGACCTGAATTGTGTAGTGGGCTGTGTGAAATTTGCTCTTAAGGTCGCACATTAAGGGGATCATCCAGCCTATTTTTGGCACTTATTTTTTACAGCTATAAAATGTTTCAATTAGTCACTTGTTTTCCTAGTTTTGCATATAAATTACAAAATATTTGATATTTCCCCAAAACCTCTGGCCTTGATGCAGGGGAGACTAAATCTTGCTGCTATAGTTTCAAATGATCTGAAATAAAAGCCAGGGGAGGAAACTTGATTCCAAATATTTCTCATGTGTTATATCTCCCTTCCTTGGTTTTGATGCATAAACTAAATTTCAGCGTATAAGGATTATTTGATGCTGGAGATATTCATAATCGTAACCCATTTCCAATAAGTACTAATACGTAGAAAGTAATATTGTGCTACATAGTTCAATACAAATAATTAAATCATATTGTAGGAGACAATATTTAATTTACTTCTTCGGTCCAGCACCACTTTTTACATTGAATTTTTGGAATTATTTTGAAGATGAGTAAATTTGTTTTTTTTTATTTAATTATTTCGTTTTGGCCAATTATTCCTCAGTCCTTCGTCAGGTAAAAGAAGGGCAGAGTAATAATCGGCCGAAACGTCATAGAAAACAATAGTCCAAATAATTAAAAAAAAAAGAAAAAAAAAAAAAAAATTTTTTTTTGACCAGTTTCTTCCGACCCCCCCCCCCTTTTTGTTTTTTTAACACGGAACATATTTTGCCGATTTCTTTCTTTGGTGAAGAGTTCTTTTCTCACACTTCTACAACGATGATCATATGCTATCATAATGATATTCGAAAAAGAGGCTACACTAAAGGGAGGTCACTCATATTCTTGTCCAGGGTTGCACGAACTAAAGAAAGGATAAGCAGAACAATAGATTCATGTAAACAATTCCTGCATTTTTCATTTTGCGTTAAACAAACAGATGTACTAATTTGCAACAATGATCATATACTATTGTGATATTCGAAAACGAGGCTCCGATCTTTAGTGGGATGAGGACAAAAATGGATGGTCACATTCAATGTTGCCAAGACTAAACTTGTTTCCTTCAATAACTACAAGAAACCTTCTCTACCACCAAGAGCAATGGCCAACGACTCTTTATCTGAGAGTCTCCTTCGCCAAACGTTCACAGGAAACATGAGTTGGAACAATTACATTGAAAGCATTGCCAGGGCCACTGCGAAGAAGGTAGACTCTCTCTACCATACTAGAAAACTACTAACACCCGAAAGTATCCTGTACCTCTATAAGGCCACCATTCGCCCATGTATGGAGTATTGCTGTCACATTTGGGCTGGTGCATCTGCTGCTAGTCTCACGCTTCTAGACAAGGTTCAAAGGAGAGTTGCCAACCTGATAGGTCCTGAACTGGCCTCGAAGCTTCAGCCTCTGTCCCATCGACGAAATGTTGCATCCCTATGCCTGTTCTACAAGTATTTTAATGGTGAATGCTCTGATGAACTGCAAGCACTTGTGCCCCCATGGCGTAAACACCCTCGACAAACAGCTAAATCCCACCCCTACACAGTAGAGATCCCCAGATGTAAAAGATCTTTCTAATCCAATAGTTTCTTCCCCAGAACCGCTAAACTCTGGAATTCCATTCCAGGTCCTTGCTTCCCCAACTGTACTGACATGCAGAAGTTCAAGGGTAACGTGAATCAACATCTTGCTGCCCAAATCCCACCATAGTACCCCAGTAGTTGTTGCCCTTTATAGTAGCCCCCCCCACACCAAAGTGGCAATGTGCCTTGTTTGGGGTGAAAATATAATTAAAGAAAGCCTCAAAGGGATGCCACTCTCATATTCTTGTCCAGGGTTGCACGAACTAAAGAAAGGATAAGTAGAACAATATATAGATTTATGTAAACAATTCCTGCATTTTTCATGTTGCGTTAAATAAGCTGTCATATTGAAAACAAACAGATGTACTAATTTAAAGTGGTTTTTTTTTTTACGGTTCCATGAGTAATACTAAACAGATTTGAAAGCCAATACGTTCAGCATGTCATAATCGTTTTTAAAAAGTGTTTTATTAGACAACATGTCTTTCTGAAAAGAAAGAAAAAATAAAGTAACTCTTGCTTCCCTTATACTCTCCTTTAGTCCTCACATTCCATCTGACAAAGGGGGAAAAAACTGCCGTTTTGTCGGAATCTATCCCTCAAACACATTATTGGCTAGTGATACTTTTTTATTTTTTTTAACTTTTTACATTAAGTGGCTTTTTGTATTGTCGGAGGGTGATTTAAAAAAAAATCTGCCGAATTAAATTTGAAACTAGCAATTATTATAAAAACACATGCAAACAAAATATTTGAGATTTTTCAAGTACAAATTCTATAATTAAATCCAAAATAATCAGAGATTAAACCAAAGAAATATTTTAAAATATTGGGGAGGAGGTTCAAACAAAGGGGATTGCTACTTACTAAAAAATAAAAATTTTTTAATCCTTCTACCATGTTTCTTCTGTAAACAAAAGGGTAAAAAAAAAAAGATTTTGTAACAACCAGTATTTCATTAACACGTACTCCTCGCACTCACAAAACTTAAGTGGATATTGCACGATTTTTAGAAAAAAATGATAAAAGAACATTCCGCCTATGTAGGAATTATTGTAATGTTTCGAAGTTGGGTATTTTTAAGAATCTTACCATTAATGATAAAACAAATTAAGGAAGGAAAAGAGCAGAGAAAAGAGAAAACTGGAAAGAAAAAAAAACAGGGAAAGAAGGAAAAAAAAGGAAAAGAAAAAAAAGGAAAAGAAAAAAAAGGAAAAGAAAAAAAAGAAAAAAAGGAAAAGAAAAAAAAAGGAAAAGAAAAAAAAAGGAAAAGAAAAAAAAAGGAAAAGAAAAAACAGGAAAAGAAAAAAAAAGGAAAAGAAAAAAAGGAAAAGAAAAAAAAGGAAAAGAGAAAAAAAGGAAAAGAGAAAAAAAGGAAAAGAAAAAAAAAGGAAAAGAAAAAAAAAGGAAAAGAAAAAAAAGGAAAAGAAAAAAAAAAAAGAAAAAAAAGGAAAAGAAAAAAAAAGGAAAAGAAAAAAAAGGAAAAGAAAAAAAGGAAAAGAAAAAAAAAGGAAAAGAAAAAAAAAGGAAAAGAAAAAAAAGGAAAAGAAAAAAAAGGAAAAGAAAAAAAAAGGAAAAGAAAAAAAAAGGAAAAGAAAAAAAAAGGAAAAGAAAAAAAAGGAAAAGAAAAAAAAGGAAAAGAAAAAAAAAGGAAAAGAAAAAAAAAGGAAAAGAAAAAAAAGGAAAAGAAAAAAAAGGAAAAGAAAAAAAGGAAAAGAAAAAAAAGGAAAAGAAAAAAAAGGAAAAGAAAAAAAAGGAAAAGAAAAAAAAAGGAAAAGAAAAAAAAAGGAAAAGAAAAAAAAAGGAAAAGAAAAAAAAACAGGAAAAGAAAAAAAAACAGGAAAAGAAAAAAAAGGAAAAGAAAAAAAAGGAAAAGAAAAAAAAGGAAAAGAAAAAAAACAGAAAAAAAAAGGAAAAGAAAAAAAAGGAAAAGAAAAAAAAAGGAAAAGAAAAAAAAGGAAAAGAAAAAAAAGGAAAAGAAAAAAAAAGGATAAGAAAAAAAAAAGGAAAAGAAAAAAAAAAGGAAAAGAAAAAAATAAGGAAAAGAAAAAAATAAGGAAAAGAAAAAAAAAGGAAAAGAAAAAAAAAGGAAAAGAAAAAAAAGGAAAAGAAAAAAAAAGGAAAAGAAAAAAGGAAAAAAAAAAGGAAAAGAAAAAAAAAGGAAAAGAAAAAAAAAGGAAAAGAAAAAAAAGGAAAAGAAAAAAAAGGAAAAGAAAAAAAAGGAAAAGAAAAAAAAAGGAAAAGAAAAAAAAAGGAAAAGAAAAAAAAAGGAAAAGAAAAAAAAAGGAAAAGAAAAAAAAAGGAAAAGAAAAAAAAGGAAAAGAAAAAAAAGGAAAAGAAAAAAAAAGGAAAAGAAAAAAAAGGAAAAGAAAAAAAAAGGAAAAGAAACAAAAGGAAAAGAAAAAAAAAGGAAAAGAAAAAAAGGAAAAGAAAAAAGGAAAAGAAAAAAAGGAAAAGAAAAAAAAAGGAAAAGAAAAAAAAAGGAAAAGAAAAAAAAAGGAAAAGAAAAAAAAAGGAAAAGAAAAAAAAAGGAAAAGAAAAAAAAAGGAAAAGAAAAAAAAAGGAAAAGAAAAAAAGGAAAAGAAAAAAAAGGAAAAGAAAAAAAAGCAAAAGAAAAAAGGAAAAGAAAAAAAAGGAAAAGAAAAAGGAAAAGAAAAAAAAGGAAAAGAAAAAGGAAAAGAAAAAGGAAAAGAAAAAGGAAAAGAAAAAAAAGGAAAAGAAAAAAAAAAGGAAAAGAAAAAAGGAAAAAGAAAAAAACAGGAAAAAGAAAAAAACAGGAAAAGAAAAAAACAGGAAAAGAAAAAAACAGGAAAAGAAAAAACAGGAAAAGAAAAAACAGGAAAAGAAAAAACAGGAAAAAAAAGGGAAAGAAAAAAAAACAGGAAAAGAAAAAAAAAACAGGAAAAGAAAAAAAAACAGGAAAAGAAAAAAAACTGGAAAAGAAAAAAAAACAGGAAAAGAAAAAAAACAGGAAAAGAAAAAAAACAGGAAAAGAAAAAAAAACAGGAAAAGAAAAAAAAACAGGAAAAGAAAAAAAAACAGGAAAAGAAAAAAAACAGGAAAAGAAAAAAAACAGGAAAAGAAAAAAAACAGGAAAAGAAAAAAAACAGGAAAAGAAAAAACAGGAAAAGAAAAAACAGGAAAAGAAAAAACAGGAAAAGAAAAAACAGGAAAAGAAAAACAGGAAAAGAAAAAAAAGGAAAAGAAAAAAATAGGAAAAGAAAAAAATAGGAAAAGAAAAAACAGGAAAAGAAAAAACAGGAAAAGAAAAAACAGGAAAAGAAAAAACGGGGAAAATAGGGGAGAAAAAATAGAAAAAAGAATAGAAAAGAATTAAAAAAAAAAAAAAAGAAAGAAAAAGTCATCCACGGTTTGCGCCTGCGTCCTTTACTTGTTTTGAGGACTATATAAGTTAGCATTTTTTAATTTCGCTTTTTTTTCTCCGAAAAAAGACTAAACTGCTTAAAAAGGCTAAAATCGTGAAATTATGCCTAAAAACGTCGAGTGGTTCAAAAATGGATGATCGATTTACTGAAACGTTGCATTAGAAACTGGGCAACCCTACAAATATTTAAATATTGATTTTTTTTTTCAGTTTTTTATAATCTTGCAGACTAGCGTCTATTCGGTATTAATCCGTTGAAAACAAGATTTTTACAAAAGTTGAAAAGGAGGTTTTTTATTTTAAATTGAAAAAAAAAAATTTTTAATAGAGAGGTGAAGAAGGAGGCTAAGATTCTTCAGGTCCGCCGCATTTACTCGTTTTCAAGCCTAAACTACCTTTATCAAAAAGGCTAAACTACCTTTTAAAAAAGGCAAAATTCGCGAAATTTATCCTTAAAACGTTGAGTGGTTCTAAAATGGGTGATCGATTTACTAGAACGTTGCATTAGAAACTGAGCACCCCCCGTACAAATATTGAAATATTGATTTTTTTTCGTTTTTTTTTTTTTTTTTTTTTTTTTTGTGATAGTATCCATTCGAAAATAATTGGCAGAAAAAAAAAAAAAAAAAAAAAAAAAAAACAGAAGGGGGCAAGATTCTTCGGGTCCACCTGCTTATTTTAAACTAGTAATCTTAAAAGGGGTCCAGGGGTAGCTGCACACCCACCCCACCATACACACTTTTTTTTTTTAATTAAAGAAGGAGCTATGAAGCGAAAATGGTGGAAAGCTGTTGGAAAGTTCGATGGCTTTGTAACCTTTTACTTTGAGACATTTTATAACCTTTTACTCGGACAATATATTAACACCTGTGCCATTTTGTTAACGGACACTTCAGACAGCATAGTTAAATAAGTGGTTTACACGTACGAGCGGTATCGCGCTATCTATTAGTCCTCGCGCGAAAGAGCAGGACACACAATGTTTTAAATAATAATAGGGTAATCTGAAAGAAAGAGAGAACTTGTTTCCTCCGTTTGTACTATAGGTGGCGTTACTGTCTGTCCACCCAGTTATGGAAGCACAAAATATATATAATGGCACCCTTGAAATAAAAATAAATGTTTTTGTTATATTTTAATTATAAACCTGTTTTTTTTTTTGTTTTTTTTTTTGCAAACATATTTAAGTTTTTTTTTTAAATATTTACGTTTTCTTGCTTGTTTATTTTCAAACATTTACGTTTTTTTTTAAATAAAACTTAAATAGGTTTGCAAAAACAAAAAAAAAACGTAAATATGTTTGAAAAAAAAACAAAAAAAAATTTAAATATGAAAAAAAAAACATGCTACAATTAAAATATAACAAAAACATTTTATTTCAAGGGTGCCATTATATACATTTTGTGCTTCCATAACTTGGTGGACAGACAGTAACGCCACCTATAGTTAAACGGAGGAAACAGGCTCCTTATAATAATTTTATGCAATGTACATTTTGTTGCAATTTAAAAACATATTTCATCTAGAAATTAATGATGTAGATATAAAATTTTCAATGATTTTTTTTTTAAGTGCAACAGAATGTACATTACATAAAATAAATCCAAGGTAATTTTTTATTCAATTTAAATTAAATTTTTATACCTTCGTAAAATTTATAAAAGTGCACTTTGAAGATAAATAAATTTCAAATTGAATCTTGTAGCTTTATTTTTAAAGCCTATAATAAAAACATTTTGTTTAACAATTTTCATGCCTTGGATGAAATGCTTTTCTAACTAGTAATATATATATATATATATATATATATGATTGTTGAGCTGGATTAAATCCGACGATATGAAATAAAATGGAGGTGGAAGGACCTGGATACTCAACGTTTCGCCCGATTTATGCGGGCTTCTTCAAGAGGGATGGTCATTGACGAGAGAGTCGGAGGATTGGGGCTATATATAATGATGGGGGAGAGCAGCGTGTTTTCCTTATGTAAATTAGATGTCATATATACATGTATATACATTTTATGAGAGAAGAACTAATTAGAGTAAACTAGTGTAGTGGATTACGTCTAAAAGATAAAATATCGTAGAGATTAAAAATTGTGTTTGGAAATATAGCGGTGATAGATTAAATAAATAAAATGACACGAGATTACGAAAGAATCGTTTTTTTTTTTTTTTTTTTTTTTTTTTAAATTAGAAATAATGGAATTGGGATAAAATAGCGCAGTAACTTAAAAGATGGTATCTAAAAATAAGAATAGGAGGTGATAAAATGGAGTCTAAAAATAGATAATGATAAAATACAGTAAATAAGTAAAATAAAAATAAAATTAAGTGAAATTACGAATTTTTTTTTTTTTTTTTTTTTTTTTTCGCGTTTAACCGGTGTCTAAGTTGTTTTCTTTGATAATTATTTTCGACAGAAAGGGAGCAACGTGGAAAAAACCTTTTCTTTGCTTAATTATTTTGCTGGAATGGGAGATTATAGCTGACTCAATTAAACGTCGTGTGGATCTGTTATGTATGTGTTTAAGGAAAGTTGCTTTGTTAAAATCAAAATGGTGGTCGTTTTCCATGATGTGACAAAATATGGCGTTGAGTGTATTGTTGTTTTTTACATCTCTTTTGTGTTCATATATTCTTTTATTTAAATTACGTTGAGTTTCTCCTACGTATATTTTTCCACAATCAAGGCAGGGTATGGAATATATTCCGGCTTTGGTATTAATGTTGGTGTTAGTTATAATTTTACGTGTTAGATCCCTAATTGTTAAAGAGTTTAGTTTTGTTATTTGAATGCCTGTCTTATTTAGGTTCTTATATATTGTGTCGTTGTTTTTATTAGTTGGTAATGTTAATTGTCTGTTGTGTATCTGGCTATTTAAGGAATGTTCTCGGTTTCGGTAAATTTTTAGTGCTTTTCTTTTTGTATTTGCCAAAAAATGTTGAGGGTATTGCAAGTTCATGAATGTACGTTCGATATACTCAAATTCTTCCACGATGTATTCTTCACTACATATTCTCAGGGCCCTAAGAAAAAATCCTATTAGAATACCTCTTTTTACTTTATCATCGTGATGAGAGTAAAAGTGTATGTAATCATTTTTATTCGTGACTTTCCGATGGACTTTAAAACTTAGATGATCATTGTTATTTATGATGTTGATGTCCAGAAAAGGTATGGAGTTGTTATTTTCTCTTTCATACGTATAATTAATAGTGGGTTCAATCTTGTTTAATTTATCAGTGATATTCTCTATTTTGGAAGATATAGGGAGAAAAATTAAAATATCATCAATATATCTATAGTAGGAGGTACCCTTGGGCAATTTATATTTCATGGGTCCGGTTTCGATGAATTCTAAAAATAGACATGCCAAAACCCCACTTAGAGGGTTACCCATGGGCAGTCCAAATTTTTGTTTATAGCAGAGTCCATCGAATGTGAAATATGTCATGTCAATGCATATACTTATAATTTTAATTATATTATCTATCGGCAAAGGTAATTTAATTTTTATTTTATTAAAGTGTTTTGAAAGAAGGTTGAGACATTTCTTGGTAGGGATATTGGTGTATAAAGATTCTATATCGAGACTATTCATGGTTTTATTTTTCATATCTATGTTTTTTATCTTATTAAGAAGGTCGCCAGAGTTTCTTATATGGGAATTGCTAATTGTGCCCAATAATGGCGTTAGGAGTTTTGTGATCGCTCGTGCTATCTTATGGGTGGCACTGCCAATGCCAGAGATGATTGGGCGTATTGGATTATTATTTTTATGTGTTTTGGGTAAACCATATAAGGTCGGGATTTTAGGATGGTATTCTATATAGGTAGTCCATATTTTATCATTATGTATTAATTTCTTGTAAGATTTGTTAAATTTGTCAATTTCTTTATGTATTATTTCGGAGGTAGTTTTTTCATATGTGTGTTTATCTTGTAATAGTTGAAGTATTTTATTTTTGTATTCAGTTGTTTCCATTATTACAATCCCCCCACCTTTGTCAGCAGGTGAGACGATAATATTATGGTCGTTAGCCATGTGTGATAATGCATTTATGTATCGTTTTGGTAGGGTAATATCCCTGGTTTGGGCGGTGTTCCAAAATAGAGAATATCACTGATAAATTAAACAAGATTGAACCCACTATTAATTATACGTATGAAAGAGAAAATAACAACTCCATACCTTTTCTGGACATCAACATCATAAATAACAATGATCATCTAAGTTTTAAAGTCCATCGGAAAGTCACGAATAAAAATGATTACATACACTTTTACTCTCATCACGATGATAAAGTAAAAAGAGGTATTCTAATAGGATTTTTTCTTAGGGCCCTGAGAATATGTAGTGAAGAATACATCGTGGAAGAATTTGAGTATATCGAACGTACATTCATGAACTTGCAATACCCTCAACATTTTTTGGCAAATACAAAAAGAAAAGCACTAAAAATTTACCGAAACCGAGAACATTCCTTAAATAGCCAGATACACAACAGACAATTAACATTACCAACTAATAAAAACAACGACACAATATATAAGAACCTAAATAAGACAGGCATTCAAATAACAAAACTAAACTCTTTAACAATTAGGGATCTAACACGTAAAATTATAACTAACACCAACATTAATACCAAAGCCGGAATATATTCCATACCCTGCCTTGATTGTGGAAAAATATACGTAGGAGAAACTCAACGTAATTTAAATAAAAGAATATATGAACACAAAAGAGATGTAAAAAACAACAATACACTCAACGCCATATTTTGTCACATCATGGAAAACGACCACCATTTTGATTTTAACAAAGCAACTTTCCTTAAACACATACATAACAGATCCACACGACGTTTAATTGAGTCAGCTATAATCTCCCATTCCAGCAAAATAATTAAGCAAAGAAAAGGTTTTTTCCACGTTGCTCCCTTTCTGTCGAAAATAATTATCAAAGAAAACAACTTAGACACCGGTTAAACGCGAAAAAAAAAAAAAAAAAAAAAAAAAAAAAATTCGTAATTTCACTTAATTTTATTTTTATTTTACTTATTTACTGTATTTTATCATTATCTATTTTTAGACTCCATTTTATCACCTCCTATTCTTATTTTTAGATACCATCTTTTAAGTTACTGCGCTATTTTATCCCAATTCCATTATTTCTAATTTAAAAAAAAAAAAAAAAAAAAAAAAAAACGATTCTTTCGTAATCTCGTGTCATTTTATTTATTTAATCTATCACCGCTATATTTCCAAACACAATTTTTAATCTCTACGATATTTTATCTTTTAGACGTAATCCACTACACTAGTTTACTCTAATTAGTTCTTCTCTCATAAAATGTATATACATGTATATATGACATCTAATTTACATAAGGAAAACACGCTGCTCTCCCCCATCATTATATATAGCCCCAATCCTCCGACTCTCTCGTCAATGACCATCCCTCTTGAAGAAGCCCGCATAAATCGGGCGAAACGTTGAGTATCCAGGTCCTTCCACCTCCATTTTATTTCATATCGTCGGATTTAATCCAGCTCAACAATCATACTGTCGGAATGGAAGGACAACTTTACAAAAGAAAGCTGCGTAAATATACTAACACACTGATCGCAGCTCACTCCAACACAAACAGGAGTTCTTTCTTACAACGATGCATTGACGAGAAGGTCATTCCCAAATGTACCAATAAGATCTTCCAATCCTCCCACCATATTTTCCCTGAGCACATTGAGCAGTATCTAAGCACATCAGCACAAACTCTTAGAAACAAAGCAACTTATTTACGAACTATTGCCAAATCACTAGCAGACGATCTACACATGAACCACTCTATTTCTAGGAATACAACCTCTAAAATTAAACGACGGATTATATCTTTCAACTCTACCCACAACAGAAAACTTAACAAAAAACTATCCAATCTAATCTCCAACAGCAAATGGGGTTCTATTGGACGACCAAAACTCATACAAAATCTTACAAACCGGCCACTATCAAACACCGAGACAGAAGCCCTCAGCCTTGGTTTAAAATTTGCAACGGGAATCTATCCAAAGATAACAACCAACACAATCGCTCGAAACTATAAACACGAAGATACCGACTTTATGAAAGGTTTCATCCAGGGTATAATATCCACGACCACCGCCCAAACCAGGGATATTACCCTACCAAAACGATACATAAAT
Organism: Euprymna scolopes; assembly: GCF_053919585.1. Taxonomy (NCBI): domain Eukaryota; kingdom Metazoa; phylum Mollusca; class Cephalopoda; order Sepiida; family Sepiolidae; genus Euprymna; species Euprymna scolopes. The sequence continues at coordinate 98,428,938 of NC_136527.1, read as the reverse complement.
GCATTATCACACATGGCTAACGACCATAATATTATCGTCTCACTTGCTGACAAAGGTGGGGGGATTGTAATAATGGAAACAACTGAATACAAAAATAAAATACTTCAACTATTACAAGATAAACACACATATGAAAAAACTACCTCCGAAATAATACATAAAGAAATTGACAAATTTAACAAATCTTACAAGAAATTAATACATAATGATAAAATATGGACTACCTATATAGAATACCATCCTAAAATCCCGACCTTATATGGTTTACCCAAAACACATAAAAATAATAATCCAATACGCCCAATCATCTCTGGCATTGGCAGTGCCACCCATAAGATAGCACGAGCGATCACAAAACTCCTAACGCCATTATTGGGCACAATTAGCAATTCCCATATAAGAAACTCTGGCGACCTTCTTAATAAGATAAAAAACATAGATATGAAAAATAAAACCATGAATAGTCTCGATATAGAATCTTTATACACCAATATCCCTACCAAGAAATGTCTCAACCTTCTTTCAAAACACTTTAATAAAATAAAAATTAAATTACCTTTGCCGATAGATAATATAATTAAAATTATAAGTATATGCATTGACATGACATATTTCACATTCGATGGACTCTGCTATAAACAAAAATTTGGACTGCCCATGGGTAACCCTCTAAGTGGGGTTTTGGCATGTCTATTTTTAGAATTCATCGAAACCGGACCCATGAAATATAAATTGCCCAAGGGTACCTCCTACTATAGATATATTGATGATATTTTAATTTTTCTCCCTATATCTTCCAAAATAGAGAATATCACTGATAAATTAAACAAGATTGAACCCACTATTAACTATACGTATGAAAGAGAAAATAACAACTCCATACCTTTTCTGGACATCAACATCATAAATAACAATGATCATCTAAGTTTTAAAGTCCATCGGAAAGTCACGAATAAAAATGATTACATACACTTTTACTCTCATCACGATGATAAAGTAAAAAGAGGTATTCTAATAGGATTTTTTCTTAGGGCCCTGAGAATATGTAGTGAAGAATACATCGTGGAAGAATTTGAGTATATCGAACGTACATTCATGAACTTGCAATACCCTCAACATTTTTTGGCAAATACAAAAAGAAAAGCACTAAAAATTTACCGAAACCGAGAACATTCCTTAAATAGCCAGATACACAACAGACAATTAACATTACCAACTAATAAAAACAACGACACAATATATAAGAACCTAAATAAGACAGGCATTCAAATAACAAAACTAAACTCTTTAACAATTAGGGATCTAACACGTAAAATTATAACTAACACCAACATTAATACCAAAGCCGGAATATATTCCATACCCTGCCTTGATTGTGGAAAAATATACGTAGGAGAAACTCAACGTAATTTAAATAAAAGAATATATGAACACAAAAGAGATGTAAAAAACAACAATACACTCAACGCCATATTTTGTCACATCATGGAAAACGACCACCATTTTGATTTTAACAAAGCAACTTTCCTTAAACACATACATAACAGATCCACACGACGTTTAATTGAGTCAGCTATAATCTCCCATTCCAGCAAAATAATTAAGCAAAGAAAAGGTTTTTTCCACGTTGCTCTCTTTCTGTCGAAAATAATTATCAAAGAAAACAACTTAGACACCGGTTAAACGCGAAAAAAAAAAAAAAAAAAAAAAAAATTCGTAATTTCACTTAATTTTATTTTTATTTTACTTATTTACTGTATTTTATCATTATCTATTTTTAGACTCCATTTTATCACCTCCTATTCTTATTTTTAGATACCATCTTTTAAGTTACTGCGCTATTTTATCCCAATTCCATTATTTCTAATTTAAAAAAAAAAAAAAAAAAAAAAAAAAACGATTCTTTCGTAATCTCGTGTCATTTTATTTATTTAATCTATCACCGCTATATTTCCAAACACAATTTTTAATCTCTACGATATTTTATCTTTTAGACGTAATCCACTACACTAGTTTACTCTAATTAGTTCTTCTCTCATAAAATGTATATACATGTATATATGACATCTAATTTACATAAGGAAAACACGCTGCTCTCCCCCATCATTATATATAGCCCCAATCCTCCGACTCTCTCGTCAATGACCATCCCTCTTGAAGAAGCCCGCATAAATCGGGCGAAACGTTGAGTATCCAGGTCCTTCCACCTCCATTTTATTTCATATATATATATATATATATATATACACACATACACACACACACTATCAAAAGTACCCGTCGTTGACTGGGTTCAAAAACAGCCTACAGAAAATGGACTGATTTATGATAGGTTATGAAAAAGGAAGGGTTGTAAATTTGGGTTGAATTTGGGGGTATCAAAACCAAAGCAAAATATGTTGAAAGTAAAAATAAAATAGATAAATCCCATAATTTATTATACCATACCTGTTAACACTGAAACACTTAGCACAATATTCTGTGGATCTATATTAAAAAAACCTTGTTAAACTTTGTGACATATTTCCATTCTATGGAGGTCAGGCGCCAACGAACACCCCATAATCTTATTATACCATATTTCTTCAAACTGAAACATAATTATCAAAGTATACTTACGCAGATAGATATAAAAAGTCTTTATTAAAGTTTGTGCCTATTTCCATTCTATGGAGGCCAGGCGCGAACGCAGACCCCACAATTTTATTATACCAATCCTATTTAAGTTAAAACATACTTATCAAAGTATTATTATCTATATCAAAAACACTTGTAAATGTTTTTTTTTTAATTAAATTTTTTTTATTCCCATACTTTGTGGACCAGGCGCGAACGCAGACCCCCCACAATTTTAATGAACCACCTTTCTGCCAGATCAAACATACCCATTCCTGTGTCTCGATACATCTATCAGTATATGTAATCAGTTTTTTAAAATAGTCAACTATATAGGAGCCTATTCGTGACCAGACACACACACAGAGACATTCAGCTTTATATTATACTAGTGAGGGGTACTCGGCGTTGCCTGGGTGTTTGTAGGTGTGTGTGAAAAATAACAGGTGCCCCTGAAAAAAAGGAAGTGTTGACGACGTGCAATTGCAAAATAGTAAAGTGTGAAAAAAAACAGGTGCGCGTTTTTGATTGACGTGACGGCGATAGGTATTCAGCAGTTAGCATTTTGTGCGGGACAGTTTTTAATGAGGTCAATAAATCGGTTTGTTTGTTTTTAAAAACTCGAGCTACCGTCTGATATGACGAAGTCGACATTGACCAAACCACTGGCTCTGGGCCTGTGGGTATTTATTTACTCCCCCACGGAGCAAATTAGGCACAAGGTCAATTTTTAATGTGAGGAGTGAAGGGAGGAGGAAGGGAAAAAGGGGACCAGCTCCCGAAAGGTGGGAAATGGGAGCTGGTTAAAGGTCAGGTATGTGGGGTTGCCCCCACATCTGGTCTTTGCTTGCAGTAACTGTCGGAGCAGATACTACACTTTGATCTTATCGCCCGGGCCCCGGAGGGCGCGCAGCCAGTGGCTCTGATTAGAGTAGTTTCGCTTTTTTTTTTATACCGAAAACCGAATGTAACGTGTGCCGATGCGGGAAATGTCGAATAATTAATGTTTGAAAGTCAATAAAATTAAATAGACAGACAAGCTCCGTGGTTAAGTGTGAGATATTACAATTTATAGATGCTATAAAAAGTTTTAAGAAGTTGTGAACCGAGCGAGCGCTTCTTTGAAAGAAGCCTTTTGTGGACATTGAGGAAAAGCGTACATACATACATACATACATTTTCGCTTTTGTGTATATATATATATATATATATATATATATATATTGGGGAGTTTGTTTATACAGATTCGGAAAAGTTCTCAAAAAACAAAAATATAACAAATAAATTTTTATTTTTTTTTTATTTAAAGTAATTTTTTTTATTTTTTTTAAGTAACATTGAAGGATGCCGACGAACAAGAAAAGATGGTCGTGATGTCTTTGAAGACACGATAATCACTTCAAAATAAGAAATAAAACAAAATAGTGTTAGAAACCCACCTGGGAAAGGGTCTACCACCATTTTCTTATTTTTTTATTTTCGTACTTTTCAAAAAATTTTTCAGCAGATTATCCAATTACTCGGCGGACGTTTAGGAAATTGCCCCCCCCCCCATTCCACAATTTACACTTTTTTTTACACGTTAATCTCATCGATTACAAACTTAACTTTCAGATTAAAAAAGGTTGAATAAACATTTTTTAATGACTTATCGGCGGGGATCAGTTTTCAATTATAAACTTCTAATAAATTGAACATCCACTTTGTGGCCATCTCTTACGTGACCGGTGAATATTCCCGTCTAAAAATGAGATTACAGGTAAATTCCTGTGGTTGAGGAACCGGCTGATGGTCTACACAGGTTGCATTATGGTGGCTATGCCTAGCACCTCACCCTAGATCTGAAACTACAAAATAAAATGAAATCACAGCTCAATCCAAAAAAAACCGTTCAAACCAGATACACATGCAAACAATTCGCTTCCTCCCTTGATGGCTTGCATTTACAAATATCCGAAGACTTAGACGATGTAGAATCATTTCTTCTAGCAAACTCCTCGGATATCTTAGTACTAACATAAAAGCTAAGTACGTCCAAGGATAGAATACTGTTGCCATATCTGGGCAGGAGCTGCTAAAAACAGCCTATCCTGCCTTGACAGAGTACAAAATAGACTTCGTGGCTTAGTGGGGGATGCCCTTTTCTCTTCCCTGCAACCTCTTTCCCACAGAAGAGACGTTGCGAGCCTATCCTTGTTTTATCGTTATTTCCATGGCAGATGCTCGTCTGAACTCCAATCCCTGGTCCCCCCTCGCCAATCTTTCACGAAAAACACCCGTCTAGCTGAATCCACTGTGAAAAATTTCCCCCACTCTATATCTGTGCCTAAATCGAAACGCGGATTCCATGAACAAAGCTTCTTTCTTAGAACTGCACGCCTGTGGAACTCTGTTCCGTCTGCCTGCTTCCCTTCAGACTACAACTGGGATGTCTTCAAGTCCAATGTTAACAAATTCCTAATGAGCCGCCCCCTTAAGTAAACACTTCATCAAAGCTCCACACTAAGGTAATGTACTTGCAATAACCCTTATCCCTGAGTGGCTTCGGGGCCTTGATAAGTGGTGATCACTGTGTAAAAAAAAAAAAAGTAAAACTACTTGCATTCCTCCATCCCATCTAACATCTTTAACATGTCTGGTTATCTTCCACACATGCACAGACTTTTTTTTTTTTATTACATTTTCACCCCAAACAAGGCAAATTGCCACTTTGGTGTACGGGGCTACTATCAGGGGCAACAACTATTGGGGTACTATGTAGGGATGTGGGCAGCAAGATGTCGGTTCACGTTACACTTGAACTTCTGCATGTCAGTACTGTTGGGGAAGCAGGGACCCGGAATGGAATTCCAAAGTCTAGCGGTTCTGGGGAAGAAACTATTGAAGTAGAAAGATCTTTTACATCTAGGGATCTCTACAGTGTGGGGGTGGGATTTAGCAGCCTGTTGGGTTTGTCGAGGGTGCTCACGTCATGGGGGTACAAGTGATTGCAGTTCATCAGAGCATTCACCATTAAAATACTTGTAGAACAGGCAGAGGGATGCAACATTTCGTCGATGGAACAGAGGCTGAAGCTTAGATGCATGTTCAGGGCCTATCAGGTTTGCGACTCTTTTGAACCTTGTCAAGGAGCGAGAGACTAGTAGCAGATGCACCAGCCCAAATGTGACAGCAATACTCCATACATGGGCGAATGGTGGCCTTATAGAGGTACAGGATACTTTCGGGTGTTAGTAGTTGTCTAGCATGGTAGACAGAGCCCACCTTTCTTGCAGCGGCCCTGGCAATGCCTTCAATGTAATTGTTCCAACTCATGTTTCCTGTGAATGTTAGGCCAAGGAGTTTGAAAGATGTACTCTCAAATAAAGAGTCCTTGGTCATTGCTATAGGTGGTAGAGGGGGTTTCTTGTAATTATTGAATGAAACTAGTTTAGTCTTGGCGGCACTGAACGTGACCAACCATTTTTGTCCCCATTCCACTACAGATTGGAGGTCTTCCTCTAGTGTTTCTGCCATTTCTTTAGAAATGTGTTCATTCGTCTTCCTGTCGTGCCTGCCATAGAGTGTAGTGTCATCAGCATATATACCCATCTCAGAGGCAATTTTGTCGGGAAGGTCATTTATGAATATCAGGAACAATGGAGTCTATATTCGTAACACCCTCCCCATGTCTAGGGAATCTAAACTAGAATCAGTGCTTTAAACAAACTTTACTTTCTTTATCACTCTCCATCAACCCAGGACTGCACTGTAACGAATCATCTGGCAGCATATATGTAGCACTCTCCCTTGACACTAGCACCAAAATACATGTATTTGGCGACTTTAACAACCACCACAGAAATTGGCTTGGCTTCTCTAACTACACTGACACAGCTAGTAGCATCATCCATAACTTTGCTATATCCTATTCCTGGACACAGACAGTAACATTCCCGACCCGTCTCTCAGATCGTTAGGACCAGCAAGCCTCACTTCTGGATCTATTTCTGACAACAGTTCCTGAGGATTGTGTAACAAATGCCCATTGCCCACTCGGGAATGCTGATCAGGCTGTGATAATGATAGACATCACTCTAAACTCTCGATCCCAAGTTGAAGAGCCATAGCTCAAAACGACATGGTACTACAATAAGGCTGACTGGGATGCCATTAGAGATCACATCAGAGACGCCCCATTGGGAAATATCTTTTCCTGTCAAGCAGAACAGCGTGCAAATGAGACTACTGAATGGTTCAAAGCACATGTTCGTACACGGAAGTTTTATAGCAAACCCCATTCTCCCCATTGGTTTACTTCTACTTGTGCAGCTAACATTGCTCAGAGGCAACATGGATACCGTAAATTTATCCAGCATAAGTCCTGTACAAACAGACAAAAGTATATAGAAGCTAGAAGTAATTATTAGCAAGAAGTAGCAACAGCTAAGAGTGAATATACTGAAACCACCAGGAAATGCATTGAAGCACAGAAATTAGGAACTCATGATTTCTGGAAAATCTACAGTAGTGTAGTAAATAATTGGCAATCAATAATTCCCCCACTATCCAACAATCATGATGTTTGCACAGCAACTGAGAAGGCTAACATGCTTGCCCGTCAGTTTGCCTCAAACTTTACCTTAGACTCAGCAAACCATTCCCTCCCTGATTTTCCTCTGCGAACAGAAATTACCCTAGATCTGAAAATACCCCTTCTCAAGTACATGATATAAAAACCTAGAACCCCTTCTTTCAACGTAGACCCCTACTACCATGTTTCCTTCTCCAGCATCAGGGGTCTACGTTCCAACCTTCTAGAGGTTGAAACCCAATTACAGGAGACGACACCGGACATATTCTTTCTAAGTGAAACTGGAATAGAGCTGACCACTTCCCTAGATGAGTTCATAATTAACGGATACTCAAATTTAACATCTAAATCTGAACCCCAAGATCGCCATGGGCATGGAATATGTGCCTACATTAAAGATGGCTTCCCGTGTGGCAGGGATATCTCTAGAGAAGATCCTAATTTACCTTATATGTGCTTCCGGGTTGCACTTGCTTACACCACTGCATTTATATTTGCCCTCTATCGGCCCCACAACAGCGGAGTTACTATCTTTAAGAGCATATCTGAGAAAATAGACCATATCCTGTCTGCACATCCCTCGGCTAACATCCACATCTGTGGTGACTTCAATGTCCATAACGTGGAATGGCTGACCCACTCAAATAAGACGGACGATGAGGGGAGGTTCTGTCATGATTTTTGCCATTGCTTATGACCTCACTCAGATTGTTCACGAGCCCACCCGTGTGCCAGATACTACAGGTCAATATGCAAGCCTCCTAGACCTTTTTCTCTCAACTTCCCCTGAGCTATGTTCATGTTCCGTTCTATCTCCTCTAGGATCCTCCGACCACTCCGCCGTATCAGTTAAGATAAAAATGAAATGTAATAAGTCCCCAGGGTTAGTTCTTCACCGTACTGTATACGATACTCCATGGCTGACTGGGATAGCTTCCGTACATTTATATCTGATCTACCTCTGCATTCCATGTTTAAAAAGGATGTGTCCTCTATAGTATCAGACCTGACTGAATAGTTAATTGTAGGCATAGACCGATTCATACCATCTAAAAAAATTCCAACAAAAACCTAACAGCCAGCCATGGTTCTCCCTTGAATGTGCTGCTGCCATCGTGCACAGAAATCACTTTTTCCATAGCTACCAACATAATAGATGCACTGAAATTAAAGCTGCTTTCAGGAACGCCAGCAACCACTGTAAAAGAGTAATAAAAAATGCAAGAGAGCTATATACTCAGTCTGTCAAATCCAAAGTAGCTGAGCAGCGGTTTGGTTCCCACCAGTTTTGGCAAATAACAAATAGGATCCTGAACAGAAGTGTGCGTTCTATCCCAACCATTATCAACGGACCAGAGGTCATCTCCTCAGCTTCAGACAAGGCCAAACTATTTGCCAAGAACTTTGCAGCTAATTCTACCCTATGCGACAAAGGCCACCAACTCCCCATATTTCCTCCTATAACACAGAACACGCTAGGTAACATACAAATATCTGTGCATGAGGTCACTAAGTTAATTAAGAATCTTGATTCCTGTAAAGCAACTGGCCCTGATGGTATTCCAATTATAGTGTTAAAAAAGCTTCAACCAGAAATTGCCCCCATACTTATGAAACTGCTTAAACCTTGCCTTAAGGAGAAGTGCTTTCCAACACCCTGGAAAACTCATCAGTATGCCCTGTATTTAAGAACTAAGGTGATAAGTCATCTCCCTCTCAGTACAGACCAATAAGTCTCCTGTATGTTATGAGTAAGTTGCTGGAATCCATATTAAATAGAGAAATAGTCAACCACCTCAGCAGGAATAACCTTCTTAGTGACACACAATATGGTTTCCGCTCTGCAAGATCTACCGCAGATGTGCTGACGGTTATATCCCACAGGATTAGTGAATCTCTTGACAAAGGCTTCCTTTCCAGGGCAATTGCTCTTGACATATCAAAGGCCTTCGACAAGGTATGGCCTAAAGGCCTACTTCACAAGATCTCAAGCTACGGTATAACTAGAAATATTCTCTCTATTATTAAATCATTTCTCTCTGATAGGCTCATAAAGAGTAGTGGTTGATGGACAAAAATCAGAGGCCTGCAGTATTAATGCTGGAGTCCCTCAAGAGTCCATCCTGGGCCCAACTCTCTTCCTAATCTACATCAATGATCTCCTAAAACACATACTTAAATAATTCGTTGACATCTATGCTGATGACACGACCATCTGCAGCAACACATCAAAGGCTGTAAATGACAAAGTTCTGTCTGATTCTCTCTCCTCTGATCTCGAACGAGTGGTTAAGTGCAGGAAGACGTGGCTGGTTACGTTTAATGCATCTAAAACCAAACTCCTATCTTTACATCATCAACGCTCTGATCCCCATCTGGCATCAATTGAAATGGGTGGCTCTCGTCTAGGAGAAGCCCCATATTTTGACAAGCTCCTGGGCTTGACCTTTACTCCTGATCTGAAATGGAACACTTACGACAAGTCTGTTGCCAAGGTCACTGGAAAGATGGTGGGATCCTTCTACCGCTGCAGAAGATATGTCACTACTGATGCAATTCTCTATCTATATAAAAGTCAAGTATGTCCAAGGATGGAATACTGTTGCCATATCTGGGCAGGAGCTGCTAAAAACAGCCTATCCTGCCTTGACAGAGTACAAAATAGACTTTGTGGCTTAGTGGGGGATGCCCTTTTCTCTTCCCTGCAACCTCTCTCCCACAGAAGAGATGTTTCGAGCCTATCTTTGTTTTATCGTTATTTCCATGGCATGTGCTCGTCTGAACTCCAGTCTCTGGTCCCCTCTCGCCAATCTTTTACAAAAAACACCCGTCTAGCTGAATCCATTGTCAAAAACTTTCCCCACTCTTTATCTATGCCTAAATCAAAACGTAGATTCCATGAACAAAGCTTCTTTCTTAGAACTGCACGCCTGTGGAACTCTGTTCCGTCTGCTTGCTTCCCTCCTGACTACAACCTGGATGTCTTCAAGTCCAACATAAACAAATTCCTGATGAATCGCCCCCTTAAGTAGACACTTTAAATAGCCACACTAACGTACTGTACTTACAATAACCCTTATCCCTGAGTGGCTTCCGGGCTTTGATAAGTGGTGACCACCTTGTAAAAAAAAAAAAAAAAAAAAAAAAAGTTGGGGCATTGCTCAAAACGACAAGGTACTACAATAAGGCTGACTGGGATGCCATTAGAGATCACAACAGAACCCCTGGGGAAATATTTTTTCCTTTCAAGCAGAACAGCGTGCAAATGAGACTACTGAATGGTTCAAAGCACATGTTCCTACACGGAAGTTCTATAGCAAACCCCCATTCTCCCCAATGGTTTACTTCTACTTGTGCAGCTACCATTGCTCAAAGGCAACATGCATACCGTAAATTTATCCAGCATAAGTCCTGTACAAACAGACAAAAGTATATAGAAGCTAGAAGTAATTATTAGCAAGAAGTAGCAACAGCTAAGAGTGAATATACTGAAACCACCAGGAAACACATTGAAGCGCAGAAATTAGGAACTCATGATTTCTGGAAAATCTACAATAGTGTAGTAAATAATGGGCAATCAACAATACCCCCACTATCCAACAATCATGATGTTTGCACAGCAACTGAGAAGGCTAACATGCTTGCCTGTCAGTTTGCCTCAAACTTTACCTTGGACTCAGCAAACCATTCCCTCTCTGATTTTCCTCTGCGAACAGAAATCACCCCTTCTCAAGTACATGATATAAAAACCTAGACACCTCAAAAGGATGTGGACTTGATCTCATTCTGGCTGTGCTATTAAAAAAAAGAAAATCTCCACTGAGGTTGCTCCAGTTCTCTCTAAACTCTTTAACAAACGCCTTAACAAATCTTGCTTTAGTGGCTGCTGGAAAACTACTTCTGTTGTACCAGTTTACAAAAACTCTGGCGAAAGAACTGACCCATTAAATTATCGTCCAATTAGCCTCCTCCCTCTTTTCGCCAAAATATTTGAGTCCTTAATTAATCAAGCTCTAGCCCACCACCTTATAATAGAAAACTGATCCCCGACGATAAAAGTTATACATTTTTTTTTTTTCAATTTTGTTTTTAGTTTGAAAATTAAGTCTGATGAGGTTTACGTGAAACTAGAAAGAAAAAAAAAGTAAATTGTAGAATTTAGAGGTGGGAGTCGATCTTTTATACGGCCACTATACACACTAAGGTACTTGTACAGTTTAATCAAGACATTAAAAAAAAATGAAAATATTGAAGAAAAAAAAAATTTAAAAAAGGTTATATTGTACGTATCCCTTATGGAACGAAGTTCTCAAAAAAAAAAAAAATTTCACTTCATTTGATAAATTTGTTGTTTTTTTTTTTGTTTTTTTTTTACAGCGACAAAACAATTTGTTATGATACCGAGCAAAAGGTTTGATTTTTAGGAAGAAAAGCTAGAATTAAAGATGGGGAGGGGGTGTCGGCGCTTTAAGTTAGTTATCTTCTCGTGGTGTGTTAAAAAAATTCAAAGAACGTTCAGTCATAAAAACGTGTTTTTCCGCTGTAAAAAAACCCCAAAAAAACTACTCGATCAAATTAAATGAAATTTTTTTGTTCGGAGATCTTCAGTCCAAAACGGATACGTACAATATAACCTTTTTTTTTTCGATATTTTTATTTTTTTAATGTCTTGATTAAACTGTACAATTGCCGAAACAAATCTGCCTGGTTAAACAAATTTTTTTTTAAAAAGTCAAAATTTAAATATTTGTAGGAGTGCTCAGTTTTTAATGCAACGTAAATCGATCACCCACTTTAGAACCACTTGATGTTTTTAGGCCAAATTTCGTGAATTTAGCCTTTTTTTCGGTAAAGGTGCAGCATCTTTCCATCAGGACTCTACATTGCGAGTGAAACAGTCACACTTGCGAGTGATTTTTCAAAATGGCGACTAGAAATAATGAAACGCTTGTCTTTTGGCGATTGTGTTTCTTTCACTGATAATCTTCCAAAGTTCACTACTGAGTGAAAAATATCTTTTTAACCTTTTTTTTTTTTTTTTTTTTTTTAATAAAACAAATTTAAATTATTTAAACAATAAAAGTTTAATAGATCAATATACTCTTTTTTTTTTTTTTAACGAAGGCTGTTAAAAAAAAATAAATAAAATAACACCTGAAGAATTTAGAATGCTTGTACGTTCAAGTATCAAGAAAAAATTTGTTGGATATTTAGAATTGCACTTATTTATAAAAAAAAAAAAAAAAAAAAAAATCTTTGATGTACATACTCGTCACAGAACGAACATGTCATATTCCAAAAATCATGTGGGTTTGGCTAGTAACTTTTCTATTTGGCTAGTAAACGAAAATATTTAGTTGTCAAAGGTCAACTAAAGATAAATTTGTCCGTAGAGCCGTGTCCATCCCCCAAAAATCCTTTAAAATCACCACTCCACTAGGTTTTCGGGAGTGCTGAAAACGAAAATAACGTTTAAAATTCCAGGAAACAAACAGTTTCCAAGATATGAAGAAATTATAGTTTCAAAATAGGGTGGGATCACTTTTCTATATTAACTTAACATAAAATGAGCACCCATTTTATGGCTAATATTTTTAGGAAGGGGGGTCGGGTGTGCTGAAAACGAATATCGCATTTAAAATTTCTGCAAATCAGTAGTTTTCCAGATATCAAGCAATGTAAGTCTTTGTTATAAGTGGTGGCCATTGTTGTTGTACATGGCAAAAATATGTGCTTGCTTGTATATCTTTTATTTATTTATTTATTTTTTTTTTTTAAGCAGTTTGGCCTTTTCTGAAATTTGGCCTTAAATTTGCCCTTGTCGTGAAGTCCCCCCCTCTTTAAATTGCACAATTTTCACTTTTTTTTTTTTTTTTCTGTTATTATCATCGATTACAGACTTAAGTTTCAGATTATTAAAAAAAAAAAAAAAAAAAAAAAAAATTGAAAAAAAAAAAATGTTTTTTTCATAACTTTTCACGTAGGGGTTCAGTTTTCGATTATAACGTTGTACTAAATTAAACACGAACTCTGTGACCACCATGAAAACAAAAATGGCAACTCTTTGGTGTGACCGGAAGGTAGGAGGTTAGAACTGAGGAGATAAAAATAAAAATAAAAAAGATTTCTTTACTCCCTCTCCCATCTATGTATCTACTCCCCCCTCTCTCTCTCTCATCTATGTATGTAGCTATCTATTCATCATGGTCACAAAGTTCGTGTTCAATTTATTACAACGTTATAATTGAAAACTGAACCCACACCTGAAAAGTTATAAATTTTTTTTTTCAATTTTTTTTTTTTATATAATCTGTAATCGATGATATTAACAGGTTAAAAAAAAAAAAAAATGAAAATTGTGGAATGTAGAGGGGGGGGCGTTCTCGCTAACGTTCGCCTCTTCAAGTACTTACACGATTAAAGTTTTATTTTTTATTTTTTAATAATTCAGTAATATTCAGATATTTTCGAACCTATAATTTGGAAGCTACCACTGTAATTTATTAGAATTTAAAAAAAAAAATTTTTTTTTAAACAGTTGAAATCATTTTGTTTTGTTTTTTTTTATCTGAAAACTCCATTTATCGACTACAAAATTTCGTTCCAATTCTGTAGAAGCCCCGATTTTTTTTCTTTTTTGCCCTTTGTTTTGATTGTATATAGATTGACACAGTACACGTTCATTAGACCCTAATTAATTGAAGGGTGCTTACACTTGTATAACTGTGCTATTTAGGCAGTAGGCACTTGTACAGTTTAATAAAGACATTAAAAAATGAAAATGTCGAGAGAAAAAAAAAAGTTATATTGAACGTATCCGTTTTGGACTGAAGATCTCCGGAAAAAAAAAATCACTTAATTTGATCGAGTAGTGTTTTTTTTTTTTTTTTTTTTTTTTTTTTTTACAGCAGAAAGTGCGTTTTTATGACAGCACGTTCAAGATAGACATCTTGGAATCTTTTGAACACGCCACGGGGAGATAACTCAATGTAAAGCGCCGACACTCGGTATTATTATACAAACACCGTGACAGCGAATTAGTAAAATCTTTTACGTAGTATTCTGTTACGTTTCGGTGTGCTGAACACGAATCTGAAAACTGGGTTAGGGTTAGGGTACATTTTTTTCTACTAATTCGCTGTCACGGTATTTGTATAAATTTACCGTTTTTTTTTTTCCTTGAGAAAAATAGAAAATAAGAAATAAAAAACTATGATGAAATTAAGTGAAAAAAAATTTTTTTTTTTCGGAGAACTTCATTCCATAACGGATACGTACAATATAACCTTTTCGATATTTTCATTTTTTAAATGTCTTGATTAAACTGTACAATTTTGTATTGTTTTACTGTGCTATTTATTCAAAATAGTATTTATCAAGTTAAATACAAGTATCACGATATCTCTTATTAAATTGTTTGGTGGAAGTACAGAATACTTCCAAAACAACCTTTCCCCCACATGTTAAGAATGGCTTTCTAAATAACTTTTTATCAGCACGGTAACAGATGTACAAGTTTTTTAAAAAATAACAAATGTTCGAAAATAAACATTTGAAGAAAAAAGCTTACGAATATTTTTGGAACAACTCGTTCATTTCGGTAAATGTTCACTTCCTGCCTTAATAATCACCTTTAAAATAACTTTTATAGGCTTTCCTTGCGTTATCACTGAAAAAAAACTAGACAAAATACTGTTAGAAACTCGCTCAGTATATGTTACCGTGACATAGACTGACATATATTCGGTGGGTTTTTAGCAGTATTTTCTCTAGTTTTTTATTTATTTATAACTCCTTTTCCCAAACTTACCGTGTTAAGAGAGAGTCGGGCGACATTTTTAATTTCCCAATACATTGGTAAACACTGTTTTTTTGGAGCTGAATAAACATGTTACATTAAATAAAAACACTAAAAACATATCCAGTTAGGTAACTCATCTTGCCGGTACTAATGCAGAGAGTGATCCGCCGCGCTATTTTTTAAATCGTATTTCCACGTTTAAGTTTTTTTTTTTTTTATTTATTCAATTGTAAGGTTAAAGTACAGAATAGGTACAAAACACCCTCCCCTCCTCATGTTAAGAATGGCTTTTTTAAATAATAACGTTATTATTTCAGCACGGATCACTCTCTGCATGAGTACGAATAAAGACACTAAAATCATATCCAGTTTGGTAGAAAAGTAACTTGCCTTTGGTAACATTTATTTGTTATATATTTGTTTTTTGACAACTTTTTCGAATCTATGTGTACAGTAATACAAAACCGAGTCGCCAACCTGATAGGTCCTGAACTGTCATCAAAGCTTCAGCCTCTGTCCCATCGACGAAATGTGGCATCCTCTGCCTGTTTTACAAGTATTTTAATGGTGAATCCTCCGTTCGATGACAAACCCAGCAAGCAGCAAAGTCCCACCCCTTCCCTTCACAGTTAGAGATCCCCAGATACCAGAAAGCCTTCTCCTCTAATAGTTCCTTCCTTCGAACTGCTAGACTTTGAAATAACCTTCCGGCTTCCTGCTTCCGACTGTACTGACATGCAGAAGTTCAAGAGTAATGTGAAACAGACATCTTGCTGCTCAACTCCCTACATAGTATCTCTGCAATTATGTCCCAAATGATAGCCCCTGGATTTGTATTGCTATACACAGATTCGAAAAAAATTATCAAAAAATACAACAACAACAAAAATGTTATCAAAGACAAGATAAGTTACTTTTTTTACCTAACTGGATAATATTTTAGTGTTTTTATTTAATGTAACATGTTTGTTCAGCTCGAAAAACATACAATGTTTACCGATGTGTTGGAAAATTGCAAATGGCGGGGGGCAGTCTCTGGTGAACACGGTAAGTTTGGGAAAATGGGTTAAAACTACAAAACTAAATAAAAATACTGTTAGAAACTCGCTCAATATATGTTACTGTAACATAGGCCGACATATATCCGGTGAGTTTTTAACAGTATTTTTGTGTATTTTTTTTTTTTTTTTTTTTTTTTTTAGTTTTAACTCATTTTCCCCAAAACTTAGTGAACCAAACCACTGAACCGAACCACTACCCCCCGCTATTTGCAATTTTCCAATAAATCGGTAATATTGTAAGTTTTTTTGAGTTGAATAAACAGTACATTAGATAAAAACACTAAAAAAAATTATCCAGTTAGGTAGAAAAGTAACTTATCTTGCCTTTGGTAACATTCATTTGTTATATATTTGTTTTTTTGGACAACTTTTTCGAATCTATGTGTATAGTAATACAAACCCTAGCCCTAACCTTTCATCAAAGTGGCACTGTGCCTTGTCTGGGGTGAAAATGCAAAAAAAGGTCTTCGTACTTACCCGTGTCCATTTTCATAAATCGAAGAACTGTCATCGTCACCGTTGTCTGTTACTGATAATAATTTCCTAGACGCAATTTCGCCTTTTTCCTTGGGTACACAAAAAGAAAAATCTTCGTCTTCATTTTTAAAACCGTTGGAATCGTTCTTCAGGTTGGTAAAATAACTCACAGGTGTGGAATTGAAGGGCCCTTCGTTATTATTCCGGTGCTCGGGAAAGTCCGGCGAGGGTAAGGTTAGAAGTAATTTAGGTACGAAAGCGTTCGCAGTCATAAAAAAAAAAAATGTAATTGTTTTATTTATTTATTTTTTATTTATTTATTTTTTTTAATTGAAAGATATTTTAAATATTTTTTTTTTATTATTATTTTATTATTACGAGATTCATAAAAAGTGAAAAAAAAAACCCTAAAAGTAAAGCATTCTTTTATATATATAAGCGCACCTTTTCAAAAAAAAAAAAAAAAAAAAAAAAGCACCTGTTTTTGATTGTTTTCGTAATGAAAACTTTACTGCACGCTAAAATGAATAAATGCCGAGAAGATACCGTGTTGAAATAACATTATTATTCAGAAACCTATTCTTAATATGAAAGAGGGGAGGTTTTGGAACTATTCTGTACTTTCACCTAACAATTTAATAAAAACGAAAGCACCGTAAAAACTTGAAAATAATTTTAAAAAAAATGAATTAATTTTTAAAAAATATATAGCACGGTACCTTCTCTGCGTAAGTACCAAATAAATAAAATGATTGGTGTATCTAATGTTATTTGCACATATAAAACAATTAAAACGTTTTGGGAGATCTAGTTTCTTTGTAGTTTTTTTTTTTTTAGAAAATGAATTAAAATAACGAAAACCTCTGAGAAAAAGGACGAAGAAAATGCGTGTTGACGAATTTTGTTTGGGGGGGGGGGGGGAGAAAAAAAACTTCAAACTCTCACAAATTATTGCGCTAAAAGTTTTTTTTTTTTTTTTTTAAGAAATAAAAAAATAAAAAAAATCTAAACTTTTTTTCTCCCGTTGGGGTCGGATTAAATTATGTGTTTGCGGATTGACACTAGTTTTTTAAAGCAAGTCACCTGTAAGCGTTGGTGAGTGAGTGACTGACATAAACGTAATTGTTGTTGTTTTTGTACTATAAGAATTAATGGTTGGTAACGTTGAAAGCTGGAATACCGTTTGCTTAGATACAAGAGAGAGAGAGAGAGAGAGAGAGAGAGAGAGAGAGAGAGGGAGGGGGTATATGCCGTTCACAACAGGTGCTATCTTCTTCCTTTCTTTTTTCATTTTTTTCTTTTCTTTCATTTTCCTTTTTCTTTTTCAAATTTTCTTTCTTTCTTTTTGCTTTTTATCTCTTTCCTTTCCCTTTTCGATGTTCTTATCTCCTTTTCAGTGTTTCTTTTTCCCATTCAATATTTCTTTCTTTCTTTTTCCCTTTTAATATTTCTTTCTTTCTTTTTCCCTTTTAATATTTCTTTCTTTCTCTTCCCCTTTCAATTTTTCTTTCTTTCTTTTTCCTTTTAATATTTCTTTCTTTCGTTTTCCCATTTAATATTTCTTTCTTTCTTTCTTCCTTTTTCCCTTTTAATATTTCTTTCTTTCTTTTTCCCATTCAATATTTTTTTCTTTCGTTTTCCCATTTAATATTTCTTTCTTTCTTTCTTTTTCCCTTTTAATATTTCTTTCTTTCGTTTTCTCTTTTAATATTTCTTCCTTTCTTTTTCATTTTTCATATTTCTTTCTTTCTTTTTCCCATTTAATATTTCTTTCTTTTTTTTCATTTTTAATATTTCTTTCTTTCTTTTTCCTTTTTAATATTTCTTTCTTTCTTTTTCCCATTTAATATTTCTTTCTTTCTTTTTACTTTTTAATATTTCTTTCTTTCTTTTTCCTTTTTAATATTTCTTTCTTTCTTTTTCCCATTTAATATTTCTTTCTGTCTTTTTACTTTTTAATATTTCTTTCTTTCTTTTTCCTTTTTAATATTTCTTTCTTTCTTTTTCCTTTTTAATATTTCTTTCTTTCTTTTTCCTTTTTAATATTTCTTTCTTTCTTTTTCCCATTCAATATTTTTTCTTTCTTTTTCCCTTTTAATATTTCTTTCTTTCTTTTTCCCTTTTAATATTTCTTTCTTTCTTTTTCCCATTTAATATTTCTTTCTGTCTTTTTACTTTTTAATATTTCTTTCTTTCTTTTTACTTTTTAATATTTCTTTCTTTCTTTTTACTTTTTAATATTTCTTTCTTTCTTTTTCCTTTTTAATATTTCTTTCTTTCTTTTTCCCATTTAATATTTCTTTCTGTCTTTTTACTTTTTAATATTTCTTTCTTTCTTTTTACTTTTTAATATTTCTTTCTTTCTTTTTCCTTTTTAATATTTCTTTCTTTCTTTTTCCTTTTTAATATTTCTTTCTTTCTTTTTCCCATTCAATATTTTTTCTTTCTTTTTCCCTTTTAATATTTCTTTCTTTCTTTTTCCCTTTTAATATTTCTTCCTTTCTTTTTCCGATTCAATATTTTTTCTTTCTTTTTCCCTTTTAATATTTGTTTCTTTCTTTTTCATTTTTAATATTTCTTTCTTTCTTTTCCCCATTCAATATTTCTTCCTTTCTTTTTCCCATTCAATATTTCTTTCTTTCTTTTTCCTTTTTAATATTTTTTCTTTCTTTTTCCCATTCAATATTTCTTTCTTTCTTTTTCCCCATTCAATTTTTCTTTCTTTCTTTTTCCTTTTAATATTTCTTTCTTTCGTTTTCCCATTTAATATTTCTTTCTTTCGTTTTCCCATTTAATATTTCTTTCTTTCTTTCTTCCTTTTTCCCTTTTAATATTTCTTTCTTTCTTTTTCCCATTCAATATTTTTTTCTTTCTTTTTCCCATTCAATATTTTTTCTTTCTTTTTCCCTTTTAATATTTCTTTCTTTCTTTTTCATTTTTAATATTTCTTTCTTTCTTTTTCCCATTCAATATTTCTTCCTTTCTTTTTCCCATTCAATATTTCTTTCTTTCTTTTTCATTTTTAATATTTCTTTCTTTTTCCTTTTTAATTTTTTTTTTTCCTTTTTAATATTTTTTCTTTCTTTTTCCCATTCAATATTTCTTTCTTTCTTTTTCCCCATTCAATTTTTCTTTCTTTCTTTTTCCTTATAATATTTCTTTCTTTCTTTTTCACATTCAATATTTCTTCTCTCTTTTTCCTTTTAATATTTCTTTCTTTTTTTCCCCATTCAATATTCTTTCTTTCTTTTTCCCATTTAATATTTCTTTCTTTTTTCATTTCAATATTTCTTTCTTTCTTTTTTCATTTCAATATTTCTTTCTTTCTTTTTCCCATTTAATATTTCTTTCTTTCTTTTTTCATTTCAATACTTCTTTCTTTCTTTTTTCCTTTCAATATTTCTTTCTTTTTCCCTTTCAATATTTCTTTCTTTCTTTTTCCCTTTCAATATTTCTTTCTTTCTTTTTCCCATTCAATATTCTCTCTTTCTTTCGTTTTCCCTTTTAATATTTCTTTCTTTTTCCCATTCAATTTTTCTTTCTTTCTTTTCCCCATTTTATATTTATTTTTTTATTTTTTTTATTGCATTTTTACCCCAAACAAGGCGCATTGCTACTTTGGTGTCGGGGGCTACTAGGCTACTATCAAGGGTAACAACTGCTGGGGCACTATGTTGGGATTTGAGCAGCAAGATGTCGGTTCACGTTACACTTGAACTTCTGCATGTCAGCAGGGACCTAGAATGGAATTCCAAAGTCTAGTGGTTCTGGAGAAGAAACTACTGGAGTAGAAAGATCTTTTACATCTAGGGATCTCTACTGTGTGGGGGTGGGATTTAGCTGCCTGTCGGGTTTGTCGAGGGTGTCTACATCGTGGGGGCACAAGTGTCTGCAGTTCGCCAGAGCATTCACCATTAAAATACTTGTAGAAAAGGCAGAGGGATGCAACGTTTCGTCGATGAGACAGAGGCTGAAGCTTAGATGCCAATTCAGGGCCTATCAGATTTGTGACTCTCTTTTGAACCTTGTCTAGGAGCGAGAGACTAGCAGCAGAAAAAAAAAAAAAAAAAAAAACTTACCTGCCACTCTAAATCCTAATGTAGATCTGTTTCTTGTAAATTAATAACCCCTGTCCCTTGAAGGCTAACAATCTGCTCCTTCCCACCAAACCGCCACTTAACTCCTACATTTCACACCGTTTTGTACTGGAATCTTTAACTTCCAACCTCTCACCCTCACATGCTAACTGCTTAGTCATCACTAAACGTCTATACAATTCTACCCTTTAGACATGCATTGGAGTTCATTCCTATTCCAGTTGGTATTTAACAGCCAAAGTATGTACTCGGAAGCGAAACACACCGCATTGCATTACACAACTATGTCTCCTCTTGATAGCTTTGCAACGCTAATACGAAACTGAACCAATGCTCCTTGCTATGCTAAATGTCCATAACTCTTACTTAAAAGCTGAAAACATCTTCTCCCAATAATAGAAACTCACTTTGTACCTTCAACTTTATTCGTACCTACTACAACCAGTCCATATATCTATTTACCAAATTACACATGACTCAAAACTTACTGTTTTATCCGTACTATATTGCACTCGCATCTCATGCCCTGCTGTCATCTAAAATATAGTTTGGGCACAACTCGTAGTTCAATTCTTAACACCTACTAACACTTTAATGTTATACTAGACCCAAGCTCACATGAATAAAAAAAAAATAAATAAATAAATAATGATAATAAAAAATGTATATATATAAAAGAGAAAGCCTCACACCACATTATCTCCTCCTAACAAGCCTCCTTACAATCATAGTTGCTTACACTGCATGAGCTCTACTCAACCCCTTTATCCAGTAACAATGAAATAACAATGTCCCTAATTCACTTTGAGGAGTGTAACTATTTAGCAGATATATAACCTCTACAAACTAACCCAATAACATTAACTAACCACGCAGAGTCGCAGAAATACCTGGATTAGAACCCAGGCGCGGAGCAAACCCTCTCAGTGGTGACGGACCCAGTAGATCTTTCCAGATCATCCGTCTAGGTGAAGGAAAACTCTGAAACTAAACCAAAGAGGAGGGAGGCCTCTTCAGTCTTGGATGACAACCTTCCTAGAGCTGGTGACTCAAACAAATTATCGGTTTGCAAACCTAAATTGCTTAAGGAGTAGATAGGTCCTGCCTACCGCCCGGCTTTCATACTCCTTCTTTGCCTATTAGTCAGGCGCAGAGATACTATCACAGTGATTTGACAGAAACACCCATTGGTAGATCTTGTTTCTTGTCTAGGGCAATGAACGCCGTTTCCCCACTCCCGACACACCCCACCCCTAAAGCTGGGCACTTGAGAATGCTTGAGTACCATATATGCCTGAGCAATTAGATTGGGTTGACCTTCCTCTGATGGGTTGAGGGTACCGGATTGACAGTTACTGGCTGCTGTTTCCGACTGGTAGTACAGGAGCCCTAACTCTTTGGTAGCGCTTAGAGCGGCTGCTCCATCAACTTGTATAATATCGGGATGTTTGCAGTGCCATGGCGCGCATGGAAAGGGACCCTGCACTCATCCCCGGTGGGCTTTCCTGAGGCCACAGTCCTAGTTGATGGAGGGTCAGCTGATGGTCTACTTGTGATGCATGTGTGATATTCTGCATAATCTACTGTTCGGCTTCCCCTAACCTAACTGAAACTCGTTAAAAAATATGATGACAGTACAATCTAAAAATAAGCTTAAACCAGGCTTAGGGTCAAACAAATCCAACTTGCCTCCTCCCTTGAGGCTTGCATTCACAAATATCCGTGGGCTTAGAACTAATTTAGCTGATGTTGAAGCATTTCTCCTAACAAATACCCCGGATATCTTAGCACTAAGTGAGACTAACCTACACTCCTCCATCCCCTCTAACTACTTTAACATGCCTGGATATCTCCATCTCTGCCGTAAGGACTCTGACAGACATATGCATAATACCCTTCCCTTGACTAGAGAAACAAACCTAGAAACGGATGATCAAGCCTTTATGTGCTTTAGACTAATCATGCAACACAACATTAGCTACTTTTACTGTCTCTACCGCTCTCCCTCAACCTAAGACTGCACCATAATAAACAAAGTATCTGACAGCATAGACACAGCACTCTCCTTCGACACTAGCGCCCAAGTACATGTATTTGGTGACCTTAATGTTCATCATAAAAACTGGCTTGGATTCTCTACTTACACAGATGCAGCAGGCAGCACAACTCATAGCTTCTCTGTATCTCACTCCCTATTGCAAATTGTTACTTTTCCAACCCGTTTCCCTGATCAGGAAGAACAACACGCATCACTATTAGATCTGTTTTTGACCACAGTTCCTGATGATTGTGTAACGAAAACCGACAGCCCACTTGGGAACGCTGATCATGCGGTGATAATGGTTGAAATCGCCCTAAACTCTAGACCCAAAACTGAAAAGCCAGTGCTCAAAACAACGAGATATTATAAAAAGGCTGACTGGGAAGCCATCAGAGATCTTATCAGAGACGCCCCATGGGGAAATATTTTTTCTCTTCCTGCTGAACAGTGTGCAACCGAGACCACTGAATGGTTTCAAACTGCAATCGAAGCGCATGTTCCCATGCGGAAATTCTATAGCAAGCCCCACTCTCCCCAATGGTTTACTTCGACTTGCGCAACTGCCATTGCCCAAAGGCAGCATGCTTTCCGCAGGTTTAACCGACATAAGTCCAGTTCAAACAGACAAAAGTACATAGAAGCTAGAAGTAACGTTAAGAAAGAAATAGCGACAGCTAAGAGGGAATTTACGGAAACCACTAAAAAACGCATCGAAGCACAAAAAGTAGGAACTCGTGACTTCTGGAAAATCTACAACAGTGTAGTAAATAATGGGCAATCAACAATTCCCCCACAAACCAACAATCACGAGGTTCTTTGCTCAGCAACCGAGAAGGCTAACATGCTTGCCAGTCGGTTTGCCTCAAACTCCACACTGGGCCCTCTAAACCACCCCCTACCTCAATTTCCTATGCGGACAGACGCCACGCTAGACGATCTAAAATCACCCCTGCTCAGGTGCATGCTATTATAAAAAACCTTGACACTTCAAAAGCATGTGGACCCGACCTTATCCCAGCTGTGCTATTAAAAAAGTGCTCAGCCGAAGTAGCTCCAGTTCTCTCCAAACTCTACAACAAATGCCTTAATGAATCTTGCTTTCCGAGCTGTTGGAAAACTGCTTCTGTGGTACCAGTATTCAAGAATTCTGGCGAAAGAACTGACCCATTAAATTATCGCCCTATTAGCCTCCTCCCACTTTTTGCCAAAATATTTGAGACCTTAATTAACCATGCTCTAGTCCAGCACCTTACAGATGCTAAACTTCTGACCGACCAACAATATGGATTTAGACAAGCCCGTTCCACGGCAGACATCCTCACTGTAATCTCTGAACGCATATACCATTCACTGGACAAGGCGGGAGAGGGCAGAGCGGTAGCTCTAGATATATCTAAGGCTTTTGACAGGGTATGGCATGAGGGTCTCCTCAGGAAAATTAGATCATACAGTATCACTGGTAGAATACTTAACATAATTAAATCCTTCTTAGATAAGAGAAAAATCCAGGTTGCCCTCGACGGTCGTACATCTAAACAATATGATATAAATGCGGGGGTGCCCCAGGGATCTATCCTTGAATCTCTGCTGTTCCTGATATTCATAAATGACCTCCCCGACAAAATTGCCTCTGAGATGGGTATATATGCTGATGACACCACACTCTATAGCAGGCACGACAGGAAAACAAATGAACATATATCTAAAGTAATGGCAGAAGCACTAGAGGATGACCTCCAATCAGTAATGGAATGGGGACAAAAACGGATGGTCACATTCAATGCCGCCAAGACAAAACTGGTTTCGTTCAATAATTACAAGAAACCTTCTCTATTACCTATAGCAATGGCCAACGACTCTTTATCTGAGAGTACGTCTCTCAAGCTCCTTGGCCTAACGTTCACAGGAAACATGAGTTGGAACAATTACATCGAGAGCATTGCCAGGCCGCTGCGAGGAAGGTTGGCTCTCTCTACCGTGCTAGAAAACTTCTAACACCCGAAAGTATCCTGTACCTCTATAAGGCCACTATTCGCCCATGTATGGAGTATTGCTGTCATATTTGGGCTGGTGCATCGGCTACTAGTCTCTCGCTCCTTGACAGGGTTCAAAAGAGAGTCGCAAATCTGATAGGCCCTAAACTGGCATCTAAGCTTCAGCCTCTGTCCCATCGTCGAAACGTTGCATCCCTCTGCCTGTTCTACAAGTATTATAATGGTGAATGCTCTGATGAACTGCAAGCACTTGTGCCCCCAAAAGAGAGTCGCTAGTCTGATATTTTTTTTAATGTATTTTTCTTTTTTTACTTTTAATGTATTTTTCTTATTTTTACCATTAATTTATTTTTTTTTTTTACTTTTAATGTATTTTTCTTTTTTTTTACTTTTAATTTTTTTTTTTTTTTTACTTTTAATTTATTTTTTTTTAATTTTAATGATTTTTTCTTTTTTTCCTTTTAATTTATTTTTTTTTACTTTTAATTTATTTTTATTTTTTTACTTTTAATTTATTTTTTTTTATTTTAATGATTTTTTCTTTTTTTCCTTTTAATTTATTTTTTTTTTTCCTTTTAATTTATTTTTCTTTTTTACTTTTAATTTATTTTTCTTTTTTTACTTTTAATGTATTTTGTTTTACTTTTAATTTATTTTTCTTTTTTTTACTTTTAATTAATTTTTTTTTACTTTTAATGTATTTTTCTTTTTTACTTTTAATTTATTTTTTTTTTTTTTTTACTTTTAATGTATTTTTCTTTTTTTTACTTTTAATGTATTTTTGTTTTTTTTACTTTTAATGTATTTTTCTTTTTTTACTTATAATGTAGTTTCTTTTTTTTTACTTTTAATGTATTTTTCTTTTTTTTACTTTTAATGTATTTTTCTTTTTTTTACTTTTAATGTATTTTTCTTTTTTTTACTTTTAATGTATTTTTCTTTTTTTTACTTTTAATGTATTTTTCTTTTTTTTACTTTTGATGTATTTTTCTTTTGTTTACTTTTAATGTATTTTTCTTTGTTTTACTTTTAATGTATTTTTCTTTTTTTTACTTTTGATGTATTTTTCTTTTGTTTACTTTTAATGTATTTTTCTTTTTTTTACTTTTAATGTATTTTTCTTTTTTTTACTTTTGATGTATTTTTCTTTTTTTTTTACTTTTAATGTATTTTTCTTTTTTTTACTTTTAATGTATTTTTCTTTTTTTTTACTTTTAATGTATTTTTCTTTTTTTTACTTTTAATGTATTTTTCTTTTTTTTACTTTTAATGTATTTTTCTTTTTTTTACTTTTAATGTATTTTTCTTTTTTTTACTTTTAATGTATTTTTCTTTTTTTTACTTTTAATGTATTTTTCTTTTTTTTACTTTTAATGTATTTTTCTTTTTTTTACTTTTAATGTATTTTTCTTTGTTTTACTTTTAATGTATTTTTCTTTTTTTTACTTTAAATGTATTTTTCTTTTTTTTACTTTTAATGTATTTTTCTTTTTTTTACTTTTAATGTATTTTTCTTTTTTTTACTTTTAATGTATTTTTCTTTTGTTTACTTTTAATGTATTTTTCTTTTTTTTACTTTTAATGTATTTTTCTTTTTTTTACTTTTGATGTATTTTTCTTTTTTTTTTACTTTTAATGTATTTTTCTTTTTTTTACTTTTAATGTATTTTTCTTTTTTTTACTTTTAATGTATTTTTCTTTTTTTTACTTTTAATGTATTTTTCTTTTTTTTACTTTTAATGTATTTTTCTTTTTTTTACTTTTAATGTATTTTTCTTTTTTTTACTTTTAATGTATTTTTCTTTTTTTTACTTTTAATGTATTTTTCTTTTTTTTACTTTTAATGTATTTTTCTTTGTTTTACTTTTAATGTATTTTTCTTTTTTTTACTTTAAATGTATTTTTCTTTTTTTTACTTTTAATGTATTTTTCTTTTTTTTACTTTTAATGTATTTTTCTTTTTTTTACTTTTAATGTAATTTTCTTTTTTTTACTTTTAATGTATTTTTCTTTTGTTTACTTTTAATGTATTTTTCTTTTTTTTACTTTTAATGTATTTTTCTTTTTTTTACTTTTGATGTATTTTTCTTTTTTTTACTTTTAATGTATTTTTCTTTTTTTTACTTTTAATGTATTTTTCTTTTTTTTACTTTTGATGTATTTTTCTTTTTTTTTACTTTTGATGTATTTTTCTTTTTTTTACTGTTAATGTATTTTTCTGTTTTTTATTTTAATGTATTTTTCTTTTTTTTATTGTAATGTATTTTTCTTTTTTTTACTTTTAATGTATTTTTCTTTTTTTTACTTTTGATGTATTTTTCCTTTTTTTTACTTTTAATGTATTTTTATTTTTTTTTACTTTTAATGTATTTTTCTTTTTTTTTTACTTTTGATGTATTTTTTTTTTTTACTTTTGATGTATTTTTCCTTTTTTTTACGTTTAATGTATTTTTCTTTTTTTTTTACTTATAATGTATTTTTCTTTTTTTTACTTTTAATGTATTTTTCTTTTGTTTACTTTTAATGTATTTTTCTTTTTTTTACTTTTAATGTATTTTTCTTTTTTTTACTTTTGATGTATTTTTCTTTTGTTTACTTTTAATGTATTTTTCTTTGTTTTACTTTTAATGTATTTTTCTTTTTTTACTTTTGATGTATTTTTCTTTTTTTTACTTTTGATGTATTTTTCTTTTTTTACTTTTGATGTATTTTTCTTTTTTTACTTTTGATGTATTTTTCTTTTTTTTACTTTTAATGTATTTTTCTTTTTTTTACTTTTGATGTATTTTTCTTTTTTTTACTTTTGATGTATTTTTCTTTTGTTTACTTTTAATGTATTTTTCTTTGTTTTACTTTTAATGTATTTTTCTTTTTTTTACTTTTGATGTATTTTTCTTTTTTTTACTTTTGATGTATTTTTCTTTTTTTTACTTTTGATGTATTTTTCTTTTTTTACTTTTGATGTATTTTTCTTTTGTTTACTTTTAATGTATTTTTCTTTGTTTTACTTTTGATGTATTCTTCTTTTGTTTACTTTTAATGTATTTTTCTTTGTTTTACTTTTAATGTATTTTTCTTTTTTTTACTTTTGATGTATTTTTCTTTTGTTTACTTTTAATGTATTTTTCTTTGTTTTACTTTTAATGTATTTTTCTTTTTCTTTACTTTTAATGTATTTTTCTTTTTTTTACTTTTAATGTATTTTTCTTTTTTTTTACTTTTAATGTATTTTTCTTTTGTTTACTTTTAATGTATTTTTTTTTTACTTTTAATGTATTTTTCTTTTGTTTACTTTTAATGTATTTTTCTTTGTTTTACTTTTAATGTATTTTTCTTTTTCTTTACTTTTAATGTATTTTTCTTTTTTTTACTTTTAATGTATTTTTCTTTGTTTTACTTTTAATGTATTTTTCTTTTTTTTACTTTTAATGTATTTTTCTTTTTCTTTACTTTTAATGTATTTTTCTTTTTTTTACTTTTAATGTATTTTTCTTTTTTTTTACTTTTAATGTATTTTTCTTTTGTTTACTTTTAATGTATTTTTTTTTTTACTTTTAATGTATTTTTCTTTTGTTTACTTTTAATGTATTTTTCTTTGTTTTACTTTTAATGTATTTTTCTTTGTTTTACTTTTAATGTATTTTTCTTTTTCTTTACTTTTAATGTATTTTGCTTTTTTTTACTTTTAATGTATTTTTCTTTTGTTTACTTTTGATGTATTTTTCTTTTGTTTACTTTTAATGTATTTTTCTTTGTTTTACTTTTAATGTATTTTTCTTTTTCTTTACTTTTAATGTATTTTGCTTTTTTTTACTTTTGATGTATTTTTCTTTGTTTTACTTTTAATGTATTTTTCTTTTTCTTTACTTTTAATGTATTTTGCTTTTTTTTTACTTTTAATGTATTTTTCTTTTGTTTACTTTTGATGTATTTTTCTTTTGTTTACTTTTAATGTATTTTTCTTTGTTTTACTTTTAATTTATTTTTCTTTTTTTTACTTTTAATGTATTTTTCTTTGTTTTTGTTTTAATTTATTTTTTTTTTACTTTTAATTTATTTTTTTTTTACTTTTAATTTATTTTTGTTTTTTTTTCTTTTAATTTATTTTTTTTTTCTTTTAATTTATTTTTCTTTTTTTACTTTTAATGTATTTTTCTTTTTTTTACTTTTAATGTATTTTTATTTTTTTTACTTTTAATGTATTTTTCTTTTTTTTTACTTTTAATGTATTTTGTTTTACTTTTAATGTATTTTTCTTTTTTTACTTTTAATGTATTTTTCTTTTTTTTACTTTTAATGTATTTTTCTTTTTTTTACTTTTAATGTATTTTGTTTTACTTTTAATGTATTTTTCTTTTTTTACTTTTGATGTATTTTTCTTTTGTTTACTTTTAATGTATTTTTCTTTTTTTTACTTTTAATGTATTTTTCTTTTTTTTACTTTTAATGTATTTTTCCTTTTTTTACTTTTAATGTATTTTTCTTTTTTTTTACTTTTAATGTATTTTGTTTTACTTTTAATGTATTTTTCTTTTTTTACTTTTAATGTATTTTTCTTTGTTTTTGTTTAAATTTTTTTTTTTTTTTACTTTTAATTTACTTTTGTTTTTTTTCTTTTAATTTATTTTTTTTTACTTTTAATTTATTTTTCTTTTTTTACTTTTAATGTATTTTTCTTTTTTTTACTTTTAATGTATTTTTCTTTTTTTTACTTTTAATTTATTTTTCTTTTTTTTACTTTTAATTTATTTTTCTTTTTTTACTTTTAATTTATTTTTCTTTTTTTTACTTTTAATTTATTTTTCTTTTTTTTACTTTTAATTTATTGTTCTTTTTTTACTTTTAATTTATTGTTCTTTTTTTACTTTTAATGTATTTTTCTTTTTTTTACTTTTAATGTATTTTTCTTTTTTTTACTTTTAATGTATTTTTCTTTTTTTTTTACTTTTAATGTATTTGTCTTTTTTTTACTTTTGATGTATTTTTCTTTTTTTTACTTTTGATGTATTTTTCTTTTTTTTTTTACTTTTAATGTATTTTTCTTTTTTTTACTTTTAATGTATTTTTCTTTTTTTTACTTTTAATTTATTTTTCTTTTTTTTACTTTTGATGTATTTTTCTTTTTTTTACTTTTTATGTATTTTTCTTTTTTTTTTACTTTTAATGTATTTTTCTTTTTTTTACTTTTAATGTATTTTTCTTTTTTTTACTTTTAATTTATTTTTCTTTTTTTTACTTTTGATGTATTTTTCTTTTTTTTACTTTTAATGTATTTTTCTTTGTTTTACTTTTAATTTATTTTTTTTTTTACTTTTAATTTATTTTTCTTTTTTTTACTTTTGATGTATTTTTCTTTTTTTTACTTTTGATGTATTTTTCTTTTTTTTTAATTTTAATGTATTTTTATTTTTTTTTATTTTTAATGTATTTTTCTTTTTTTTACTTTTAATGTATTTTTCTTTTTTTTACTTTTGATGTATTTTTCTTTTTTTTACTTTTAATGTATTTTTCTTTTTTTTATTTTTAATGTATTTTTCTTTTTTTTATTTTTAATGTATTTTTCTTTTTTTTAATTTTGATGTATTTTTCTTTTTTTTACTTTTGATGTATTTTTCTTTTTTTTACTTTTAATGTATTTCTCTTTTGTTTACTTTTAATGTATTTTTCTTTTTTTTTATTTTTAATGTATTTTTCTTTTTTTTAATTTTAATGTATTTTTCTTTTTTTTACTTTTGATGTATTTTTCTTTTTTTTACTTTTGATGTATTTTTCTTTTTTTATTTTTGATGTATTTTTCTTTTTTTTATGTTTAATGTATTTTTCTTTTTTTTACTTTTAATGTATTTTTCTTTTTTTTTTTATTTTTAATGTATTTTTCTTTTTTTTACTTTTGATGTATTTTTCTTTTTTTTACTTTTGATGTATTTTTCTTTTTTTTACTTTTAATGTATTTTTCTTTTGTTTACTTTTAATGTATTTTTCTTTTTTTTACTTTTAATGTATTTTTCTTTTTTTTACTTTTAATGTATTTATCTTGTTTTTACTTTTGATGTATTTTTCTTTTTTTTACTTTTAATGTATTTTTCTTTTTTTTACTTTTAATGTATTTTTCTTTTTTTTTATTTTTAATGTATTTTTCTTTTTTTTTACTTTTGATGTATTTCTCTTTTTTTTATTTTTAATGTATTTTTCTTTTTTTTTATTTTTAATGTATTTTTCTTTTTTTTACTTTTGATGTATTTTTCTTTTTTTTTATTTTTAATGTATTTTTCTTTTTTTACTTTTGATGTATTTCTCTTTTTTTTACTTTTAATGTATTTTTCTTTTTTTTACTTTTGATGTATTTTTATTTTTTTTTTATTTTTAATGTATATTTCTTCTTTTTTTAATGTATTTTTCTTTTTTTTACTTTTAATGTATTTTTCTTTTTTTTTACTTTTAATGTATTTTTCTTTTTTTTATTTTTAATGTATTTTTCTTTTTTTTATTTTTAATGTATTTTTCTTTTTTTTACTTTTAATGTATTTTTCTTTTTTTTACTTTTGATGTATTTCTCTTTTTTTTACTTTTAATGTATTTTTCTTTTTTTTACTTTTAATGTATTTTTCTTTTTTTTACTTTTGATGTATTTTTCTTTTTTTTTACTTTTGATGTATTTTTCTTTTTTTTACTGTTAATGTATTTTTCTTTTTTCTTACTTTTAATGTATTTTTCGTTTTTTTACTTTTGATGTATTTTTCCTTTTTTTTACTTTTAATGTATTTTTCTTTTTTTTTACTTTTAATGTATTTTTCTTTTTTTTTACTTTTTGATGTATTTTTCTTTTTTTTACTTTTGATGTATTTTTCCTTTTTTTTACTTTTAATGTATTTTTCTTTTTTTTTTACTTTTGAGGTATGTTTCTTTTTTTTACTTTTAATGTATTTTTCTTTTTTTTATTTTAATGTATTTTTCTTTTTTTTTACTTTTAATGTATTTTTCTTTTTTTTTACTTTTGATGTATTTTTCTTTTTTTACTTTTAATGTATTTTTCTTTTTTTTATTTTTAATGTATTTTTCTTTTTTTTATTTTTAATGTATTTTTCTTTTTTTTTATTTTTAATGTATTTTTCTTTTTTTTACTTTTAATGTATTTTTCTTTTTTTTACTTTTGATGTATTTCTCTTTTTTTACTTTTGATGTATTTTTCTTTTTTTTACTTTTAATGTATTTTTCTTTTTTTTACTTTTGATGTATTTTTCTTTTGTTTACTTTTAATGTATTTTTCTTTGTTTTTATTTTTAATGTATTTTTTTTTTTTTTTAATGTATTTTTCTTTTTTTTTACTTTTAATGTATTTTTCTTTTTTTTATTTTAATGTATTTTTCTTTTTTTTACTTTTGATGTATTTTTCTTTTTTTTTTACTTTTAATGTATTTTTCTTTTTTTTACTTTTAATGTATTTTTCTTTTTTTTACTTTTGATGTATTTTTCTTTTTTTTTTACTTTTGATGTATTTTTTTTTTACTTTTGATGTATTTTTCTTTTTTTTACTGTTAATGTATTTTTCTTTTTTTTATTTTAATGTATTTTTCTTTTTTTTATTTTAATTTATTTTTCTTTTTTTTTACTTTTAATGTATTTCTCTTTTTTTACTTTTGATGTATTTTTCTTTTTTTTACTTTTAGTTTATTTTTCTTTTTTTTATTTTTAATGTATTTTTATTTTTTTTTATTTTTAATGTATTTTTCTTTTTTTTACTTTTAATGTATTTTTCTTTTTTTACTTTTAATGTATTTTTCTTTTTTTTAATTTTTAATGTATATTTCTTTTTTTTTGTTTTTAATGTATTTTTCTTTTTTTTACTTTTGATGTATTTTTCTTTTTTTTACTTTTGATGTATTTCTCTTTTGTTTACTTTTAATGTATTTTTATTTTTTTTTATTTTTAATGTATTTTTATTTTTTTATTTTTAGTGTATGTTTCTTTTTTTTACTTTCGATGTATTTTTCTTTTTTTTACTTTTAATGTATTTTTCTTTTTTTTATTTTTAATGTATTTTTCTTTTTTTTACTTTTGATGTATTTTTCTGTTTTTTACTTTTAATGTATTTTTCTTTTTTTATATTTTTAATGTATTTTTCTTTTTTTTTATTTTTAATGTATTTTTCTTTTTTTTACTTTTGATGTATTTTTCTTTTTTTACTTTTAATGTTTTTTTCTTATTTTTACTTTTAATGTATTTTTCTTTGTTTTTATTTTTAATGTATTTTTCTTTTTTTTACTTTTGATGTATTTTTCTTTTGTTTACTTTTAATGTATTTTTCTTTTTTTTACTTTTAATGTATTTTTCTTTTTTTTATTTTTAATGTATTTTTCTTTTTTTTTATTTTTAATGTATTTTTCTTTTTTTTACTTTTGATGTATTTTTCTTTTTTTTACTTTTAATGTATTTTTCTTTTTTTTACTTTTAATGTATTTTTCTTTTTTTTACTTTAAATGTATTTTTCTTTTTTTTACTTTTAATGTATTTTTCTTTTTTTTATTTTAATGTATTTTTCTTTTTTTTACTTTTGATGTATTTTTCTTTTTTTACTTTTGATGTATTTTTCTTTTTTTTTTACTTTTAATGTATTTTTCTTTTTTTACTTTTAATGTATTTTTCTTTTTTTTACTTTTGATGTATTTTTCTTTTTTTTTACTTTTGATGTATTTTTCTTTTTTTTACTGTTAATGTATTTTTCTTTTTTTTATTTTAATGTATTTTTCTTTTTTTTATTGTAATGTATTTTTCTTTTTTTTACTTTTAATGTATTTTTCTTTTTTTTTACTTTTAATGTATTTTTCGTTTTTTTACTTTTGATGTATTTTTCCTTTTTTTTACTTTTAATGTATTTTTCTTTTTTTTTACTTTTAATGTATTTTTCTTTTTTTTTACTTTTGATGTATTTTTCTTTTTTTTACTTTTGATGTATTTTTCCTTTTTTTTACTTTTAATGTATTTTTCTTTTTTTTTTACTTTTGAGGTGTGTTTCTGTTTTTTACTTTTAATGTATTTTTCTTTTTTTTTATTTTAATGTATTTTTCTTTTTTTTTACTTTTAATGTATTTTTCTTTTTTTTTACTTTTGATGTATTTTTCTTTTTTTACTTTTAATGTATTTTTCTTTTTTTTATTTTTAATGTATTTTTCTTTTTTTTATTTTTAATGTATTTTTCTTTTTTTTTATTTTTAATGTATTTTTCTTTTTTTTACTTTTAATGTATTTTTCTTTTTTTTACTTTTGATGTATTTCTCTTTTTTTACTTTTGATGTATTTTTCTTTTTTTTACTTTTAATGTATTTTTCTTTTTTTTACTTTTGATGTATTTTTCTTTTGTTTACTTTTAATGTATTTTTCTTTGTTTTTATTTTTAATGTATTTTTCTTTTTTTTATTTTTAATGTATTTTTCTTTTTTTTTACTTTTAATGTATTTTTCTTTTTTTTATTTTAATGTATTTTTCTTTTTTTTAATTTTTAATGTATATTTCTTTTTTTTTGTTTTTAATGTATTGTTCTTTTTTTTACTTTTGATGTATTTTTCTTTTTTTTACTTTTGATGTATTTCTCTTTTGTTTACTTTTAATGTATTTTTCTTTTTTTTTATTTTTAATGTATTTTTCTTTTTTTAATTTTTAGTGTATGTTTCTTTTTTTTACTTTTGATGTATTTTTCTTTTTTTTACTTTTAATGTATTTTTCTTTTTTTTATTTTTAATCTATTTTTCTTTTTTTTACTTTTGATGTATTTTTCTGTTTTTTACTTTTAATGTATTTTTCTTTTTTTTTATTTTTAATGTATTTTTCTTTTTTTTTATTTTTAATGTATTTTTCTTTTTTTTACTTTTGATGTATTTTTCTTTTTTTTACTTTTAATGTATTTTTCTTTTTTTTACTTTTAATGTATTTTTCTTTGTTTTTATTTTTAATGTATTTTTCTTTTTTTTACTTTTGATGTATTTATCTTTTGTTTACTTTTAATGTATTTTTCTTTTTTTTACTTTTAATGTATTTTTCTTTGTTTTTATTTTTAATGTATTTTTCTTTTTTTTTATTTTTAATGTATTTTTCTTTTTTTTACTTTTGATGTATTTTTCTTTTTTTTACTTTTAATGTATTTTTCTTTTTTTTACTTTTAATGTATTTTTCTTTTTTTTACTTTTAATGTATTTTTCTTTTTTTTACTTTTAATGTATTTTTCTTTTTTGTTATTTTAATGTATTTTTCTTTTTTTTACTTTTGATGTATTTTTCTTTTTTTTTTACTTTTAATGTATTTTTCTTTTTTTTACTTTTAATGTATTTTTCTTTTTTTTACTTTTGATGTATTTTTCTTTTTTTTTACTTTTGATGTATTTTTCTTTTTTTTTACTTTTGATGTATTTTTCTTTTTTTTACTTTTGATGTATTTTTCTTTTTTTTATTTTAATGTATTTTTCTTTTTTTTATTGTAATGTATTTTTCTTTTTTTTACTTTTAATGTATTTTTCTTTTTTTTATTTTTAATGTATTTTTCTTTTTTTTTTACTTTTGATGTATTTTTCTTTTTTTTACTGTTAATGTATTTTTCTTTTTTTTATTTTAATGTATTTTTCTTTTTTTTATTGTAATGTATTTTTCTTTTTTTTACTTTTAATGTATTTTTCTTTTTTTTACTTTTGATGTATTTTTCCTTTTTTTTACTTTTAATGTATTTTTCTTTTTTGTTACTTTTAATGTATTTTTCTTTTTTTTTTACTTTTGATGTATTTTTCTTTTTTTTACTTTTGATGTATTTTTTTTTTTTTACGTTTAATGAATTTTTCTTTTTTTTTTACTTTTAATGTATTTTTCTTTTTTTTACTTTTGAGGTATGTTTCTTTTTTTTTACTTTTAATGTATTTTTCTTTTTTTTATTTTAATGTATTTTTCTTTTTTTTTTACTTTTAATGTATTTTTCTTTTTTTTTACTTTTAATGTATTTTTCTTTTTTTTACTTTTAATTTATTTTTCTTTTTTTTATTTTAATGTATTTTTCTTTTTTTACTTTTTTTGGTATTTTTCTTTTTTTTACTTTTGATGTATTTTTCTTTTTTTTACTTTTAATGTATTTTTCTTTTTTTTTACTTTTAATGTATATTTTTTTACTTTTGATGTATTTTTCTTTTGTTTACTTTTAATGTATTTTTCTTTTTTTTACTTTTAATGTATTTTTCTTTTTTTTCCTTTTTATTTATTTTTCTTTTTTTACTTTTAATGTATTTTCCTTTTTTTACTTTTAATGTATTTTTCTTTTTTTTTTACTTTTAATGTATTTTTCTTTTTTTTACTTTTGATGTATTTTTCTTTTTTTTTACTTTTAATGTATTTTTCTTTTTTTACTTTTAATATATTTTTATTTTTTTTTACTTTTAATGTATTTTTCTCTTTTTTACTTTTAATGTATTTTTCTTTTTTTTTACTTTTAATGTATTTTTCTTTTTTTTACTTTTAATGTATTTTTTTTTTACTTTTAATGTATTTTTCTTATTTTTACTTTTAATGTATTTTGCTTTTTTTTTACTTTTAATTTATTTTTCTTTTTTTTACTTTTAATGTATTTTTCTTTTTCTCTTTTTATTTCTTTTTCTTTTTTTTACTTTTAATGTATTTTTCTTTTTTTTACTTTTAAGGTATTTTTCTGTTTTTACTTTTAATGTATTTTTCTTTTTTTTACTTTTAATGTATTTTTTTTTTACTTTTAATGTATTTTTCTTTTTTTTAATTTTAATGTATTTTTCTTTTTTTTACTTTTAATGTATTTTTATTTTTTTTACTTTTAATGTATTTTTCTTTTTTTCTTTTTATTTATTTTTCTTTTTTTTTACTTTTAATGTATTTAACTTTTTTTTACTTTTAAGGTATTTTTCTGTTTTTACTTTTATGTTTTTTTCTTTTGTTTACTTTTAATGTATTTTTCTTTTTTTTACTTTTAATGTATTTTTCTTTTTTTTACTTTTAATGTATTTTTCTTTTTTTTACTTTTAATGTATTTTTCTTTTTTTTACTTTTAATGTATTTTTCTTTTTTTTACTTTTAATGTATTTTTCTTTTTTTTACTTTTAATGTATTTTTCTTTTTTTTTACTTTTAATGTATTTTTCTTTTTTTTACTTTAAATGTATTTTTCTTTTTTTTACTTTAAATGTATTTTTCTTTTTTTACTTTCAATGTATTTTTTTTTTTTTACTTTTAATGTATTTTTCTTTTTTTTACTTTAAATGTATTTTTCTTTTTTTTACTTTAAATGTATTTTTCTTTGTTTTTTACTTTTAATTTATTTTTCTTTTTTTTTACTTTTAATGTATTTTTCTTTTTTTTACTTTTAATGTATTTTTCTTTTTTTTACTTTTAATGTATTTTCTTTTTTTTGCTTTTAATGATTTATTTATATTTTATATTCCTATAATGCAGGCCCTACTCTTCCGATGAAAAGCATTTGACTTCAAAATGCCATGGACTACAAAGCTTTTACTTATTCTATTTGTTTATGGAAATAATGTTATAATAAACATATATGCAACTCTAATTCCTTATTTAATAAATTTAATTGCTCCTCTTAACATTCATTTAGCTTGCTTCATGTAATATGTTTGCATGAATACATACATACACACACACATATATACATATACATACATATATATATATATATATATATATATATATATATAGTGTGTGTGTGTGTGTGTGTGTATATATATATGTATATATGTGCGTGTATGGTGTGTGTATATGTATATATACGAGGGGCGTGCAATAAGTAATGCTCCTGACCCACTTCCAGTGGTCGGATCTAGCTGAAATTTTTGTTAGAGAATGGATAAAGAGAGAGAGAAAGAGAGAGGGGGGGAAGAGGTGAATTATAGTGTAGACACGTTGGCCAGAAGTAAAAGATCAGCTGATTTGATTGCGTGTGAGTTATGTGATCAGGTTAGCTGAATCGTTGAGATTTTATTTGGACTCAGAAGACAACGGACAGTTTCCCGTTGTCGCCTCCTCTTCAACAACACACATTTGGTGCCGTTGACCAGTTCGCATCACGATGCGTACCAAACCTCGGGTGAAAACAACAAACACTCACAATCTTTTATTATTAGAGACAATACAACAAACACTCAACACTCTATTATAGAGCAACAATATAACAAACACACATTTGGTGTCCGTTAACCAGTTCGCATCGACGATGTGATATCGAACCTGGGGTGAAAAATACAACGTGGAAGTGGGTCCTGTCAAGAAAAAAAACAGACAAGAAAACACATAAAATACATAAAACACAATAAAATGTCTGGGAAAAAAAGAAAAAAGAAAGAACAATAGAAAAAAAAAGAAAAGGAAGACATACAGACAGATGTAAAACTTTATATATAGAAAATAGTTTAAAAAATGTTTATCGTATTAGGAATTAGCTCGTTATGAACGAAGAAAAATATCACTTAATGCAAAAATTAGAAGGGAAAAACAAAGAATTACGTTATTCTGTTTGATGCAAGGGACCGATGAGACAGTAAGAAAATGTAATAGGAACACGCACAAATGAAATTGTTTGGAAATGTGTCAATCATAACTTGAAATATTTACACCGTTGCAAAAGTTTATAAAGAAAATGGCCATCGCTTGTCTTGAACTGGGTTAAAAAAAAAAGAAAAGAAAGAAAAGAAAAAAAGAATTGATGCTCTTTTTCAGGCCAAACTGTTTCGGTAAATCGTGAATATTGATTTTCCAGTTTTAACGGCATTTTTGAACATTTTTTTAAGGACTGAAGAAGGTTGTTTTATGTAATTACTTAGAAGTTAATGTTCATTGTTAGAAAAAAATGTGTATTGATGATTTGATATTGTATTATATAATGTATAATTGTTGTTTTCCAGTGGTCTGCAAAATAGTAATGAAAAACAGAAAGAAAAAAAAATCAGAATATAAAATGGTCGGTCTAGTCAAATTAGAATTTTAAAAAGGGGGCAGGTTTAAATTTACGTAGGCGGTTAACTATTTTTTTTGGAAGAGGTTCACAGGACCCTGCAAGGGGGATTTTTTAAATAGGTTTTTCGATTATGAAAAATGCTATTTTCGCCGTCTGTATGTAGTTTGATTAAGCTGACCGGTGTGACAGTTTAAAAATCATATTCTTCGCATACAATAAAGACGGGAGAGTGCATGCCTATGGGCTTAAAAGACTTGTTGTAGCTGCAACGAGGGTGCGCAATACAATGCACCCACAAAGATTAAGCTTTAATACTGTGGTATTCAAGAATTCTGGCGAAAGAACTGACCCATTAAATTATCGCCCTATTAGCCTCCTCCCACTTTTTGCCAAAATATTTGAGACCTTAATTAACCATGCTCTAGTCCAGCACCTTACAGATGCTAAACTTCTGACCGACCAACAATATGGATTTAGACAAGCCTGTTCCACAGCAGACATCCTCACTGTAATCTCTGAACGCATATACCATTCACTGGACAAAGCGGGAGAGGGCAGGGCGGTAGCTCTAGATATATCTAAGGCTTTTGACAGGGTATGGCATGAGGGTCTCCTCAGGAAGATTAGATCATACGGTATCACTGGTAGAATACTTAACATAATTAAATCCTTCTTAGATAAGAGAAAAATCCAGGTTGTCCTCGACGGTCGTACATCTAAACAATATGATATAAATGCGAGAGTGCCCCAGGGATCTATCCTTGGACCTCTGCTGTTCCTGATATTCATAAATGATCTCCCCGACAAAACTGCCTCTGAGATTGGTATATATGCTGATGACACCACACTCTATAACAGGCATGACAGGAAAAACAAATGAACACATATCTAAAGTAATGGCAGAAACACTAGAGGATGACCTCCAATAAGTAGTGAAATGGGGTCAAAAATGGATGGTCACGTTCAATGCCGCAAAGACTAAACTAGTTTCATTCAATAATTACAAGAAACCTTCTCTACCAACGACTCTTTATCTGAAAGTACGTCTTTCCATCTCCTTGGCCTAACGTTCACAGGAAACATGAGTTGGAACAATTACATCGAGGGCATTGCCAGGGCCGCTGCAAGGAAGGTGGGCTCTCTCTACCGTGCTAGAAAACTTCTAACACCCGAAAGTATCCTATACCTCTATAAGGCCACTATTCGCCCATGTATGGAGTATTGCTGTCATATTTGGGCTGGTGCATCGGCTACTAGTCTCTCGCTCTTTGACAGGGTTCAAAAGAGAGTCGCAAATCTGATAGACCCTAAACTAGCATTTAAGCTTCAGCCTCTGTCCCATCGACGAAACGTTGCATCCCTCTGCCTGTTCTACACGCATTTTAATGGTGAATGCTCTGATGAACTGCAAGCACTTGTGCCTCCACGACGTGAACACCCTCGACAGACCCGACAAGCTGCAAAATCTCACCCCCACACTGTAGAGATCCCTAGATGTAAAAGATCTTTCTACTCCGGTAGTTTCTTCCCCAGAACCACTAGACTTTGGAATTCCATTCCAGGTCACTGCTTCCCCAACTGTACTGACATGCAGAAGCTCAAGTGCAACGTGAACCAACATCTTGCTGCCCAAATCCCTACATAGCACCCCAGTAGTTGTTTCCCCTGATAGTAGCCCCCTACACCAAAGTGGCAATGTGCCTTGTTTGGGGTGAAAATGTAATAAAAAAAAAATAAAAAAAAGATTAAGCTTGCAGATAGGGCCGCCTGCGAGCTTCGGCTGATTGAAAATGCCCAATCTTGGGAGTAACAGAACTTCCAACGCAAGAGCGGACGTGTAGTGGTGACGTGGCCACTATGTAGTGAATCTGAAGTAGGAGAAAAAAATTAAAAAATAAAAAAAGATAGAATGTATGCCGCTGATACGTAAGAACTTAAGAAGTCAGAAATCTGACGAATGAGATGTCGGCAAAAATTTTTTTTGAGATATTGGCATGGGATGGCTGAATGAGAGCTGTTAACGAACATGAGGTTACTTTACCCACATCCCTGAATGATGCCATATGGGCCGTGAAAAAGGGTCCGGCCGAATAAATTATTTAAGACGGGAGACATAGAAAACATTCTATGTTTGCGCCATATATGTATTCAAACGCTCATTTGGTGTCGTGAGTGTGAAAGAAAAAAGAAAAATCTCGAACCTGGTGGTTACCATAAAAAATATATATATTATATAGACACGACGAAAAGAAAGAAATTATATTGTACACTTCACATAAAAAAGATAAAGAAAATTAAAGAAAGAAAAACAACAACAACGTAGGGTCCTTTCATTGAACAACGATGAAAAAATGCATATATATATATATATATATACGCAACCGAAAAAAAAGCCACATTAAAATTATGTTAAATTAAAATTAAGAGAAATAAGAAAAAAAAAAAAACAGATAACGAATTGTTGATTTTACATATGAGAACAAAGAAAAAAATGCTATGTTACGGTGTAGAAAGATAAACAGTGGGAATTGAAAAAAAGAAAGATATATCAATCAATTACACTGTGCAACAAATTTGAATTGAAAAAAAAGTACAAGACATATAAGACCTGTTTCGGTGTAAGAAAAGTATGCTAATTCCAAATCTGACATTTATTTCTCTGGATTAGGTACCATTTTCCTGTACTTTATTATTAATTATTTTGAAAAAAAAAACACCGAATTCACCAGTTTAAACAACATTTGTCCTCTTAACTCTCTTGTGTAGAGTGTCATCATCCTTTTTTTAAATTCCAGCAGTAGTCTGCCAACATACCAGTGTTCCATTTTCCTTTAAAACGTTTTTCTATTAATGAAATATCTTGATAGAACCTTTCGCCATGTTCATCACTCACATGGCCAAGATTCTCAGCAAAAAAATCCAAATGAGAGTGGAGCACATGAACTTTTAGAGACATGTTCCATCCCATATCATGAAAATGATGCAATAGATCATTCACAACTTGCACATAGTCTTCTGAACGATGTTTTCCCAGGAAGTTATCACAAACTTTCTTGAATGACTCAAAGGCACATTTTTCTTTTCTCGTGAGATGTGTGTTAAAAGTTTCACCAAGAACAATTTTTCGAATTTGGGGACCTATGAAGATACCTTCTTTTATTTTAGTTCGACTTAATGAAGGAAACTTTTCTGCAAGATATGCAAATGCCAAGGAATGCTTGTCTAGTGCTTTCACAGTAAGTAAATTTTCAGAAAAGAATGTATAAAATGGCCCTTTATGTTTAAAACATTAAAATGCACAATAATCCGGTCTTTATTGTAGTTTTTAGTTAAAAAATACTTCATTAAATGGATATCTATTTTTAACCCTCAGATTTTTTCCCGTGCCCTACAAATAAGGTTCTGAGGCAGG
Source organism: Euprymna scolopes (assembly GCF_053919585.1). NCBI lineage: Eukaryota > Metazoa > Mollusca > Cephalopoda > Sepiida > Sepiolidae > Euprymna > Euprymna scolopes. The sequence goes on along the minus strand of NC_136527.1, from coordinate 98,386,902 downwards.
TTTTAGCTTTTTTTCCTTGATTTTTTTTAGCCTACATTAAAAAATGCCTTTCTTGACGAATACCATGGCTTTTCGGAAGGTGGTGAACACCAAACCATGTGCTACAGCATTATGTTTTTACTTTTGAAAAAAATTATCCCTTGGTCTAGAAAATATGCTAACCAGGATAGCTCTGTCATCTAGCTCTCTTAAATCTGGAAAAATAGCTCATTTCGGCTGACTTTAGCAAATACATGATTCAAATAAATGATTTAACAAATAATGTACATAATATGTGTACATTAAACTGTGTTTTTCTCTTAAGATTTATAATTTAATACACATAATATGTGACTGCAAAGTCGTCAGTAACCCATTTTTGACGTTTTTACTGAAATTTACGACTGTGGCAATTTTGCACAAATTATACCTAATTCAACAAAAAGAAAGCCAGAAATAAAATTTCCACGTTACTAGGTATACAAAAATTGCTGCAGATATCCTGTACTTTTTTTTAGTGTTGCACAGTGTTATTAAATCATTTCTTTCTGATAGGTTCATAAGAGTAGTAGTTGAGGGGCAAAAATCAGAAGCTCACAGTATTAATGCCGGTGTCCCTCAGGGATCCATCCTGGGCCCAACTCTTTTCCTGATCTATATTAATGATCTTCCAAATCACATCCTTACATCATTTGTAGACATCTATGCTGACGACACTACAATTTTTATGGTAGTACATCTAAGACAGTAAACGACCAAGTTCTCTCCAATTCTCTCTCCTCTGATCTTGAGCACGTAGTACAATGGGGTAAGGAGTGGCTGGTTACTTCTAATGCATCTAAAACCAAGCTTCTCTCTTTACATCATCAACATTCTGATCCACATCTGGCATCAACTGAAATGAATGGCTCTCGTCTTCAGGAGGCCTCAAGTTTTGACAAGCTTCTTGGCTTGACCATTACTCCTGATCTTAAATGGAACACGTACATCAAATCTGTTGCCAAGGCTGCTGGAAAAATGGTGGGATCTTTCTATCGATCAGGTAGATATCTCACTGCTGATGCTATTCTCTATCTATATAAGAGCCAGGTACGTCCAAGGATGGAATACTGTTGCCACATCTGGGCAGGAGCTGCTAGAAAGGACTTGTCCTGCCTTGATAGAGTTCAAAATAGACTTCGTAGCCTCGTAGGAGATGTCCTTTTCTCTTCCTTGCAACCTTTATCTCACAGAAGAGATGTTGCGAGTTTGTCTCTGATGTATCGTTATTTTCATGGAAAGTGTTCGACTGAGCTTCAATCTATGGTCCCCCCTCGCCAAACTTTCACAAGAAACACTCGTCTAGCTGTAAACACTATCAATAATTCCCCTCACTCTTTATCTGTGCCTAAACCTAAACGTAGATTCCATGAACAAAGCTTCTTTCTTAGAACTGCACGCCTGTGGAATTGTCTTCCGTTTTCCTGCTTTCCGGCTGACTACAATATGGTTGTGTTCAAGTCTAACGTAAATAAGTTCTTGATGAGCCGTTCCATATAAGTTATCAAATTTACCAAATTTTCATTACTAATGATTACTATATTGTCCAATTTCTAATGTACACTCTTTAACCCTTATCCGTGAGTGGCCTCTTGGCCTTGATAATGTGGTGATGCCTATGTAAAAAAAAAAAAAAAATCAACAGACTGTTAACAAATTGGTGTAAAACAAAAAGAAAAAAAAGAAGAAATAGAACACATAAACTTTAGTTACAGAGGTGAATGAGATGACTGTCACGATTACCAGAGAAAAACGTCATTCAAATATTTGCTATGAATTTATAGGTTAAACAATTATAAAGTTAAAATGTTGCTAAATTGTAAAAGCTTTGTGTACTTTTAGGAAAAGACAATGTGTATTTTTTTGTTTGTGTGTTAAGAAACAATGGATACTTTCTGCTAATGTGGAATTGTTTTTTTTTCTCTAATTGTACAGGTTTTTTTTCGTGAGAATTTTTTTTCTGGTGTGGAAAAATGTTATTGTATGTAAACTGTTTTATGAAATGTTAAAATGTATGTTTTTTTTAGATTAAGAAAAAAAGAAACAAAAACACAAGTGTTGTCTTAGGGTGATGGGATTCTGTGATTTCGAGTAGGATCAACATGGAAAAATCCATGGATGGAATCACGATATGTTTTGCTGAGCTATATGCTTTGAAAGGCAGTCGTGGTTACAAACCTGGAAAAAAAAAAGTTTTTCCAATATAGCAAAGCGAAATGTGTTTCTGTCCAGCGTCAGAGCAATTGGAGTTCCCCTGACGTGGCGTAAGTGGCAGTAGAGAAAATGGCAGAAAAGGCCATAATAAAAGTCACTCGGATAAGTAAAAGGTGATCCCAAGTGTTGGGTGACGTGGACAAATTTAGTTTCATCGATTGTTATTTTAGTGTTGAATTTTTGTTTTTGAAGGATTGTCTGAAAATTTTAAGCGAGTCGTGTTTTTTTTTTGGGGGGGGGAAACGACTATGTATTTTAATTGTAAATGTCTATGTATTTTTTTGTAAACGACTGTGATTTTAAAAAAAAAAATTTTTTTATTTTTGAGATTTTTTGAGATTCTGTGAGGTCAAATGTTATGTAACCTGACCTCAAAATGTGCTGACGTGGACAATTTTGGGTTTCCACGAATCTATGTTTTTGTTATTTGTAATTTTTATTGGTGAGATGAGACTTTGTGAATGATTATAAGAATTTTTTTTTTAATTTATATTTTCATGCAATTGATGTTTTCTCACAGCAGAATTGTGCAGGTTTTTTCTTGTTCTTGGACATGTATTTTTTTTTTTTCGCAGAAGGAGGAGGAGTGGATTTTTGCCTTGTGGGATTTATTGAGATAATGATTAATTTATAAGTAAGAACATGTTGTTAATTAATAATAATGATAAAATGTTAAAAAAAGAGAAACAAATAAGATTTAAGCCGTGTAAGAGAAAAAAGATACACTACTGGGTTGAATAAGGGGTCAACTAGTTCTTAAGTTTGGAAGAGTCAAAGGTTCAGTCGATATTTATTCTAATTTCCGTCTGCCTGCTTCCCACCGAACTACAACTTGGATGTGTTCAAGTCCAATGTTAACAAATTCCTAATGAACTGCCCCCTTAAGTAAACACTTCATCAAATCTCCACACTAACGTAATGTACTTGCAATAACCCTTATCCCTGAGTGGCTTCCGGGCCTTGATAAGTGGTGATCACTGTGTAAAAAAAAAACAAAAAAAATTATTTTTTTTTGTCGTTTTTTCGTGGGATTTTTCTCCGGATGCGTAATTCGGCGGGAGACATAGGAAAATACTCTCGTAATATTGTAAGAAAAATCTTTTATCTCGTATGAGTCATGTGCTTGTGGAAACGCGTTATAGCGTGACGAGAGATATAGTGATCTCTACATGATCCTAAGATGCGAGATGGAGGCCATGGGGTCACAGAGAGTTGTTGACCTTCGAGGGCGCAAGGATTCGCGCCACATGGTATTATTTGTGGATGTAATTTTATTTATTTGAATTATGATTTATTGAATAATGGTATGACAGTTCCTTTGCC